>NW_012026889.1:528410-774074 GCF_000956235.1 Wasmannia auropunctata
GTTTTAAATTATTTTACCCCACTGTTTTAGTTAAAAATAACTATTTATTAAGTAAGAGCAGTGGCGACTTAATTAAGGTTAAATTTGACACTATAGATTTAACAGTGTAACTTTTTCGTTAACCATATATTATGAAAATGGGTCTTAAATTGAAAAGATGACATACGGTCGCAGTGAGTACACGAAACGAGCATTGATTAGCGTTCGATTCGCATCCGATTCTCTCGTTGCTGCATGGCGGCGTACAGCCATCAGAGAGAAAGTTTTAAACAAATTTAATTTCGCGCTCGCCGTTCGTTTGCACGGCGTATATTCGGCCTTAACGAATAATACCTTAATCCGCTTAAACGTGGCCCACGCACGTTTAGAGCTTACGGTATTACAGTATGTAATATCGCGGATCGGGATCATCGAAGCGTCGATCGCCGCTAGTAAAACCTAGATCGCAATTGTTGCGATACGTGACCGCGATGCGACGGTAGAGAGAGGAGCGATAAGCTTGCGGGCCGTGTTTACCGTAATTACGCGAGCGGAATGTTGACGTGGGAACACGCACGCTGGCACGCACGCACGCACGCACGCACGCACGATGCATCTGCGATTGCACTCTTCGATCTCTGCTCACGAATCGACGCGCATCGAGAAAATCAATGAAACACGTGGAGGAGCGGCGCGCGCGGCAATTAAGACGCTGATAATCGACGCTTCTGACATCGGCGGTTACAATCCGCGAATACAAACTGAGAGGAAAGTCGTTACTTCGATTAATGCGAGGGGAATTAGAAAAAGGTCGTGAGTGTGCTCGTCTTCTTTTTAGGTCATTCAAACGAGCAATTACGGATTACGTCGCGCGCTTTTATATAATGGATCCATATATTTTATAATGGTCTACATACGTATATAAATGTATAAACGCTAGACGTTACAGATGAGGCGCATTGCATAGCTGCGCCAACGGCATGATTTGCTCCGCTGTCTATAAGTCATCCGATTAAGTAGCGACACAACAACATCGACGACGGCGAGTGGCGGGTAACAGGCCGGCCTAACGCTATAGAACGATGTGCATGCTTTTCCTATTAAATCGTGGGAATCGAAAGCATCGTCGTACAGCACGTCGATACGACGTGCAAGAAAGGCAGGCCGAAGGCGCGCGCACGCAAAGCGCAAGCGGGTATAATATATTAACCAGGTTTTTATTTAATTACCGGGCTGTCACGCCATCATTACGCTCCTTAATAACTTTATCTCCAACGGGTTCCGAGTTAATACCAGACGCGCGATTGCTGCCGCGCTTCCTCGCTAATTCGGAAAAAAACCGGAGAGACGAAGAGGGTTCACGTATAACAGAACGTCGCATTAGCTTATCGTACGTATTAAAAAATGTCTACGTACACATTGAACGCGTAATCTCCGTTGATTTTAAGCTCATGCTCTTAATAGCGACTGAATTTAAAATATCAGATTTATCTAACTGTCCCGGATATAGAGGAAACAGTGATTAATTTTTCTAACGTATCTATATATTAGGCAAAACGGAAAACTGTGCGGTCAATAAAAGCTGAAATATTTTACGAATATTCTATAAATATTAAATTGCAGCGCGATTTATTTGTCGCTAAAAAGTATACAGGGTATGATAGTAAAATTTTATTTTATTTATGAAAGTAAATTTGTCCCTGATTTATCGTTTTTTATTTCCATTCCATTTTATCATCTTCCCCATCACGCGACGTCGAATTAGGAATTGCAAATAATGCAAACTCGGACGATCGAGAGATCCTACCACTTTTGTTCTTTCCATTTCTGCGAGCGCGGCCACCGAACTGATCCGTCTCGGGAACATACCGCTGTAAATCTCTCCCTCGTATTGATAGCGTTACAATCATTGTAAACCTGCACGCTCGTAAAATTAACGAGCGTCCCATTTACTGTTTTATGCACGCGAGCGTACGCTGTGATTTTTCGTTCGCTCTCGCTAGTACGCTTGCTCTTGTTCCTCTGCGCGACTTTTTTCCGGCGTCAGCTCCGATCGACTCGCGTATATTTTCTTGCCAAAAAAGGGATGCAACGTACAGGTATGACGTACACTTTCCTTTTCTTACTGTAAAACTTTAAACATTAATTACGGTAGTGGTTTTTAATTTTTTTTTTTTGAGTAATGAAGGACTGAATGTAACTCGACGATAAGGCATCTTAAAAACGTCTCTAAATAAATACGAATAACGTTTATTATTTATTATTGAAACTAATATTAATCTGTCATAGTTAATGACAAAGAGTCAATGAATGTACTAAAAAGTTACAGTAAAGAGATTTTTATTTATTTTTTATTTAATATACACAGCTGTTTACAAATACGAGATGTATTTTTTTCTTGCTGATCTTTGTCGCTTTCTCTCCATAAACGATTCGCTGCCGGTGGCAAGTATGTACAAAGCCGTCGCAATTGGCTGCAGTCGCCTCTACCTTCGGTAATCTTGCGTGTTATTCAGTCGATCGATTCGACAAGCGACCGATCGCAATATGGCATATCTCCCTCCCTCCCCCTCCTCTCTCTCTCGCTCACTCGATTGTATATTTATTATATTTATTAATAATTCTAATAAGCATCTTTGTGATTCGGCGATCGCAAGATTAACAGAGGACACCACACAGTTGCGATTCTTAGTTTCTCCGATTGGCTTAACAAGTCGTAAAGTGAAAACGACGCCTGAAAAGAAAAAAAAAAGGACAGAAATGCCGAGACTCGCCGACGCATGAAAACATTCATCACGCTTTCCTGGGAGAACCGGCGCGCACTGCCAACAACCTCGGCGTTTATCTGCCGATCGAGGCGTCGAGCGTAAACCAGTAGACAGAATCTGTCCGTGCTTTGGTACTACATAAATTTCTGGCTCTATTTTCAGCCAACTGTGATCTATCTTTAGATTGATTCCCGATCAGCGTTGACCCGTGCAAAGAACGACAGCGCTATTTATATATTCGCGAATATTTATGCGCGAAGTGGCGCCTGGCGAACCGCGAACTTTTTCCCTCCGTCGCGAATACGTAATTTTCCCGCCGCTGCCGATAACCTGCTGCAATATTGCGCACCATATCAACGTTTATCGGTGTCTCTAATTACCGTGAAACGTCATTTTCCATAACCGTAGCATTGAGTTAATAAAAGCTTGCATACAAAGTAACTAAATAAGTCATCAGTTTCTATAATTGGGGATAATTTTTGTATAAGTGTCTTAATTGACACGAAGGTTGTTAAATAATATGTTGTGGTATTCGAACATTTGCGTACGGAATCCACGGTAGGAAAAGAAGAAAGAATGAACGTCGCTTATACTACTCCAAATCATAATTTTACGTAACTTTTTTTAACGATTAAGAGCTTCTTAAATTAAATTTCGACGTTATTAGAAAAACGTGTTGGTCAAAGACTTGCCGCTCTTGAGTAACGTGTGTATTTGAGGATCGACTTACGTTGGGGACGTCAGAGACTTTGAAGCGGCCGACGACCGATGCAGAAAAAACGCCGTGTATCGCGAGCGACTGTGCTGCAACCAATTACACCACTTAATTAATTGCTGTGCGTAATCTGGTTCCCGGCTTGTCTACTCGACGGAAGTAAGCTGAAACGTGTTAAGCGCTCGTATATTCGTTTTCATGCTGAGCGGATTACTTAGACAGATAAGGTGGCAAATTTGCGAGCGGTGTCGTAGACAAGCCCGCTAATAAATCTCGTGTTGTATATTAATTCGCAATTACTGAACTGCACGTGACATGCTGTAATAACGCGACATAAAATATAACTAATCTCGATCGGAGATCGCGCGTGTAAAAATCCTCTGATTAGCCGCGACTGGCGAGGCATAGAAAACGCTAATGATTCTCGACTTCGGCAATTAACGCCCTTAAAAGTGCGTTAATTTGCAATTAGCGCACTTTTAGCGCGATTTGATAAAGCAGTGCTCTCTCTTTTTTTTATCACATATACATGTACATGATAAATAATATGTGCAGGCAAAAGATAACGTTAGGGGACAAAAGTTGCGCGGTATTGTACGACGATTTCTACATTTATGGATGACACGATGACGAGCTGCCTTTTGCGTCCCCAGAAGAAAGAAACGCGCACTTCCCCTCGTTCTGATACCTGTCTGACCATCGTGTCGCAATGTTTTTCCGCGTCAACGGAACAGGGCAACGTTCGAATGGTCCAGTAAGTTTACGAGTTGGCAGCCGGCGGTTTTCTAGTAAGGAGCCGCGTGTGTGCTACCTACGCGCAAGAACAAGCCGCGTACGTGCGATGCATTCTTTGGGCGCGCGCGCGAAGAGAGGTCGTAGACCTCCGTGGTTTCTGGCAGACGCTGCACCATGCATCGCACTTGTGTTTCGACTGTTCAAAACATCGAGCGCATCGTCGGATTCGTCGGTCGGTTCGCATACTCGAAATCAGCCATCCATGATTATTCAAAAGAATCGAAGAGAGAATTAAAGTTTCGGCGGACAATTTTCAACTTCGTAAAAAATTAAGTATCGTAAGGATTAAAGCTAAAATATAATAAGGAATATTTTTATATTCTGTTTCTTTTTTTTCTTTTAGTATCTAAAATATTTGGAAGCTAGATTTCACACACATGTGTGCGGGAGAGTGAAACACGGAATGATTAATGACAGTTTTCTTTGTACCATAAATTTATTATTGAAGTGAAACACATTGTAATGTATAAATATTATTTTTTTCAAAACTTATTACGCTTAATAAGTATATGTAAATCTTACACGGAAAGAACGATTTTGTTGAAAGGTCTAAAAATTTTGCTAAAAATAGATCTAAAAATAATTTTTTATTGAATCGTCAAAATAATTTGTTGGAATGTTAAAACTGATAAGTATTGCTATAAAAGTTTTGATATTCTAGCAATTATTTTGACTTTCGTACAAGGTTATTTTGATTATTGAGCAAAAATTATTTTCAGATTTGGATTCAGCAAGATTGTTCTTCCCGTGTATGTTTAGTAAGATTTCTGGAATGATCTTTATTTCATCGTTTTGGATCAATAACGAAAACTTCTTATTTATACCTGCGCTCATGTACGAGGAATTGAAACTTTTCCGCATGTGTTTTCCGAAGAAATATTTATACGCGATCGATGCGAGGGCCGTAACTCACAACTGCGCGCCGAGGCGCACTATTAAAAGATTCCTCAATTAAGTTTACCACGCGAATTATTGATTTAAAAGCCGGCGTGCGCGCCGGCTCGTATCTCAGACGTGTCAGCTGCGTTTTCAGAGTAGGACATGCACCCCGCGGTGCGGAGAGAGCGATGTGTGGAACGAAAAGCGATATATCCGCGGACAATGTGCATCTACAAGATATCGTCCTTGTATGGACGATCAACGAGGACTCGATTTGAATCTGACCGAATGGAATGCCGCGTCGTCCAAGTCGGCGTAGCTAAACGACCACTAGGAAATCTCCCCGCACTTTGCATCGATCGAGGAAAGATGGAATGCCAATTATCGTACGATTGTAAACGCGCGCTCGAATACTCGAATCGATCGGCGGCGATATTTAATAGCGTCGCACGAGAAAAGGTCTTAATTGATGACCATAAATCGAGGACTTATTCGTTCGCGAGAAGTTCGCTCGATATACGAACAGACTGGAGAGAGCCTTTATTTATTTATTTTTCAATTGTGCATCTCGCGCATTATATAACGCGAGAGAAGTATTTAATTTGATAAAATTACGTCCACCGTATCGCAACCGGATCATATACGAGTCTCCGGGTTCTTGCATCGAATTAATGGCGTGTAGATCGCCTCTAATCGCCTCTCAATCTCGATTTCTTTGCTTCTTCATTCGCTCTTCCCTCTCGATCAGAAGCTACCCGCGATAAAATCTCCACTCCGTGAACGGATTCGCCACCTGTTCCGATAGGAATTACGATGCAGGATTCTGTCTCGTTAAGCCGCGAAATTAAGACCGAGGTGATTCGACCTGATCCGCCTCTGGATTAGCACTCTCCCGGTGGATGTTCGCAGAAAAACGTAAAGCTAGAAGAGCGATTGATCCGGGCGCTCCTCGCCGCGCGGTTACTTCTGCCGCTTCTGGCGATCCGGCGAACGCGGACAAGAAACATTCCGCGGTTTAATCCCGGGAATTATATGGGAAGCCCTTGACCGCGCCAAGTCCCACGAGAAACATATGACCGTAAAAGCGCTCATTACCGTCACGAACCGTCGGCCGGGCAACAACGAAAACTTTGAAGGCGAAGTGTGGTGTGTCGCAATCCCGGCTCATTAAATTCTTCTGCGAGCAATATTTATGACAATTTACCGTGTTTTCCGAATGATGATAGCCAACGATGCCCCTGTAAAATTTACGGGACGTATAACGATCGCCCTGTAAATTTGCCCCGTGAATGTCTCGCGAGTATAAACGAGCCGAATTAATGCGTAATCTCTGCCGTATACCGTATGGATAAAGCAAACAGCGAAAAGCGTTTTATGGGCGTGCTGCGGGTGGATTAATGTGGATCGCGCGAGGTGGAACGGGCGCCTTTCCCACGTCGCCTCGCGGAATCTCTCCTCCGTACTACCGGGAAGACTTTACCCGCTGCGCTTGGCTCATGAAAAGATCGCGGCGAGAAATAATTTCGCGCGAACCGCGATCGCGGGTGACGCGGGCTCCGTGAAAGGCGTCCATTAGCGTCACGCATTCACAGAATGAACGAAGGGGGAGAGAGAAAGAGAACGCGGCCACTAAGTGTGCAGCATCGCGCGTACACAAAGTACACACGCGTCACGCAATGCGTACAGCGGCACGCATAAAGAAAGGGGAAAAGGAAAGAAGAGGAAGAAGGAGAAAAAAAGGAAGAATAACCAGGGGGGAAAAAGAGACCGGGGGGGAGGGAGGGAGGCAAGAGTAGACCGGAGGTGGTAGATTTCGCCCATAATTACAATCCCCGCGAGTGAGATCTTGCAATTCGCCGACGTCGCGAAGATATCGCGGCACAATGATCATGGATCGCGGCGTGGCTCGCTTTATGAATATGCGAATACGTACGCCTCGTCTTCATCCTGGGAGGTACGTTTTGTTCGGCCGCATACTCATACGTCCGCCTCGTGATGCGCCTCTCCCATATCACCGACCTTCCATCGGCGATGCGGATCCTCGATCGGGGAAACGACGGCGGCATAAAGATGAATGAAATTAATGACGACTCATCTTTCAAGTTGCATCTATTAGCTCGGGTCTTCCAAGAAAGCGCTTGCGAGTGCGATTTCTAGTGGTCTCTCATACGTTCCACAAGTAAGTATAATAGAATGAAATGGACGTTGTAATGCCAGTTCCGTCTTTCTCTCTCTCTCTCTCTCTCTCTCTCTCTCTCTCTCTCTCTCTTTAAAGTGCCGCGAATGGCATTCGCGCGCCGGAATTGGGAGTTTCGTTTCGTTCTAGGATCGCGGAGTTACGAAGAATCGGTCAACGATCCCCGGAGCGATCGACGAGAGCGCGCGTTACTCCACGTACATACTTCTTATCTAACTCGCTATCCCGCGCGGACGAGTTCTCCGCACTCATCGGCTTTCCGCTTTTTCTCACTGCGTCTCTCTATCCCCGTTCTCGTTTCCCCCTTCGTCCACGTCTCGTCATCCTCATTTCTCGGTCTCCTCTCCTCCCTTTTCTTTCACGAGCTCGCCGTCGCAGTCGCAGTTATTGCAGTCATCGTCGTCGCCGTTGCCTGTCGCTCGCCTCTTCTTATCCCCGGCAATGCCACCGCATTCACGTTCCGAGAAACCGGACGGCATTTTCATCTGTGGCCGGGCGCACAATGAGACCCCGCCGTTTCCCCGCGGATCGAAGATCGCCGATTGACGATTCCGATCGTAAAGTCGACGAGGACTCTGTTTTTGCTCCGGCACGACCGAAGCGTCTCATTACTTTCGCAATTGCGTGGAAAAATGTCGCCTGGCCGTCCAGCCTCCCCTCGGCGAGGAAGAAAAGTTGCGAAAATCACGTGAAATGCGATATAAACGACGTTCTTGTATATGGCGTGTGTTTCATCGCACGCAAGAAAGAAAAGGTGGTTCAGGATTGCGAAGTAAATTGGATATAAGGTCTAAGTTATCCCTTTACAAAGTACTGTTTTTGTATATTACAGATGCAAACTGTATACACGCCGACAAATTTATTTTAATCATTACTTCAAAGAAATAGTTTTCAAACTGTATCTTTGAAAGAAAGAGGTGGGAAATGATTATTATCTTTAATTTTAACGCGATTTCTCGGTGCACAGATTTGAAAAAAAAAAAAGAAAGAAGGATACGTGATGTTAAATGATAACTCAATTATAATTATAGTTGTTCCAGATAATAAACGTACGTCAATTATAACTGTTTCCTATTACGAATTATGCATAAGAAAACGCACGTAAACTGTGTTTGTTTAGTTCATAACACCAGTTCGCTCATACGCTTTGTACAGAAGAGACCGGAAACAGGCCATTTACGTGGCACGCACACTTCACGCTGGTGCAGTACGTTTTTTCTTCTCGCAATTATGCGAGCACAGCCAGGGGACTCGTTAATTCAGAACCACCGTCGTGTGGAGGCCGACTACCGATGGACCGTTTCGCTACAAGACCGTTTCTTACGCCCGTGTGCCCCGTGTGGTTCTTTTTGCAAAATTGAGCGAATAGTAGCTCCATTACCCGACCATCAATCTCTTGTCTCTCTGATCCCCCTCTCCCTTCCCGCGTGTTCTGTCTTCCATTATCTCTCTTTGCTCAGGCCGCAGGACGAACGGAATAGGAGGCAGAAGTCGAAGAAGAGGAACGAGACGCGCGCGGAAGATACCGGAGGGGCCTTCGAGATCAGGTTATGCTAACTGGGGCTCTCCCTCGTCCCACACGTATTCGCTTATAAAAGCATAGATCCCTACGACGAGCATGTGTGTGTGTGTCTTTCCTCGTACACCACACACATGCGTACATCGCGTACATCAGTACGTGGAAATGCGTGGAGTCGCTTTTGCGGAATCGACGCTCCGCGAAAAGAAGACGAAGAAGAAGTAGGAGGAGAAGAAGAAGAAATAGAAGGACGGCGATGCACACGAGCGGCTTCGTGACCATCGCGAGCGTATAAGGGTGTCTGTCCGCTTCTCTCCTTGCCTCTCGCGCCTCTCCGTTCGTGCGTGTGCGTCGGGAAAGGGAGCGCGCAGTTGAGGCGAGCGATCGAGAGGCGCGGGCTAATGCACCGATGCGATCCTACGATGCGTCAACTCCGCGGCACGGCCTTGCCGCTTCTGAATCGCAGATCGCGATATCGGGCAATCTCGAAGGCCGCGCGAGATAATTGAAGTCCGTCCCGAGGAAAGCGGCGCGGGAGAAGAGTATCTGAAACGCGCCGCGCCGAGAGAACCGCGAGAGATACATGCTCTGACCAGAGTTACGCGTTACGGGATCATGCATGTGTAATCGCTTAGCGAGTATATATATATAGTTGATAATGGATTCAACGAAAATTTATTAAACGTTGCGATGGTAAGTCTTAAACGAACGCTGATATATCGATATTCGCTGAAGGCTCATCTAAATTTCACAAGCTGTTTAAAAATTCGAAAGGATACGTTTAGGAAGGCGAGCATTGGGAAAGAAACATTTTTTGGAACAGTTTGCTTGTACGTGTATCTCAAATACATTCGAAATGACGGTGAACGAAGTTCGACATATATGTGAATATGAAAAGAAGATTGAAAGCATATATCTTTCCTTCTTCGTGGAATCCGGAAATGAGAAAAACGATATTGCAGTAAGAATTATTATTGCGGATCATACAAGATAAGAAGCTATTAGTGATTCACTTATGCGGATCATACAAATTTATGAACCTATTGGTCTAATTTATAGATTTGTATTTTATATGTATAATAAACGCGAGAGATTAGCTTTGAGTCTTTAAACACTCCATTCGCGCGGTTAATAACTTGACTATATTTCCAATGCAGTAAGCGTCTTTTACGACTTTTCAAAACGCGGATTACCTACGTCGTAGCGCGGCACTCGGTTTCGCTATATACAAAAATATACCGAGGCACTTCGTTCGCCTCTTAGGATCTCGAGAAGGTTTGGACAGCCGGAGGACCGAATGTCCGACGGCCGCCGTCGTTTCTAGGTAGGTGGACACCGCATCACAGGCGAGACCGACTCACGCATAACTCACGAATCGCTTTAGAAAAGAGATTAAAGGGGGATAACGGGCGCGTTTCCTACGCGTGTTATTCGCACTTTCAGTAAACGCGAGAGACACGACCTTGAGCCGTCTCTCGAACAAGAAAGGCGGGCTTAATAAATCGCCACGAGAATAATCTCAGCAGGACCAGAAGCGTCCAAGCATCTGCATCTTTCATTCATGCCGCGTTGTTTATGTTTTCCTTTAATCTGTGACAAATAAATTTCTTTGCGAGAAAGCATATATAAATCTATCTTTAAATATCCCGTAATATATGCATATATATCTTCTAAATGTCAAAGCAAAGAAAAATTTAGCAGTGCATTCTTTACTGGGAGATACCCTTAAAAAAGTATGATTTTAAGGATTTTTAAAAGATCACAAATTCTTTCTGTGCTGTTAAAATAACTAACTTTGACGGTGATACGAAAGCACTCTAGAAAAAACAATAGAGACACTCGTATTATTATTAGAAATAAAAGTTTTATGTCTATTTTATATATTGAATTTGTGAAGTGAGATGTTCTCTTGATTGTGTTTAAGGGATTGGCACGACTTCGGTGTGTCGTGTTGCAGATTAAGACTTGTTTTATTAAGGCTAAAGTTTACGATGTCTTGGCAGATGCTACGGAAGACGTGACGAGATCGTTTAGGTCTGGAATAAGGATATTGAAGAAATTATCGTTCGAGGATGATTTTATTGGACCGCTCCTCGAATATGCGGAAGCGGTTGTTTAGAAAGTATCTGCTGGCACGTCGAGAAGACGATGCTTTCTCACTCTCCTCTCTCTCTTTCTCTCTCTATCTCTCTATCTCTATCTCTCTGCGAGGGCGATCTTACGATTTGCTTTCCTCACTGCCGGAGATTGAGTCATATTGGACGGACGGGAAATTCAGACGTGATACGATTATCCCGGATATTGGACGTAGCGCGAAACGTGCGCTCCGCATGCACACGTGACGCGCAGAGAAGATTTCAGGCTCTCGACGTGGAATTTTTCGTACGGAGCATTACAGATTCAATTGTGATGCACCTCGCCATCTCTCGCAGCGCCGAATATTCGTCTTTGCACGAACACACATAAAGATCTCAAGAGTCGCACGTTGGGAGATCGCGGGAGATAAAAGTCGAACGACCCCGTTTAACGTTAATTTCGTGACGTAATGAAATCCTGTCTTAAAGAAGGATCAATGAGTTGGTTGGACAGGGACATAATTCTGTACGCGGCGCCGAGATTAACTCGCGGCCGGTAATTCGTCACTCTTTCGTGAAGCGGAGATAAGGCACAACGAGACGAGTCTCTCGTGAAAAGACGTCGCGTTGTAAAACGCAAAGACGTGAGGAGCCGACGCTCCAAGTAAACACTGTCGCGTCTTATCTGCGCGCGATTAAGGCAGGCGTTTATCTCTCGGCGGAGATAACGAGTATAGTACGCGAGGCGTGCGTATGCTAGATACACGCAAGCATTTCTCTTGCGTACGATGGCCTCTTCTCGGCTGAACGCGCGCGTCTGCTCCTCGTCGTTCTCTCTATACACTTGCGTCGCGTAACACCGCGACGCACGTCAGTATCGCCCGTCGACTAGAACTTACTTATGGCGCTATCATCCGAGGTCGTGCCCGCCCCGTAGTTAAACCACAGAGGTAAATCGGATGTATCTGGATCGACGGGTTACTGCCGCCGGCGATTTTCTGGGTTCTCGCGGCGGCAGTGACGACGACGGCGGTGGCGCGATATCGGCCGATTTTTACGAGCGCGACCGCCTGTCGTAAATTTCAGCACCTCTCGCTTCGTTAATCATCTAATTTATTACAGATGATCGTAAAACCGCTTGCAGCTCGTTCGCAGCTAAATGGAGTTTACGCGACGTTACGTGCAGCCGCCGCGGACTTCGCGATCGCTCGCTCGCGTAGTCAGAATTTTTCATATCGCGATTACAGCCGCATTGCGATTAAGAGAGATTGCGAAACGAGAAAAATATTTTTCCTTGCTCCTGAGAGAAAGTAATCGACAACTTCTCTTTCTCTTCCCGTCTCTCTCTCTCTCTCTCTCTCTCTCTCTCTCTCTCTCTCTCTCTCTCTCTCTCTCTCTCTCTCTCTCTCTCTCTCTCTCTCTCTCTCTCTCTGGCTATCGCTCCTTTTTTTCACCGCGACACGCTTTACTCACGAAATCGCCCGAACGGCCGAGCTTACGGCTACGACGACTCACGCGTGATTTCACATTTTGCCGCCTCCCCGCGGCCAATTTCGAAAATTATCGGTTGCCCGTGAACCACCCACGTGTTCCTCCGTCGGCGTGAATGCGCGGGATAAAAAAGAGAATCGACGAAGTAGAAAAGAAGAGACGACGAAGGAAGACGAAGGGGGAGCTTGAAACGTACGGTTGCCACGCGCGAAAGTATTGTATTATGCAAGATAACCGGGTGAGACCGGATTATCGACGCGTCCTTATTTGCAGAAGGCAATTTTGCGGATATTCGAGAAGAAGGAGAGCGACGACGGAGAGGGGGAGGGGCCCAAAGAGGAAAATTAACGCGGATTATCGCCGGACGAAGTCGAGCCACCCACGTGGCCGCAGCCAAGCGCGGCTAAACGGTCGCCCGTGTACGCACACGTGGACAATGGGAAAACGCGCGCGGCGTCGGGCTCGCATCGCGTGGCGATCTGATAACGCGCACGCGACGATGATTCCTTACAGCGATCCACCTACGTCCAGATTGTCCTACATGGAAGAGAAATTCGGTGGGTCGGGACGCGAGTGACTAATTAAACGCCCCGTGTAGCGCTATAAATTTTCGCGGAAGGTTCCCGATACAGCGTGATCCTCATTTAAGAAGATTCATTAAAATTAAAGGATTTATTACACGGGCACGATCTCCTTCGCGACGCGATCCATCTACGTCAGCCAAATTATCTCTCGCGAAGGGGATTCGGCGGACCGCTGTATGACTGGCGTGTGTTAATCCTGTCGGTACTATAAATTTCGTTAAGCTTTCGGCGAGGATCCCCCGATATGCGTAAATCCCATTTAAAAGAATTCGTTGAAACTAATGAGATTTGCAAGGGAATGCTTTTAATCGCGCCGCTTTATGCACGGATTTTATATATATTAATATTGATCATATAGCAACTTTTATGCCTCGCCTCGTGTCTACTATAATATAAAACGTGTTTCTTAATACATATTTAAATGCACATATCGCGAATCTTTGTGACATGATGAAAATAAGCAAGCATTATTTATCTCTGTTTATATTATATTTTTTTAGAGCATAATGAAGAGCATTATGTGGTGAAATTTTCTATATTTAATCTGAATATATCTTTAACTCGCGGCAGATCGTGAGGAGAAATAGGCATGTGACATTCCATAGATAGGAAATGCTAATAATATTCATTGTACGCTATTTTCACCGCAGAGTGCTAAAAATAGCGTGACACTTTACATTGTTGCTCTCATGCATCCCCTTCCTTTATCTAATCTTCCTGAGTCGTTACGCGGCGGGCGTAATCGATTTGTCCGGGGCCGTGCATCATCACGTTTCATAAAAAGGTCAGCTCTCTCGCTGACGCAAGCCGTGTATCGGAGCTAAATAACGGCTTAGACGGCTACAGACAGACAACCGAGCGAGCGAGCGAGCGAGCGGAGTGACTGCGAGCGCAATTAAGAGATCGCGTATCGATAAAGGCTGCGAAAAGACCAATTAACATCAACATTCTGCCGATCGGCGAATGTAACTCGATATTTTAACAGTTATGCACCCGTTTCCCAGGCTGTTCAAGCTTTTACCGACCACCCAAGCTCGTCACCGACGCGGCCGATCCCATATGGATTCAATTCGATTTCGATATAAAACAGACGGTCTATTACGCTACGGAAAGTGCTACAAAATGTCGACGGCGAATGAGAATAGAGAGAGAAACTTAAAGTAGAGTGCGGTACGCAAATGTAACTTCTCGTACGACGAGCGTCCTATAGAGAACACATATTATCTCATCCTTTGAAGTCGGCATACGTTAACGTTTACGTTAATACGCGCGCGACTTGTCTTTGATCTCTGACCGAGTGAGCAATTAAATGCATCGAGCATGCACGAAATTGCATACGCGCACGGGCGCACTTGGCAAAAGCTATGTGCAACACTCCTCCCCGTCGCCCGCCGACGATATTCGCGAACGCATGCAATGTGCGTGCAGATACGCATCCCCACGTTCCTGTAGGCGAGAGCAGCCTTATCAGATCCACGCGATTTATCGTCACAGCCCTGCCTGCGATAACTTGTATTTTTCGCGTATCTCTCCGCCGCCGCCGCCGCCGTCGCCGCCATCGTCGGCGATCTTTCGCGGATCTGGAATTAGCGCCTCGGCTTCCTCGGAAACAGCACGTGCTCTACGAGCGCGCGCGAAGGTATTGAAGCTACGTTTAAATCCGCAGGCAGAATTAAGTGAATCGTATAAGGCGTGGCCGATCGGCGCAATTAGTTTTTACGGCCTTCATTAGCGATGCGTAAGTTTTAATTATTATTCACAGAGAAGTAGTCCGGGAGCGGAATATTCAATGCATCCTTAATCTTTAATGGTTATTATAAAGTCCAAGTCGGCCAAGTGCGTTAATCTCATTCTTCGGCCTCGTTCCATGTTTCGACTTATCGTTATTAACGGAGCTCGTTCTCTCGCTCCTTTTTCTACCGTTTGATGTCAACGACTTCAAGATATATACGTTCAGTATATATATATGCGTTTAATACATTTTTGCCTCATTTTGTCAATTCTGGGACTCTTTATAATCACAATTGAATGTGACTCTTTCTGCTGCATAAATTTTTACACAGCACGATATATTTTACCGTTATAAATATAAAAAGATCGATAAGTATTTTTCGAAGAAAACATTTTTTCTTGTTTTATGTATATTCATGTAATGTATAAAAATTTTACATCGATTACATCGCTTTCAAATTGCCTTTAATTTTTTTATTTGCATATTAATAGTTTTACATCGATTGCCGCTTTTAAATCGTCTTTAATTTTTTTTTGTTTACACATTAATAATAATTAAACATGGCAGTTTTATTCGCACGTTGCCGTGGAACGAAATTATATATGACGAATTGCGTCCCTGCCCGCACACGTGGTGTGCGCGATTGCGGCGGCGAGAACGAGGCAGGTAGGGGAGGAGGGGAGGGTTCACGTAACGCAATTATCCGTATTAACATAGCTGGCCCGGTGGTCCGCATCCGCGGTAGCGTGGCGGGACGTACGCAGGATCACTTTAAGGTAGTATGCGATATCTCGAGAGGTAGTACAAGGTAAACGCGGCACGGCACGACCACGGTTGCGCTCCGTCCCGGGCAACGGGATGCAATTTCGTCCTCGGAGCGTATTATCCCCGCCAGAGCGCGACGGAAAATTGATAAAGCGGAGCTGAGGACTACCTGCGCCGGTCAGTGCAGAGTCTCGGGGGGTCGCGTACGTCGTGGCAGTTGCTCCTGAAAGATTGAAAGCCCCCGGTGTCCGTCGTAAATGATGCGCGTCCGAGCAATTGATATCTTCCAACGCTCGCTGTCCCGCGACGCAAAGTGACACCGGAACAGGTGCGCTTGTTTTATTTCACGGCTGAATGAGTTAACAACGCAAAATTATGACATCTTGAATAACGCAGCGCTGACATTATAGTCTGCCTTATAGGAATCATTTTCAGTTTAAAATATTTTAAAAATTTTAAAAATATTCAAGCTTTTTTGTTACAAAATGCAGCGCCAATTTTTTTTCTCGTTATCGGAAAAGTTTATTAAAAGTAAAACTGATTGGATCAATTAGTATCTATACGAGAAATTGTATAAGTTAAAATAAAAATTCTCATAAAATCTGTTATATAATTTCATACTCTTCACACACATCTATCAAAAAACTGACTGCAAAATTGTTTTCGATTTTAAGAATAATACGTTAGGACTAGCGTGGCTAGCACAAGAATAAAGTGAACAGAAAAGTAAAGACGTAAGAGAGGGCAAGGAAGACGCTAAGAAAACAAGGAAGCAAAATGTTGGCAAGACGTAGAATCCTTTGGGATCGTTAAGCAAAGGAAGAACGCCCGGTATTTTCTTCGCGGCTCTTCCTTCTCTCAGTATCCTCCATACTTTTGCCTTGCCCTTTGCCTCTCTTCTCTCCGGTATGAAGATCGAAGCTTGCTTTACGAGGCAGTCTTGTAAGTCGATCGTTATGCCCCGATAGTGCACGTACGTAAATGTGTGTGTGTGTGTGTGTGTGTATGTGTGTGAGTGTGTGAGGCGTGTACAGAATATTATGGCGTGACATCCGCGAGACGTAAAATCGCCTCTTCCCCACGCGACCCGCACGGTGCCAACAAAAAAAAAAATATAAAAGCGAATCGCGGTAAATCTCTACGAACTGCCAGTTGTCGTCGCGCAGGGTGGTCCCCGTTTCGAGGATTCCTTTTGCTTGACAATGTCCCGAACTTTTTAAAAAGTATACATCTTCTGCTATCCCGCTTTCAAGCGACCTATTCGTTAGCCCTGCTATTGTGGTCGGAATAATCGCAAAAAGAATAATACATCCATTTGTTCGAATAACTCTTATTTTGAGTCGATATTATTAAAATTTTATTACATTTTAATTTTATTTATTACATATATGTAAGATTGCAAGATATAAAATTGGAACTCATTAGAAGTAAATGAAATAAATTTTTTTTAAATGAATGTCTGTAGATAATTAAATAATAATTTTACAAAACAACAAGATTATTGCCGTCACGCGATTCCTCAAGTTCTAATTATCGACAATTTGTGCTGTCGATTCGTGCTGAATTTTGAAAGCTGGTGGGACTTCCAAGAAAAATTCCGGCGGCGCCCGTGTCTAGGTCGTGTTGGCCTAGGTTGAATTATGAGTTGCTACCGATAAACGTATAAGAGGAAAAAGAAAGCGCCGCTTTCGACACGCTCGATTCGGTAATTATGACACCTCACGCCGACTTTTCGCACCTGCCGCGTACCGGTTTCTCACCTCCCAGGTTGAGGATCGAAAGTCTATGGCTACACAGACACTATTGTAGTTGCTTATAGTTCCTATCCTCGATTAAGTTCTTGATTTTTATCTAAAAGAATAAAATATTTTGTTGGAAAGAGAAAATGAAGGAAATGAAATATCTATAAGATCTTAATGACTTCGTTATCGAAAAACTTCAGGAGCATTTGTATGCACCTTGTTTAAAGTTGAGAAACGTTTCTAATGAAATCTTTCCGCAATGCTCTCGAGATCAGCTCGGATAACTCATGTCTCGTTATGTGTTGCAGATTTAGCGGAGACCAGCATGTTTCGACAAGAGGGGGTCACGACTTATTCTCAGCTGCTTTTCGACGTGGCGCGACAGCAAGTCGTCGTCGGAGCTCGGTACGTATTTTCGTGCTACAAGCTTGTCTTCAATTACCGAGTTAATCCTCTCGTTTCCAGGACAACTGTTGTTGTACATTAACGTCACTTAATTAAAAAAATTAATGAATTATGAAAATACTTGCGCAAAGTTACTCTCCGGTCGTCTTAACTGAACACAAATCACACGAGTGTCCACAATCTGATGAAATTACACAGAATTAAAAATTTATACCAAATTAAATGGACAGTGATTGTTAGAAATGACGTTTGACTTAAATAAAAAGGCATTCAGACATTTTTTTTAACATGCAGAGGTAAATTGGAAAAATGAGAAGACCAGGTCAAAGTAATTTGTAAAGTGAACGCTCTCGAAATTGCACTCTTAAATCTCGGTATAACAATAAATTGCTAACGGACTCACTGGAAGAAGTTCAGCCTTTCGTACTGAAATCACGAAACTCTCAAGGAGTATTGTTAGAACAACGGCGAAGTCCTCAATCCGATAGTGGTATCTATTTCACTAATAGTCTTCTCGATAACGAGTTTTAGAAAGCGTTTCATTTTAAGATCAGAATTTAATGAGAAAATATTCTCGACCTACTGGCTTCGATAAATATTATCTCTCAATCATGACAAAAAGTTCGATCACGCATGATGAGTGTCACATTTTGGCGCAATAATTACGATTTTACGAACTGATACTCGTATACGTATATCAAAGATTAATGGAGCCTATCGATTTCTACGCATATAGACGTTCTAGACGAGTTTCAAACTTGTAGCAACAACGTCGAATCTCACAGTCGTCTTGATCAGAAGCAATTATTCCTAAACTTATCTGCTCCACTTAGGATCAATTTCATTATATATTTTATAAGAGTGTAGAGAGTAGAGAGTTTCCCTTTCGAATCAAAATAAAAAAGCAATATGTAATCAATTCTATATTTGAAAAAGTATAAGCAAAGAAACGACGAGATTTATTGGATTCGCAACGGCACGTTTTGCTTATACGAAAAATCGGGTTCTCTTTGGGGCGGCAGTAAAAAAAAACTCGACTCGAGTTGAGAAACTTTTTGATCTGATCTTTTCGCACGAGGACTGGAAATAAACGCGGAGCGAATGTAAATAAAGGTGGAGGGGCGAACGATTTTGCGTGTCGCGTTTTGTAGGACGACGACGCGCGCTCTTTGGCGACGTCACTGGCGCGATACGAGCCGTGGAGGAGACGATAAACACACGGCCGGCTCCTTCGTTCGCGGCGGTTTCCAGGCGAGATCTCCTGGCGGCCCGCCAAATTGGCTGACATACGGCGGTCTCCCCGAGGCGCCGATCCATTTTCACGACTTGCGCCAGACGAGGTCGGCTCGGGTTTTATCCCCTCGTCTCGCCGGTCTCTCGCGACGTGATTCACGAAAGAAACGACGGCGGAAAAAAATAACGGCGCGCCTCTCGTTGACGCTCTTTACGTCGCGTCGGCGAGCACTGCACGGCCGTGCTTCGCGATAACGAAGTCGGTCTCGCTCGCTCGCCTACGTGCAGCTCATTAACCGCAGGGACTGCGCCGAAAAAGCCGAATCGCGCCGACTCATGCGCGTAAGCATTACGAGCCCGATCGCGGCGGTGCCTCGCGCAATACTGCTTAAAATTGCCAGGACTAATTGCTGCGACGAATTTCGCAATCTTCTTACTTAACCGCGTTATCGCACTTTTTTGCTATTTTCGACGACCTTACGCTTATCTCATGAAATGCAACTTCCGTGATCGAAACTGTCGCGTGATATATAATTAAAATAATGATGCGGCGTTATCTTCGTTGCGTACGTCGTGTCCTCGAAATGCTACGCGGTTTATTCCTCGGCTCGAGGCCTTTATTGACGGAATATATAGCGAGGCGACGTCACGATATCGAGAAACGGCAAATGGATCTCGCGATCTCCGATTTTGCGATATTATATCTGATTGAATTATGCGCCGCGTGGAATATCGGATTTACGGCGAGGGAATATCACGACAACGAAATTGCCTCTGAAAATCGTTGCTCGGGTGCGGTACGTGCTCGCGCTTAGGCAAATCGCGTTTCGCGCGATTCATTTACTCGCGGCGGGGTCGAATGGGGCGCGGGCGCGAGACGTGCCCGCCGGTCGCGCTCACGCTCATTACAACGCGTTAGTGCGGATCGTTTCTTGCACGAAACTATGTTCGGTACGGACTTATACGTGATATACAAATTATAGACTCTCTCGCGGAGGCGAGACCGACGGCGCTTCCAGGGCCGCTGAGAACTTTTTTGCGGCGCTTTCTCTAGCCGCTAAGCACCGCGCCTCATTATAAGCAGGAAATGACGCTCGATGTATTCGACGAGTGATAAAAAAAAAACGAAACAGAAAATGGGGAGAAAAAGGGAACGGGCGCGTTGAATGGCGTGCATATCAAGTAGGCGATTACCTGTCCCACGAAATCGCGTCCTAACGCGCCTGTCATTAATAATATTTGTATATACGGCCTTTTAACGAGCGACGAATGGCCCGGGGAACGGGACCGGAAAACGGCGACGACGTAATTTCGTCGTAGTCTCGCGACGGGCGATCGAGAACCAGTTCACGTAGGAGCAGCTGCAGTTAGCGAAACAGAGTGACGGAGAGTCGGGCACGATTACCGATTATCTCGATAAACTAGTCTTGTCTAAGGAGACATCGTGAAGGGAGACGTCATTTCCCTTCTACGCTTTCGAACTTCAGTGCCTCGAAGCCACTGCCACGTTCGCGGATCCGTGCCCGTCATGCTTAGCTCCGAGATATCAAGAAGTATCGAAAGGATACTTGGATGACTGGTTCCCCGGGACTGGTCGATCTTATCTATATCTCGCGATTGACAATAAGTTAAGTGGTTAATGTAAGTTAAGTGGCTAATATGTGGTCATTCCCGGCAACAAAAACACTGAGAGCGTAAAGCACTCGAGGTGCTCTGCCTTCGTCCTTAATTGAGGACATTGATTCTTTTTCTCTCGATTCTACGCTCATTTTTTTAGTGTACCGGGCGAGCATCGTGCAGCAATATGACTTTTAATTGCATGCAAATGAAACGTTATCCTGAATTTTAATTTGGAATTCAAATGTCACGAAGGATTGAGAAAATTTTTCTGAGACCCAGCAGAGAACATAAATTCAAGATAATCGCCGATCCGCCATGATCGAATTGCAAGATGACATTCGAGCTGATCAATGGAGCTAAAATTAGCGCTATCGGTGTCGTTAAGGTTGTGCACGACGCTCAGCCGATGCCGATTCGTGAAAAATGCGGTCCACCCACGCGAAGTAAATACGACCGTGCATACGTGCACGCACGGCACGGGTGTCGCGAAATCTGAGCTGGACCTGGGTCGAACGAACGAATGAACGATCGATCGGTCGATCGATCCGTGGAAAAGGGAATACGCCCCCGCACGCTTTCTATTAATAGAACGTCAGTTATTAGCCGCTGCCCACATTCGTAGCCGCGTTCGTGCGGTTTCCAGTAAAGTGGCCGGCACGGAAAAATGTACGAAAATCGTTCTGAAATTTATGGCCAGGATATTCTAGCGTTCCCTCTAATTTTGATAATTAATTAGTTTCAAACTCCACATCTCGAGAATTAAAAAAAAAGTTTATCTGCAAATGTACATGTATCGTTTCAAGTGTTAGAAACTTGAGAAATGACGGGCTTTAGCATTTTTATTCCCGCTCGTTATAGCGAATATACATATATTATTGCTATTACACATCATATGTTTACATTTCTATCAAACTTTCTAAATAACGTGCATGTCTCACTCTCTACATTCTATTTGTTTATTTCTATTTATTTGGCTCTCAAACCTCTTTTTTCGTTTTGAAGTTGACGAACGAAATGATGATACGACAGTCTCACGCGGATGTCATCGCGACTCTTGACTAGATGGTTTCTTACCGGGAAATTTCTCACGGAGAGAAATTATCTCCGCCGCGTGAGTTTGTTTTGTCCGGATAGAAAACGTTGGCGGCGGCGGTTGGATGTGTGACACGACGCGAATAAAAAGTTTTTGGGTTTACGCGCGTGAGATTACACGCGACAGTCGGCCGCAGGTGTTAGGAATTTCATACATCGCCGCCAACGTGGTCGTCGTATCGTATTTACGATGTTGCTCGAAGTGTACGAGGCATGCGAAACCTATCCCAACTCTCCGTATCGCCGGTTCTCTCTATCTGTCGTTTTCATATCGACAGCGGGGAGAAACATTCTCTCGAGCATTTTTCTCTCACGATTTAGCGAATTCCTTCGTCTTGCTAGAATCTGCGAGGTACGCTTATCTCTAGACTATCTCTTTTACGTTTAATGTTATTTAATTTTTTTAGATGCGCTGCACATATGCGGAATATTCAAGTTTCTAAGATCTTTCTTTTATCTACATTTTCTATTTTTTTAAATATTTATAAAAGCTTAACAAAATCAAAAATTTTTATATCTTATATATGTGCAAATATAACAGGTAATATATATTTCTCATTTTTGCACTTTTTTTTAAATTAAATTTCGTATACACACATTTTCACCTCCAGGTTTCTTAAATTAAAAATTTTTGCCAATAAATCATCGAGAATGGGATAATTTTATTCAAGAAAAAAATTATTAATATATTAATCAAACGTTTATCTCTGGATCGATCAATTAATTTCGTCATCAGTTCAGACCTGTCTTCAAGATCTTCCCGAACAAGAGTGACGAAACGATTTCACCGACACGTCGCCGTCGCCGATTCGGAAAGTCTGTACGAAAGATTTTTCGTGCACGCATCGCAGCGCCTGCACGCGCGCCGCGCCGTGACAAATCGTTACCGGGAGATTTATCTTGTAGCAAATAAGCGGCCTTATTTATAGGGCCGTGTCGATCGACGTGTCCGCCGGTGCAGGTTGTCGCGAGAGATCGAGCGCAGCAGCGGCCTACCGTTACCGCCTACGGAACCTGATTTTGGTGCGTCGCGTCGCGTCGCGTCGGCAGCCTCGGCAAGCGTTTTTCGCATGTCGCTGCACATGTCGTCCTTTTATTATTCGACGCGAACGCGAACGTTACTACACTTGAGAGACGTAGAAATCTCCGATAACGGGCTACATACTTTCGAATATCTGCGCGCGTCGCGGAGGTTGCGAATAAGCCCGGATGATATGAGGACTGAATATTTATAAGGTAACTGATGGTGACCATAGCGGCTGATACCGTGTTCCTACTCCAATAAAATCAAGATATACGATATTTTCTTTCTCTAGACATTCGCGTAAAATTTATATTGTCCGGATTTGCGCGTGCTTGTCCACAGTTAAAGTATACATATATATATATATATATATATATTTATATATGTATGTTTCAGTGATACGTTCTCAAAATTTGTGTTTAAATCACACATTTACATATCTCTAACAGCTTGTTATGAGATTTCTCTTTATTATAATTTTCCTAAATGGTGTACTATAAAAAAGTAACACGTATATTTTTGAGCTTCGACACGTTTACAAATCTTGCCGGTTTTTTTTTTATGCCTGCTACGATGATATCCGGGTGTTCGCTTCTTTGGTCGAGTCGCCAAATTTAGGGCGAGGTAAAAGCGGCAGTTTCTGCCGATTTGCAAAGTAACACAAGCGCAACGGAATAACAGAGACGTTACTCCGTCACGACTCGAGCATAATAATTACAGGTTGCGATTTTGCGAGCACACACAACGTTTCCGAGGTGGTCTGGGAAGGTTGCGCGGTTGGAAAAGGAAGGCGAAGGTGAGGAGGGGAGGGGAGGGGAGAGGGAGGGGGGGGACCAAGGGGGACATGGCACAGGGATGGAAAGTGGAGAATGTCACAGACGGCGCCAGCGTGTCCTGCGCGTATACGCAATAGCTCTCGCTTGTCCGACGACAGCCCCGTCGGGGCCGTATATCTCCCGCTTACACGCGCATTCTGCGCGTGTGTTTATGTAATGCACGCAACGCGACGGAAAAACGGGCGTGAAATATTGCGATTTAACTCGATTGCGTTGATCAATTGTGATATTACCGTAGTATACCGCTGTCCGCTCCGCGGAGTCGCAGCTGGAAGCTATATATATTAGTTCTACGAGCGTGTGGCGCGCGCGTTCGGGCCAAAGAGCCGCCTCACCCGGAGTAAAAGTGCTCGCTCGAACCACCTTCGATGCATAATAGATATACGCCTCTAGCTTCCGCGCGAGTCAATTCTGCATTAAAGAAAATATATCGAGTCGATGTTCATGAACGGAAACTTTCTCAGCGAGATTGAGATATTCTCGCCACGTGTTTGCACGCTTGTAATTTCAGAACGTGTTCTCTGCGAAAGTAGTACGTATTTACATCGGCGTTATAAGAAAATCGAGCATTTTATTTAAAGTTAGATAAGCGCGGCCGAGAGATTCTTGAAATAGGAAATCCATAAAATTATTTCACTTCCGCCCCAGAGTTTGATAAAATTCACTTTTTATCGTTCGATAAAAACACTTCTCATTAAACTAGATATGTCCTTTATTATTGAAATAAAACAAACGTGTTTACTTTCATATGGCGTTCCGTTTTTCCACTCTACAATCCCAAGAGAGATAATGTTATACCACAACTCTTTCGCAGGTAATCGATTTGTAGCGGCATACCAAACTTAATTATCCTTTCGTTAGTCACGAAGAAGTAAGTATTGCGGGCTACCGCCGCACGGGAAAGAGCAGAATTTTATTGTTTCGCGAAGGAGCGGCGACGGGGCCGACCTCGTTTAACAATAAATCCGCGTTTGAAAGATATTCTAGTCATTAAAGCGGCACGGGAGAGCGCGCGTGTCATTTAGTCTTCTTTCCACCGTCTTTTCGATGCCCGCGGAGATCGCCGGCGGAGATTTGCGATCGCGCCGGAAGACGACCGTGTCCCGTTCTTTGCGCCGGGATGTCCACTTTTTCCTCTTTGGGAAAAACGGCCGTGCAGCATCAGTATATCCGCGCCGTCCGCCAGGACCGGAGGTACCGGTGTAATCGAGGGCACGGTGGACAAAGAGAAACAGATAACGACGGTCGTTGCGACGCTGTTCACGTTTACGACGCGGCGAAATAATAGATTCGGGATCACGAGCGACGACGAGCGCGGACGGGCGCCTTCATTCTCGTCGCACGAGAGTCGTCCTGTCCCTATGTATAAAAAAAAAAAGAAAGAATATGGCGATAGAATTTATTATTCCACGCGACGTATGCCGCGACCGGCGACTGGCGACGCGTCACGATCCACGAAGAAACTCGTCGTGCGCGCCGCGCCGCGCCGCGTCGCGCCGGGTGCACCTTCGTGTTTCGCCGACGTGTTTCGCATCGCGAGAGATCTCGTCTCTCGGATGCTGTTGTTAACTCCTCCACGAGGAAGAGGAGGAGGCGCGACCTCCTGTCCGCGGGCACTCGGCAAATATTGAACGTCTGCGATTGGCAGGATTATACCGTACCGGAGCCCCTGGACCCGCGAGCGAGTTGCTCCGCAACCGTGCCGGACGTCCAATTTTGTACTTGTCCTTCGGGCCGAAGAGAGCGGACTTGCGTAAGAACGAGAGCAGTTTAATACTATACCGCACATTACCTCTCCCCCCCCCGGCCCCTGACCCCTCCAAAGTTTTTACAGAATAAGCAAGATAATGGAAAAGGGCTATAATCCTTTTTCTCATCAAGAACAAAATAACGAGATTTCTCGATAAGTGGATTATTATTTGTTGTGTGCAATGTATTTCATATATATTTTTTAAAACCTATAATGTTTATAAAATATCAAAATCATAACTGATCTTAAATTCGTACATGCTCTTTATCGTACCCTAATCTAAATCACTGTCAGTAGTGCAAGTAGTTTAAGAATAAAATTTATTTAGTGATACATTATAAGTAAAAGAGGGTCATATTCATATAAAATGTATCTCGTGAAATATCGTGTGGATTATTCGAAAGTTATATTCAGCGTATATACGCGTCTCTCGTGTATATGTGATTAAATGTCCCTGTACGCCCGTGAAATATTCCTCGGTAGCGTAATATATCGCCGAATATTTCACTGAATTTTAATGCAAACTGCGTTCTCTCGCGGGCGCGGGCGGTATCCCAAGAGCGCGGTGAACCGTTCTCGCCGCGTTACTATACTGATAACGCGCTCGTTCGATTTAGATAGCGCACAGCTGAAACTCGCGCTCGCGCTCGCGATCGCGTTGTTTCGATCAGTGAGAATATCGCGTCCTATCCCCGCGTATATAACGGCGGCGGGGCCCGGCGGCATGTGTAACCGTGTGGGCCGTAATGCGGCGTGCCGGCCCACGGATTTCGCGGCCGAGTTAGATATATATCAACCGAGATGCAAACCGACCGACGCGCGCGAAGGCCTTCTTCCGAGGACTGCAGAATTCCACGAGTGAGAAATGCATCGCGTTATACTGACGTAACGCGAGCGTGAGAAAACGCGAGACGAGGCTCCTTCCCAAGGATCTCGAGGCAACTAATCGGGGAACGAAGGAGATTAAATGTTAAATACGAAGTTGAAAGATTCAACTATTCATTAAAATCGTACGTTTACGTAAGAAAGAGATCGCTACACGAGGCGTGGATGTTTGAGCAAAATTGAGACAGGTAAATGGAGTAGAAGTTACTCCATACGCTTCTCCAAGCCAACTCGCCCTTCGATCCCTTTCACTCGTCATAATAACTCCGCACGTTTCTATAGCTCGTTCCCTCCGGCACGTTCCCTTCGATCGCGCTCGCTATAAAGCTCATGCAAGTGAATACAAGTGCGCGTGCGGGCGTGCGTGCGTGCGTGCGTGCGTGAATGCGTGCATGCACTCGCTCTTGCCGCGGTCGTTTGTCCTAAGCGCGCGGAGCGGCTCCACTCGCTCGCTCGGCGCCACGATTTGCATTCCTATTTAATTCCCGTGTGCACCAACCATGACGTCACTCGATCCCGAAGCTTATCGAGCGGTCTCTCGGCGGCCGCTGACAGGTAATAGAGAGGCGTATCGACGGATCGCGGCGTACCGTCGGCGATCGTCGAGAGGGCTTTCCTTTCCCGGGGATCGCGCGATAAAAAGAAAGGTGATTTACACGCGCGGACGCGTGCGGCAACGCGCGACCGTCCGTGCCCCCGTCGTATAAGTAATTACGTTTATCTCTCGGTCGTCTCTCTCTATAGCCATCGTCCCAGAATCATATTTCTCCGGTGATGTATACCCAGCTCCTAGATATTGTTACTTAACTTCGCGTGTCGTCGACGACCGCGCGATCTCGCATTCTTCGCGGCTCGCGGAAATCCCACAGGTTGGATGGCGCGATGCACTTGCCGCGCGCTCTTCCTGACGCATTCCCGGGTAAAGTTTGATGAGTGTGCGCGACTTCGATACAATCGAGCGCTTATACGGTCGACAGCTTCAATATTAATAAATTTCCACGCTTGAGTTAAAGTTTAATCTCATCCAAAGTCTCGGCCGATCGTATCAATCTTTAATAATGAGCCTCTGAGCCTTGGCCGTAATTTTGCAGTTTATAATGTATATGGTATATACTAATAATACGTTCGCCCTTTTGCTAAGTTTTTCACGCATTGATCACATAATTTTCGTTCATCGCACGTATAATTCTATATTAATATTAATTGGCGATTATCTCAGTGTAAGCAATCAATTTCACAATGTGATATTATGTAAGATCAAAAGATAAGGCCGGATCGTAGATTGATTTCAGAAAGCAGTGTGTGTTACGCGGATCAAGTTCCATCCCTTCGTCATGGTGCGCCGTTTTATCGATCGGTTTGAGGAATATTGCGAAACGGACGGAGTGAAAGTATCCTGCGTTAATTAACGCGCGGACCGTAATGTAAATTAAGTGTCTCGGACGAAATCGTTCTATCGGAGATGGGGTTGGGGGACATTTATACCTAGGCCCGAGTCGCGTCGATATTTTACGAACGCGAGCCAAAAGTGGAAACCGCTTTATTATCCGGTTATTTATCGCATAATATTTCGAGCGTTCCACGCACTTATACCTGGTTCGCGGGCGATTTTATCGCGACGGTGTATACGTCGGCAATTAGCATTTCGTCGAATCGAGTTGAGATTTATGCGACAGACTTGGTCCACAGCATCCTTAACTTGTATCGCGTGTGTATATACGTTGGAAAGTGCGCAAGTTAAATTAACCCGATTTCGATTCGCCGGATACACGCCGGTCGAGCGGCACCTTAACAGAGTCGTGTACAAGTGTAGCACGCGAATGGATATATAGACATTAATTACGAGATAAGAAACAAAATATGATGTTCAATATTTACGAAATTAAAATTGACGAAACAAAAATTTCGTACGTGTGTTTCGTATATTAATAGATTTTTCGTCCTACATTTGTAATTCACTTTGCGATACCTCCCGTAAAATTTGTGTATCTAGCGGAAACGAAAAATTCATTTGTCTCGATTTGTTTATTGCACGATTCAAATTACGTGGCATAAATTTAAATATTCCACGGTGGAGCACAATATTTTTTTTTTCGGTGTCGCGGGAGGCCTCAAATGGGACGTGGGATTGACGGGAACGAAAACGAGGGCACGAGGGAAAATCGATTCGGCAGGCGCGCATGTCCATTCCCGCGCCGCGTAATGAGCCAATTATGACGGGGGCAACGAGCTGCAACTGCCGCTCATAGTTTTCTCAAGGCGCGAGACGCGAATTACGGTCGTGCAACAGGGAGGATCCGCGTACAGCACGGCACAATGGTGGTCATCATCGCGCTCGTCCACACGACGTGAGAGGGAGGGGGCCAAAGAGGTATTTGTCCACTGAGCAGGAAGTAATCTGTTTCAATGTGGCCATTCGGCCAATAAACAACGTATACATCGTACGGAGCCTACTTACGGCTCACGACTCACTTATCCGTGGGATTGGCCCAACGGCGAAACGTGCTTTTTCGAATCGGGCAGATCGAGTGCATTAAAATGATGCACCGTTTAAATGCGAATCGAATTCATATTGTTTGCATTAAAAATAATCTTAGGATTGTCAACTAAAATTTCGCACAACTGTGTCGCGGTGTAATAAGTATAAGTTTTATATTTTTTTGTCTCTAAATAGAAAGTTTTGTTTTGTCACGGAAAAGGATATACAATTATGGAGAAAATTCTACTTCACGTTATTATTTTTTCCTTTTTAGTTTCGTCGTTTCTCTTTTGACGAAGATAACGTGACTTGCTTCGCACGACTGATGCGCGCGAGTTTATTTTGCGCGAGCGGTGTAAATCAAACTTTGCGAATCTTGTCGAGGTAGATACACGAGGGCCGCTTAAACCTGCGTTGCATTTAAATGCATTTATATTGCAAAAGCTCGAGGTGCGCCATTCTGAGAATAAACGACGCGTATGACAATACCGGCTCTCGTATCTCGTTACGTTCCCGCGAATCGAGGTGTTTCAACGTGTCATGCGACGACAGTAACATCGGGTTCGCTTTACTGCCCGCCTACCTCGCACGCGGGACCCGTGTTCTAACAAGAAAATATGAAAGACGTTGATTGACGCCCGTAAAACTCCGGCGCGATATCCAGCCGCGCCGTTACCGTAAAATTGGGTCTCGCGCGAGTCTTGCACACGTTGATACCGGCAGCGAGATACGAAAATCGATCGCGATCTACCGCATTCCCGATCGAAATCTGGAGGAGAGGCCGTGCGGCGGTTTATAAGCGCTCGAGGAATTCCATTGAAAGAATTCTATTCTTAGAAAGGAGGAAAGGAGGGGAGGGGGGGAGAGAGGATTATTCTAAATCGTATGCGAATAGTGTGAAAGGATGACGCAGTGGTCAACGTCGTATCTTCAGCGGGAAGATCAATCATGCTTACGATTAACATTCCTCCGTTCCAACTCCGAAAATTCTCCTCCGATTGAAAAGATCGGCGGTTTCGCAGGCGTGACTTTGTTTTTATCCGCGTCTCCTATCTCCCGCCCCGTTTGACTTGCAAACACTCCGGCTTCTTTTCCCCACGTGGCATAATTCACTCGTGTCGCGCCCGACGCGACGGCCTTGTGGTGTCGTGTCTCGCCCGAGACGTACGAGAAATAGCGATATCCCTTCGGTGGGTATATCGAGCGCCCTGGTCCATGCATACGCGATTGGGTCTTACCGTTGCCGCACGTAGGTTGCCGATACAAATAGACCGGCGATCCGGCGGGATACGTGCCGTGCCGGCTTATATTAATTGGCATTCACGACCAGCGCCCTGCCCGCGCTCGTGTATCCCACTTAAATAATAATTACCTGCTCGAACTATCACGCGGTGCCGAGACGCGGGCGCCCACGTAGGCGCCGTTTATGCTTCGTTGCGAGTTCCGTCGCTGCAGCCGCCGCTGCCGTCGTTCTCGAACAGCCGGTGCAAGGAAGGAAAGGGTTTCGCGCCGCGGAATATGGATAGGTATGCAGGACATCACAAGGTTTTCTGTGCTTTTCTCGAGCGAAAATAGAGCCATATCGTTAATTAAAATGTCGAGCTGTCGATAATTTCGGGAAGTTTGACGATCGAAGGTTACGAGCTTTCAGGAATTAAATTACAAGATATAACTTTTACTTGTCGTTAATTAAAGTTTTACCAAGATAATATCTTGACTTTAAATATTCTATGTATAATATTTAAATGTAATATAATATGAATGTATATATAACATTCAAAGTTGGGTGCCAAGGTGGTTAGAGTTAAATCAAATTCGAAGAACTTCTTGGTGAAAGGAAGTGCGGGACAACTCCGTACTGCAGGCGCAGTGCGGCAGATCGAGACTATTAACCCAGCGGCTTGAATAGGATTGATAGAGAAGTCCAATGAATGCCGCGGGACCGCAGTCCCCCGGAGCATCGAGCAGAATGCAGCATGGACGGCGTTTATGCATGTGTGCCGGGTATAGCGCAGCGGATTGCAAGTTGCGGTACGGCAATCATGAATAAATTGAGTTTATCGATTTGACAAAAGGTCTGTGCAGAGCGTGGAGCGCGCAATTATCGAGCAGTCTAATGAAGAGATGCACGGGCATTTGTATCCGTATATGCGAGTGTACGCGTGCGAAAGCGGTGTCCCTTGAAGAACGGGCACTTCTTCGTCTTGCTCGTGACATTAGAAAGCGGGAAGATTGTTGAAAGTTAAACGAGTGAATTTTTAGAAGGAAAACTCGTCTTTTAATCGAAATTAATCCTCAGCTTTTAATTAAAATCTGTTATAATCGTTGCAGATAGTTGACAGAATAATTTTGTGCACATATGCGATGTGTTTTGAAATTCTCATATCCTTTTTATTAAAATTCTGCACAAATCCTCAATTTTAACATCTTATGATTGAAATCAATTTTTGATATCTAGCCCGCACGCGGCGATAGTTCTCACCTTGAAAATCTATCTTTTTTTTTTTCGTTACGGAGCAGCGGAATCGCCGTCACGATATCGCGCTGCTCTCATTTACATACATCGCGATCGTCACCGGAGCGGAGAAAAAGAGGCGCGCAACCGCCTGCGTCGCTACTTAAAGGGACATAGGCGAGTGTCGAGTTATCCATTGGTTATCTGCGGCCGCCTCGACCGCCGTTTGTACTTCCTGTTCGATCGTCGTGGTCGTCGTGGTCGTCGTCGTCGTCGTCGTCGTCGTCGTCGTCGTCGTCGTCGTCGTAGTAGTCGTTCTCTTTGCCGAGAAGAGACAGGAGGACGATCGCGCGCGGACCATATCTCCGCGCGTTATTTATAAGTCGATGATAATTTATTTATCGAGCTTCTCGAGGCGACTGTTGATCGCTATCTTCCGGCGGTTTTCTCGCACCAGGTTTGCTAATGCCGTTCGTTTGCGTAACGCGAGTTTTACTTCCGCTTTCGCGTCTCTCGTGTAGTTAATAAAAAGCAGCGTACAAATCTATCGTCGTATACCAATTGCGTTATAACGCTGATGAAGTTTAATTGTACTGTGATGAAGTTTAATAACGTTTCAAGACAAAATCTAAGCTTTAAAAATTTTTTGCGTAAATTAAACTTTCTAAATACATTTTATTGAATAATAATAACGTATGGATTCGCTCTGCGAGCAAAGGAAAATTTCATATATTCTCACCGAATGTATCTTACCCGAATTTCTCGATTAGATCGAAAATCCCTGATAGTACATAAGGAATGTCCATTCTACCGATTACGTTGGTGGAGAACGCCTGCACCGAGCGATCGCTCGATCTCTCGATCTCTCCCGCGTATATACTCGGTAGCGAAGCGCCGCGCCGGCCGCGGCCGTACGCACTCGCGTATACGCGTATGCGTGAGTACACGTCGCATTGAAGTCAAGTGGGCTGCCGTGGAATGTCGTCCGAGGAGTTTTCGAGGGCTCCTCGAAGCCGCTGTCAAACCCGAGTACGCCTTCGTGACTGCCATGAGTGCCTCATGCGAGCGCCTCATGCGAGCGCCTCATGAGATCGGCCGCGAGAGACGCGCCGCCGTAACGCTCCGCGGAATGAAACGCACGGCGAGTGACGCTCCTCTCGAGGGTTCTTTTTTTTTTTATCTCGAGATACCCGGGCACCTCGTCACGTCACCTTTCGCAAGCGGTCGCATTCCTCGGAAGGTAGCCGCGCGCGTTTGTTTCACGGGAAACCGTCAGCTTTCCGATCGGCTCGCCGTAGGACGTCCTCAGACCTCGACCGTCCGCTCATAAATCATTAATCTCGCAGTTCTCACGTCAGTTATAACTCGACTCACGGGCGATTTTTCTCTCGTTCTCTCGGTTTTTTTTATTTATAAAGAGTCTTTCAAGGCCTGTTCACACGTACGAAGCGTTAGATTATTAAATCCTTAAGTTATTAAATCTATTAATGTGCAATTTTCTATCTCTCGCTACTGGAATGTCAAAGAGTACAGTGAAGAGAAGCATTTTAATACATTTTACGAAGACTTTCATTCAATCTAGCTGTTTGCACTGACAATAATAAATCTATTCTTTGATCAATGTTGAAATGTATGACGGGGCGTTAAACATGAAAAATATTTTCTCAAGTTAATTGCATTAATATGAAAGGCGATGTACTTATAACTTATAAACATTCATTTAAACATGTAGAACACATGTTTATTAGCAGATAATTAGAGTAGCATAATCATGTTGTTGAGGAATTCATGAATACCGGCATCGGCAATCGTGCTGTGCATATTTCGAAGAGAAACGACAGGCAAGACCGTTCGACGAGGTACTTCTAAGTGGCTTATGGCGACCTCATTGAATGCGATATGTGTCGTATAAAGGAAGCTATCGTCGTTACTCGTCGCCCGTCACTGTCACTCGTCTGTCACGATTATTCTTTCTCGATTTAAAATTGAGATACGTTATATATCGCCAGCGGCATTCCCGATTACCGGTTGCTACGAGACTTTCAATGAGACGTTCCAGTAACTGTTTAATGAAATCCAGTCTAAGGTTGTGCGAACGTTAATTCTTCAGGTCATGAAAGTCTACTCGTTAATCCAGTAAAGCCCATCATTTTTTTTCCCCGAAATTCACGTGTTCGAGGAACTTCCGATTTTTCCGCGAAGAGATCCGGTAATTAATTTATTTCATCGATCGTAGAATGCTGCGAAGAGTGTTTGCTTCGGAAGCTATTGCCGGCAAACAATGTCGCAGAAGCGACGGGCAGAGACAGCCAGTGGGCTTTAATGGGTTAATAGCGTCCGGCCTTCATGACGCTTAATGACATGTGAAGAGCGCGCCGACGAAAATGTAAATAAAGCGTGTCTTTTCAGGGATAATTTGTACCGCTTGACGCTGACGTCGCTGACGGACCTGGAGCACGCCTCCTGGTCCGCGCCGGAGGACAAGGTCAACACCTGTCAGAATAAGGGCCAGAGCGTCGAGGATTGTCATAATTACGTCAAGGTGCTCCTCAGCAACGGCAAGAGCCTCTTCACCTGCGGCACTTACGCATTCAGCCCGTGGTGCGCGTGGCGAGAGGTACGTTCTCCAAAAGTAAAGCAGTCTGTCCGATCGGGTTCAGGCGAGCGGGATCCCGTCCATAATTTCGGGTGCCTAATGCTTTTCCCTCCTCACCCCTTCCCCTCCCCATGGTCGTTAGTCATCACGGCTTGTCGATCCGACACGTCGATGAGCAGATTATCCTTGTCATTAGCCGTGTAACGCCCGATTAGGAACGGCGACGAGGTCGCGGCCGCTCGCGGGCACGATGGTAATCTCTACACAGTAGCAATTATGACCGCAGATCGAGAATATAACGAGCGTGACCAGCGAGATGTCGGGCGTGGCCATGTGCCCGTACTCGCCGCATGCGAACGTCACGGCACTTCTCTCGAGAGGTCAATCCGGCGGGCTCTTCGCCGGCGCACCGACGGACTTCTCTGGAGCCGATCCTGCGATCTACAGAACGCTGGCAACTCCAAATCTCAGGACACGACAATACGATTCCAAGTACGTAAGCGCGGGCAGAAAAAGAGAGCACGAGTTGCTTTCAAGTCCAACTGATCGGAGGTCTTGAAGAGCATCGCTAACTTTACAGCTCATTTTACCTCTCTTTCCGTGAAATTCTTTTTACAGTTATACTAAAAAAACAAACGAGATTAATTTTATCGTAATAACCGCCGCGTTGCAAGATTGTTGGTCTTGCTTATCGCCCCGCGATATTTATCACGTCGGAGTCCCGTTCTCTCCAAGTTTGCGCTTTCCTTTTAGGTGGCTGAACGACCCGCAGTTCGTCGGCAGCTTCGAGACGGAGGATCACGTGTACTTTCTATTTCGCGAATCCGCCGTGGAATACATCAACTGCGGCAAGGTAAGATCGATGCCGTGGAGTAATCCACCGTGACGCGGACGCGCGCGCGCGCGTCTTCCATCATACAGCGCGGAACACGCGAGGAGCCATTCGCGCGATTAGCGATCTCGTCCTCTTCTTGACTTGCGTCAGCCGTATAATTAGCCGTTTACGGTGTTGGTCGAAACGAGCGACGCGCGTCGCGGATCTTCCTCTCTCACGCGGCAGAAAAATTATCATCCCCGACATGATCTTAGTTCGCGCGATGTTTATCATTTTCTCAACCTATCGGCCGCTCAAATTGCCGCCTATGGATGGCTCTAATGAAACACTCTGCATCCGGCTGCGCGCGATCGTACGCTCGATCACGATCGAGGCTGAACTTTGCTTCAACGTGGTAGATTTAATTCGCTCGGCGCCGCCTCGCGAGCATGAAAAGTCAACGAGATATTTGAAGCATCGTTACAAGATATTCTTTATTCATTTTTCGAATTTTTGTTACGTTTCGAACAAATATAAAAGTGCGATAAAAGTGCATTGCCTTTTATAGTAATAAGACCTGTACTCGTCAAAGTTTAATATCGTACATTACGGTGTCATGCCTGCAGAAAATATATTCGAGGATAGCGAGGGTCTGTAAGAACGATCGAGGTGGACAAATTATGCTGAAAGACGTGTGGACCACTTTCAGCAAGGCTCGCTTGAATTGTTCCCTCCCCGGCGAATTTCCATTCTACTATGACGAGATCCAAGGCGCGGCCTATCATCCGGAAGAAGGAATCATTTACGCGACCTTCACGACTCCCATGTGAGTATCGTTCAGTGATCCGATTAATTTGCAAGCGCATTAATTATCATCTGTGTTTATGTCTGTGCACAATCCCAGATGGAGATTCACAATCCCGCAAAAGACGGTAAATGACAAATTGATTATTGCGGTACGCAACGCAGATTTTACTTACGTTGACTTAAGTTGATTTATGCTTCAAATTCATCATTTGTTACGACTACGAAAGAGACATTGAAGGCAATGTTGATTAATTTTAATTGAGCAATTAAAGATTTAAGAAAGTCTTAAAAAATCGTCAGTTTTATTTATGTTTTGTGTGACTCGTTAGGTTTCCATATTTATGTAAAAATTTACACCGTTGAGCCATTTATCTTTAATATATCCTAAGTTATTTGAAGTCCATCGTTTGCCAGCATTACGCACGCTCGCTAATTTCATCGTCTTAACGTTCTTTATCGCTCGAATACAACGGAATTGCCTTTTCGCATACGGAAGCTGCGATCTCTCAAAGAAGAAACCGGCGTTAATTGGAATCCTTTTTTTTTTTCTTCCTTCGTCGCAGTAACAGCATCGCAGGCTCGGCTATCTGTGCGTTCAACATGTCGGCCGTGGCCGCCAGTTTTAACGGGCCTTTCAAGCATCAGGAAAACGCTGGTGCCGCATGGGAAAGAAGTCCGGTCGCCCATCACAATCGCCAACGCTGCGGACCTCCGTCCAGCACCGCGCCGCATCAGATCATGGACAATCAGCGGTACCAGCTGATGGACGAGGCGGTGCAGAGCTCGATGCTGGGGCCGCTGCACACTGTGACCCTTGAGCGATTCACTCACATCGCGGTGGACGTTACCCCGACCAAGCTGCACCGCAGCGTGACCGTCCTCTATGTCGCCACGGCAACCGGTCTGATCAAGAAGATCTCGGTTCTGCCTAGGACACAGGAGACGTGCATCGTCGAAGTTTGGGGACCCTTACCTTCACCGCCGATGACACTGCAATTTCTCAAGGACACGCAGAGTCTCTACGTTGGCATGGAGATTGGCCTCTTACGGTAAGACGACAATCCCCCATCGCGGCCGCAAAATTTTATCAGCTTCGTGAGCGACACTTTACGTTGTCGAAAATAAAAATAAATTGATAATGTCATGTAAATTGTAAATCTTGTCGTTCCGAATAAATACGTCGCTCAGTTATAAATTACGTACATTATATCGGCAATAAAATATTTTGTTTGTGCTAAATGCTTGGCTAAACCGCATCGTAACGCCTCCCGTCGTTTAGCATACCTGCCGTTCAGTGTTATCGTCATCGAAGCCGTCAAGCGTGCTTGAACGCCCAGGAGCCGTATTGCGGATGGAACGAACATCTCATGAAGTGCGCGCAGGCACCGAAGCAGAATTATCTGGCGAATCATTGGCATCAGGAGGTCACCAAGTGTCCAGTGCTTACCGATCCTGTTGACGGAGGGTGGAGCGCGTGGAGTCCTTGGTCGCCCTGTCAACACGGCACGGGAGAACAATCGCCCGGACACGGTCACGCTCACTCGCACTCGCACAGCGAACACGCGGAGGTGCGTTTGGACATGTTTATTACGTAGATAGATTAAGAATATTTTTCGTTTTCCTCGCAAGCGGATCGTGAACTATCGAATTTAAATATCTAATGATAAATGTGAGCAGCTTTTTTTTATCGTAAAATGAAGCTTTGTGGTACTAAATAAACTGCTCGATTATAAACATCTTGTCTATCGCAAAGTCGTGAAATTGATAAGTAACGCTGAAAATTCGACCTACAGAAGATCGACACGTGTCAGTGTCAGACCAGGGAATGCAATAATCCCCCGCCGCAGCACGGTGGTGAGAGTTGCACGGGTACACGTGTCAGAGTGACAAATTGCACCGTCCACGGCGGTTGGACCGCTTGGTCGGCTTGGTCGGCGTGCTCTCAGACTTGCGGTTTCGCGATGAAAACCCGCCGGCGGACCTGCACGAATCCGGCACCCGCATTCGGCGGACGCGTTTGCGTCGGGCATGATCACGATGATATCATGTGCATCGATCTGCCGCCCTGTCCCGCTCCCGCTAAAGCCACCCCGCCGCCTCAGAATGGTCAATGGTCGACCTGGGGTCCTTGGCACGCGTGTTCGCGGCCGTGCAACGGCGGTGAGTATCCCCGAGTATCCTCATAATCGTGGCAACATCCCAGACAGTGCAAAACCCCCCAAAAAAACATTTGTAGAATATTTTTATAAGCAAACATTTGCGATTTTAGATTATTGTACTGTCTGAAATAGTATGGTAACAATATTTCACATGCTTTCTCGGTATAAAATTCGCGATTTCCATTTTACAGGAATACGCATCAGAAAGAGAATCTGCGACAGTCCGTCGCCAAAGAAGGGCGGTGTCGAGTGTCCAGGATGCGATATTCAGGCAAGTCTTGAGTCCCTCTCGTAGGAGAAATTTCTCCTATTTTTGGAGATCTTTCTCGATAGCCGGATAGAATGTTGCGTGATGAGACCGAAATGTATTTTAGTTCGAGGAATGTAACACTCACGAATGTGGTGAGACGAGACGATACTCCGGGTGGACCCCTTGGCTGGCCGTGAACGCTAGTTTACAAAGCGGCAGCACGGTTTATCTGGAGAAGCGCTTCCGATTCAGTTGCCGCGCGCAGACGGACGATCCTTCAAGCGTGCGAGTGCAACTCGCCAAGGAAGAGGAGCGTTCCTGCAGGAACGATGGATCTTGTCTCAGAGGGAAGGACGCGTATGCGGAGTCCATCAACGAAAGTGGCTGGGGCGAATGGTCCTCTTGGGGTCTGTGCGATCGTCCTTGTGGAAAGGGTATCCAGTTTAGAGTGAGTATTTCTCACAATTTTATCTTGATACAATTATATCCAAAATAAAATCATATCGTTTTACGAGGTCAGATTTCGGAAATCAGATGTTCTCGCTGTTTGATTTAACTTATTTAAAAGTAAAATAAAACTAAAAAAACAATTTATTTCATACAATGAAATATTACAATCGCAAAAGATTTATTCACAATTCTGTCAATTAAAGAATAAATAATTTAATTCAAGATGATTCAATCTATATTTTAGCAGTTTATTAATACAATATTAATGTAATACAAAAATACGACTGCTATATTTTTACAGTCAAGACAGTGCGAATCGCCACCCTGCGAAGGTGTCGCCACGCAGAGCAGAGTCTGCAATTCACATCCATGTCGCGTGAATCTCAGCGACGATACGGCCGAGGGTCAGTGGTCAAGCTGGACAAAGTGGTCCGAATGTTCAGCGACCTGCGGCGGAGTGCGTACAAGGACGAGAGAATGCCTCGGCCCGGAGAGTTGCAGTGGCCCGAGGTTGGTGAAGGAGAGCTGCGACATGCCCAGTTGCGAATTGCTGGCCGGTTGGGACACGTGGTCGCATTGGACTCCCTGCGACGGCAATCATCAGCAGCACCGAAAGCGAACGTGCCTTCAGCATGGGCCCGGCATGTGTCAAGGGCCGACTCGTGAGACACGCGACTGCCTTCCAGATTGCATGGATAATGGTGAGTTCGTTGAGACAATTTTAAAGTTACGACAATTATGAGATAGATTTATATGTATATGATATTTTTACATTTAAGCAATTTAATTTATTAAATTAAAGAGTAACATTGTTGAGCATTGCATATATATATATTTTTTTCAGACATAAACGCCTTGCCTTCGAGCGTGGAGGATTCGGGCATCACGGTGGGCGCAGTAGTGGGCGGATGTGTGATCAGTTTCATCATCGGCCTGGCCCTAACCGCGGTGTTGTGCTTCTGCTACTTGAAGCGGCGCAAGCCGAGCATTCCAGGGAGTCCGCATTACATCAGTAAACAGAATTCTTACGTCATCGTGCCGTTGAAGGAGGTAAGGCTCGAAAGCATGCTCGACTGTTATATAAGTCGCACCTTGCGATTTCCTTGGATATACTTCAAAGGAGCTAATTCTTACAGGTGAACGCGAAGCGACAGCCCAGTTTTTCGGGCAGCACCAACGGAAACGGTACTCTACGCGGCAAGAACAATCCCAATGTCAACGGCCTCGGCAGCCCCAAATTATATCCAAAGAGTCTCGATTACGAATCCGCCACCCTGAAGCGTAACAGTCACGGCCAGCAGCACATCCGTGCCGATCTCGATCAGGACAAATACTACTGAACGAGTTACCCGCGCGGAATATCGGCGTCGTTTGGATAGTGATTTGTGTTCTGGTCGTTTTAAGCACGTGATTTTTCATGTGATTTATTTGTACGCAGTGAGTCGCAGGTAATAACCACAAACGCGAACTCATTCCACGCATTTGGCAGCTGCATGTAAACTCTTCTGATCGACCGACGTTCGGTCGACGTTAAAGTGGGCAAATGTGAGGACAGACTTCCTGTTACAGGAAGATTGTATTTTACTTAACTAAGCTAAGGCGGCATCTTCGACGTAAAAACGACATACGTACGATCGAGCAAGCAAACGCCTGATTATAAGACTATACGTTTTTAGCATTAAGTAAGCAATATGTACGCGTTCTCTGACGCGTTCGAGAGTTAATGACGCTGCAATTAACGACGCAAATTAGTCGACGAAATTTTTCAATATTAATGATTACGTTTCGGAAGGGATATGGCGATAATCTTTTTTTCAGTCGCTGTGTTTTAAGATGTATATGAGATACATACTACTGTAATAGTGTGGCATTTTGTGATGCGTCGTATGTCGTGCGATGCGATAACTCGGAGGAAGATCCGAGGTGAAAACCGTTGTTTCAAGAAAGTTTATAAGAGTTTATTTTTGTTTCTGTGTATATATCCGTGAAAAAAGAGAGACATATAATGCGAAAGGACGAAACCGAGAATCAATCCCGCTCACGCTTGGGCATTCGACTTCGATTCATCTGTATAAAGTTTCACGATTTCTCATGGGAATTTTCATATTTTTCATATATTTGTAAGATTGTATTCATGCAACAGGAGAGAAAGAAACCGTATCTGTTAAACTTACGCTTGGTCCAAGGATTGATGGATTGATTTAGATATACCTAGATATATATACACAATTGTACAAATACAAAATGTATTATGTAGGCTTGCCTGGAGATATATTAGGGAGATAGTTTTGTCATTTTTGTTTTTATTCAGGAGAAATATCGAATTTTATATTGAGTAACGTAGTGCCATGATACGGAGTTGTGTACATAAAAAGTGCATATTCTTAAATGCAGTTTTATGAATGAAGTGAATGCGTATGTTATGTAAGAGATGAACACACGTCGCGCGACAATTGCATTTATGTATATTGGCTCACATTGAGTCGCGCCCGCGAATTACATTTATACATGCGATCGTTAAAATAATTTATCTTTCGCCTTGTCGGAGCCAAGGAGGGAATTAAATTGGATTGAAACTTGGAAGAATCTCTCCGGTGTCTTCCAGAAACTTAAGAGTTTAATCGTGTTAATTGCTTCCCGCGAGTTGGCGTAATCCGTCATGGGAAGAATGCGAGATAATGATATGTGAGGTCGCGAAATTTATGATGTAACAACGTTTGATGTTATGCCGAGCATCAGATAAATTATCATTATCGAGGTCACATGTACGTGTACGCGAGTAATGAATACTGTACCCGATGCATTTATCCCGCGCACTTGTTTGTAATAAAGACATGATTCTTTTTTTTTTACGACTCCGTAAGTACTTGTAATACCAATCTTCGCGATAAGAACGCATCTTCGACGTCATCATACGCATATAGCTCGTGAAGATCAAGCCTCCTTCCTAGAGATCGGCGAATTTTATATCAGCGTATTTTTCTATCTGCTTGATAACGTGATTCATGGACGATTCCGTGGGTGGCGGTTGGCAGTTTACAACCATGCGAAAGAAGTTGCCAAGATTCTTCTGCGGTAACGGCATGTAACTAATCATGAGATTCCCCTCCAGCATCAAACGCTTCTTTATCTCGGCCGTGACAGCGTACAGTCTCTTCCACCAATCTTTCGTTTCCTTCTGATTGCGCATTACTTTTGGTATATACCTGAAAAGACTCGTCGCCAATTATAACTGCGTATCTCGCGATAACGCGGGATCTCTTACCAAAAGCAGATGTTGCAGCATTGATAATCAGATTGCACCAGCCGGAAGCCTTCGATCTTGTTAATTCGATCGAGGAAATATCTCGTGTAGAACATCGCATCGTCCACCAGTTGCGAAAAGCCGATCTTGCCGCGGGCTTTCCACATCAACCAAAATTTCATTGCGTCGACCTTGAGGAGTATTATCAAATTGCAACGTTAATTTATGACAATTTTTCGACAAAAAATTGTAAAGATATTGGAACGATATTTTTTTTATCTTTTTTTTACGTGTCTAAGCGAGAACCTTAGATTCTTTTTATAATTTACTAATGACCGTGAATAAGTATGTGACGCTACATCACGCATCCTGTGAAGATTGTGATTACCTTTCTGCCGCATTGCACGCTTTTGTCACCTGTGTCCCAGCTAACGTCGTAAAATTTGTCCTGCTGGAAAAGATACTTGGCCCGGGCGGAATTCGCCTCGTGCAGCACGTTTTTACCTTTGACCAGGAATAAAGAGCACTGCAACGGCGCGCCGAGCATCTTGTGCGGATTCCAGGATATCGAGTCCGATCTGAATCAGCCATAAAGAGAACGCGGAACAGAGAAAATCGGTTAGAAAGACTGCCGGTTTCTATGTCAGGAAATCCAGTGTCAGCTCGGCATCGCAGAAAGGAAAGTATTTCCCCAGTCTTTTTTAGACTCGTAGTTATTATTAAATGTTTCGTTTAAACGGCCTAAACAAGATTTCGAAATAAATCACGCTACAGACAACGATTATTCAATTAAGACATTGATTTGCGGAACAGTGAACCTTTCAATTTTAGGAAGGTCAGTACTTTCCTTTCACGACGACATTCTGTCGCAAGAAATAATTACGAACAAATTAATGCCCCGCAGCCTGTACTGGTACGTATCCGAGAACATTAGGGTCCCACCGAGACAAGCCTGTAATGAATGTTTAGACTATATCGATTCCCCGAGCTAAATGGATATTTCATAATTATACGAACGTCTACGTGCAGCCAGAGTGACTCGCTCTGGCATACCCTAGCGATTTCCGGTAACGGATCGATCGCACCGAGCACCGTGGTTCCGGCGGTGGCATTCACGAAGAACGGTATTTCTTTTTTATCCTTCTTCACTTCAGTTATAAGTCTCTTTAGCTCAGACACCTTCATGCGACCAAACTCGTCCGTTTTTACCTAACGAATGGACGTACTCTTGTATAATTCATCATCATAATTAGCTTTCCCCTCGACAGAAAATCCAATCGTTTCGAAAAGCCAAGACTAAAGAATCTTTTTTCTAATATTTACTAAACTAAATAAATATGAGAATATTATGCAAAAATTTTGCTATCTTTGAAATTAAAATTATATTTTATATATATAAATATATTGTATATATATATATATATATATATATATATATATATATATTCTTTAGTCTTGCGGCTTTTCGAAACGATTGAATTCTCTCAAATTTTGATAAGTAAATCGGATACGCTCGGTCGAACGGTGATATTTTCCACTTCCGGTTCCGAACGGAAATGAGTTCAGTTTCAGCGGAAAATTTTGGGGATTTTTGATAAAAACCATTTCCCTTGTTTTTAAATGGGTGGCGTAGATGGTCTGAGACATTTTTTGTACATATACATATGATAACTGAACTCATTTCCGTTTGGAACCGAAAGTTGAAGATATCACCGTTTGACCAAGCGTACCCGATTTACTTATCAAAATTTTTAGGATTTTTGATAAAAATCCACTTCTCTCGTTTTTAAATCGGTGGTCTGAGAGACACTCTATATATATTAAATATTATTTAATTAATAATATATATAATAATTGCATAATGATGTAAAATCTGATTTAAAAAAAAAATCCAACAACTATTGTATATATTATTATTAAATTGGAATATGAATTAATTATAACTTTTTCACGTTGTCATACCTTATAAACATGAGCAGTGCCCACGCCCAACCAATTGGCACTTTTCAAAATTGAATAATGGCTGTCTTCGCTAGTAAAACACGCTAGAGGTGCTGACAACGAAAAGAGCCCTGTCTCTTTGACATACGGTACCACCTTGTGCCTGGCCAATAACATTCCGTACATATTTGATATGCTACCTCCTGGGCACATTATACCGTCGGCATTTGGCATCGATGGATAGCCGAACAGCTTCAGTGATTTTTGTATCACTTCTCGCTCTATGAGAGTAAATACCGGCGCGACTTCATAGGTATATCTAACAGAAAAGTTTGCAATCATAATTAGCAATTAGCTACTTGTATCTCATTTTATCTATAGAGCATTATTTTTATTATAGGGCATTCCTGAAGTCATTATCGACGAGAAGTTATAATCTAACTTCATTTCCTTTATTTTATCTTTCTAACGAAACCAAAAATTCCGTGGCGATGATAAGGACTTCAATACATCGTTATAATTGCAATTATTGTAGGTCGTGCATCGTCTGAGATGCAAACTGGGTTAGCAATATAGTCTGGTCACGAGACGATAAGGAAATAGCTTTGATTACTCATCACGTTTCGCCGCGAGAGAGGCAAATAGCATTGCGTCCCGTGAGCACGGTGAATACATTGTCCATTTTAAATTATTATTTTAAATTGTTTCTTAGAATTGAAAAGGTGTTCATACTGGCTGGTGTTTAACGCTTCCGTCAACCAGGAGCCAATTAATCCATACTCGTCAATTCCAGCGTAAAGTTGATTATGAAAATGCGGACTGGACGTTTTCACGGAGAATTGTATAGTCTGTCGTATCAGTGTTTCTAGTTCGTTGCTACTCGCTGGATTGTCGTCCAGAGAAAATGGCATGAGTTGCTACAAATAAGGAAATAATTATTCTTTACAAAAATTAACGCTGTTAAGCTTTAGAAAATATAATTATACAAAATATAATTTATGTCATAGAATTATAGAATTCTGTTCTAAATTGACGTGAATTATAAATTATCTAATGCAATCTTTAATAGATTTCAGCGTCGTAACTTCTATGGCCACAGATATGTCATCTTCAAAACAGTTATTAATTTTGTTTATTTAATCTATTATTTAGAATTATATTTGAATCTCTCTCTCAATAATCAAAAGATAAAAAACAAATTAATAAATTTGTTAGTTTGGATTTCGAAATTATTTCACAAGATTGCTTATTACATGTTACTCCATATTTTGTAAGGAAACTTCCTGAAAAAATGAAACATTATCGCGACATGTCAAAGTTCCTCGTGGAAAGCGACATTTCGTCTGGCGAACATTCCGATTACGCGTCAATGCTGCTCATTGACCCCATACCTATATCGCAACACTTCTGCGTATCATATTAGTAAATATTCCACGAGCAAGTATTCCATTGTACACCGTGGAATATTTTCTCCCGCCAGAATCCATTACTATCTACGTGCACTACATCGGAAATCGGTTGAAGCATTCAAGTTAGATGTACAAATGTATAAACATGAAACGTACTATTTATCATAATAATATTCTATGATATAATTAATTGTGCTTGGAATATAATTATTCTTTAATATATTATTAATGATTTCTGTTGCACGTTTGAGCGTATTAAATTTGCTCTGAAGTGCATAAGAACAATCTTCAAACAAGATAACACTTCGTTCAAGCGCGAAAAGAGGAGTGTAATCTAAAAGAAGAGTTTACAAATAAAGAGAAATATTTCAAATTTTAGCAAGATATGCGGTAAAGCGAATAATCGTTTTTTTTCTAATTGGTATGTGACAATTATGATGCCACTGTTAGAACAACAAAAACATTATCGAATTCATTAAACGTATATAGCTACTAAAAGTTAAACTTCATTTAATGTTATATTCTTCTTAATGTTAGACTATTTTACAAAAAATATTTATTGAATTAGATCTAAATATTTGACTGCTATATTTATTTATTAACTTTATACATTGTTTAATATATCAATTTTAATAATTTCTTAATTAATTATTTACTAATAAAACGCATATATATATATATATAGTAAGTATAAATTTAACTATATAAACAATCTTTTCCACATGTCTTCAATTCTTGTCATTCAATGTAAACAATATTATTATATAATCCTTATTTGATTAAAGGAGAAAAATAATAGAAATATAATGTTTCACGAAATTATAATGCAGCACAAAGCAATATAAAAAACATAGCATTACCGTAAAGTAAATTCTGACATAAATTTGTTTTAAATTTAAAAATACACTTCGAGCAACAGCAAATTAATATATATATTCGACATTTTTACACGACAGCTTTTGCTAGCACAAAAAATAGAAATGTTATTTACCGCCAATTGTGCAGGAAAAAGGTATCGTACCACAGGTTGATCGTCAGACCGATCTAACACATGCTCCTCCTTAAGTATTTTTAAAAACGTCTCCAACAGTTCAATGATATCGTTGGTACTTGATGCAGCCATGGCGAAGAGTACACTAACCGACCAACCGACAGATCCATCGGCCCGCTTGTTGGGCCCCTTCCATTTCAACTTTACCACTAGCGAATCGCTCTTTGTTACCGTCATTGAAAACACGTTGTACGTACGTGAACCTCGACGATTCCATTGCGCGGCTGCGGAGTTCGTGCGTGCCAATTATGCACAGAGTTCATCTCCCCGTTACGCCCGAGTTGGTTCTTGCACTTTGCCTTTCCGCAACTTGCATAAAAATACAACGAAAGTGGAATTATTGTCGTGCTCTAGATATCAATACGCTAGACATTTAAAATAGTTTAATCGCGATTAGACTAGCTCACAAATGTACTGTTTACTTGAACATCGATATTGAATAATTCTCAAATTTCGCAGCTTCTAATTGCGATCATATTCAATTAAATCGCATTTTGTACTAAAATCATAGAACATTGTAAGGAAAAATTTCTTTATATTCTCAGAGAAAAATTATGTGATAATTAGTACAGTATTTCTTAAATTTGAATTCGTAAGGATAGATTTCATTCAAGCACAGTGTTAAATATTCTGCAGTTCCATACAGTTTAAAAATGCAGAAAATTGATCTCTTGAAAATGGGAGAAGGAAACATGATGTTGAGGTAAACGGTTACACTTGAATGTTTTCAGAACTGCGGTTTTATGGAACATTTCTTTCCATTTCGTGCCATATTTTACGTTATGATTATAAGTTGCAAGTTGCATTATCGCACGCACACAATGCGCAATTGTAAAAAAATGGACATATCTCTTTCTTATGATAACGGAAAGAAAACAAAGCATAATCAACAGTGAAGTGTAATAAGACACTTTACGATGCGTGTTATAATTATTAAGAAAAAGTATTGGTATCTAATATTCCACGGACATTACGTAATACTGCTTCTAGGAGAAACTTTAAGACAAGTTGCAATGATTTAACTTGAAAAAAACTATTTCATTTTAACACGATTTATATATGAAAATTTATTTTCATTTTTATACGCGTATTCCTATGAAAGAGAAGCAGATAATACGAACAAATTATATCAGTAATTAATTCTATCTTTATTAACATATTTATCATTTTAAAAAAATTTCCATACATCTTATGTATCTATAAATTGTAAAGCGTCGATATTAAATTCGTAAATAAACTATTGTACTCGATACTTTTATCCGAGCATATGTGTTTTAAATGAAAAGGAACAATGCTTCTTTTAAATGACTTCATGAGTTGATGCTTCGAATATATAAATAATTCTTGGTAAAGACGAATCTCCAATGTTGTATATTAATAGAAAAACTCGCATTTACAACAAGTCAGCTCCGGCTTCTTTTATCTGATTGAGAATGTAATCCATGGAAGATTCCGTAGGCGGCGGTTGACATTTCACGACTACGCGAAAGAATTTGCATCGTTTCGGCTCCGGTAATGACACACAAGAGATCATGAGAGCTCTCTTCTCAAATAAACGCTTCTTTATTATGTCTGTGGCAGAATCCAAGTTTTTCCACCAGCTTGAAGTCTCTTCCTGATTACGTATGCTCGGAGGTATGTATCTAAAAGAATCCGTCATGACAAAATCACGAAATTTGCGATAATATAGAATTGCTTACCAAAAGCAAACAGTCGCAGAATCGTAATGTTCCAGCACCGAGCGGAAGCTGTCTTGGGATCCCTTTATTTGTACCAGAAGATATTTCGCATAAAACATGGCGTTATCTACCAATAGCTGTAAATCTGTTGTACCGCGAGCTTTTCACATTAACCAAAATTTCATTGCATCAACCTTAAGCCGTTTTATTTTCAAATGTTGAAACAAAAAAGTAATGACCATTTTTCAATTAATATTACAAAAATTGATAAAAATCTTAATTCTTTAGACATTTTTCAAAAATCTATCAAGCATCTTTTAAATATTTTTTATTTATTTGTAAACAATCTTAAATTGTTGTAAATAAAATATGATGTTTTGTATACAATAATTAAGATTGTGAACTGCAATTACCTTCCTACTGCATTGTACACTCTTACGATACTCCGTATCGTAGACGGGTTCGCAAAATGTATTAATATGTCGCTCGTCTCCAACGACGTTTGTCCGTGACAAATAGTTACTCCGGTCTGGGTTAGCTTGATCGGCGATCATGATCAAAGAACACTGATATGGCGCTTCGAGCATATTATGCGGATTCCAGAGTGCGACCTAATAGATCAGAACAAAGAGAAAAAATAAAAAGAAGCTACTGATCTCTCTATCAAGTATCAAGAAATTTTTACTTTAAACAAACAAAAAAAATAGCCAATAGAGCCGATGCGGATATCATAACAATTAAACATTTATTTTTGGAGCATTACATACGTAATAGAAATATGTTTAAAAATAATTATTTTTATATACGTGTTTTTCGCCAATATCTTTAAATCATCGTTTACAGGTAAAAAAATCGCTTAGCATTATCAGTTAAATGTAGCTAGTTCAAACTTTGCTGTTATTGTTAAAAGTTAACTATTAAAGATAAAATATATTTGTTGCAAGATACAATTTTATTAGTTAAAATAAAAGCGCCTTTTAACAAAAGTAGCTAAGAAAGTGACATATAGAAAGAATGATTTTGCTGAAAAATTTAAAAGTTTTGCTGGATAGTCCTCAATAGAATTAGCTAAACATCATTTAATTCTAGCAGCATTTTTTGCTGTAGCGCCTAAATTTTAACAACTAATAAATTTAGCTTTGGCAGTAACGATATTAGCTGTTCCTATTTTAAAGTTCACGCATTAGCTGCCACGGCTATATTTGTTAGCTGTGTTGGCTAATCCTTTCTCTGAGTGTACAATCTATGCTCTATCTTTAATTAAATATTTTTTTACCCCTTATCTTTTATCTTTTATCTCTTTGAGATAAGAAGTTTGCTGAAGAGGATCAAAAACTACTGATTGAAACATCTTTGTTTTTGTTTTTGTATGTAACGTTTCAAGAACGAATGTTAAATTGTTATCCCTATACCAGCAGTGCCACTACTACATTTCAGTAATGTTTTTACTGCACTAGTAGTTCTTTTTTACGAGGGATATCCACGTTGGCTGTATATTGACTATTTTTCTCTTTTTTTATTTTTATTTATTTCCAGAATTTTATTTTATTGTTTGTAATTTTAAACCTTCCAAACACCATGAAAAGAAAGAAAAATATCCTTTGAATTAATAAAAATTGCTCAGCATTTCATTAAACATACTTGATTTGTTTTAAATAAATAGCACACGTAAAAATTGTCGCCGTACCGATCATTTGTAATCCAAATGCGTGATTATATTATAGGATAAAAATATAATTCGCAAGTAGTAGAAATACAATATATTATCATAAATGTGTGATGTTGACAAAGAAAAATCTATAGGTAACTCGAACGAAAGTAGATTAATCACTCGAGAATTAATTGCTGACATAAGTTAAAAGATTAAATTATTATAATATTTACCTACAAATCTTTGGGAGAAAGAAATCGTAAAACAAGATCATTGCTAGATTCTTCAAACGCTTGTTCCTCTTTGAGGAGCTTCAGGAGATTCTCCAAATGCTCGACAACACTTTCAGAACTTAATGCTGCCATCACGAAGAATATATTTTAGACTGACTGATCAATTGTCAAATATGGCTTACTGGTTGGATCCCTTCCATTTCGAACTACCAAAGTCGAATTGGCGTAGTTGTTCTAAACGCTGTGCGTTATATAAATTATTATTATAATGTGGCGATAATCCTCTTTATATGGCCGCATTATAACAATGTTTTATGTTTATAATTACTATAATATATAAAAATTTATCTTTAAGCATCTATGTCACGCTCGAGTTCATCTATCCGCGAAATTATTAACGTGCTAGCATTTAAAATATTTAAAAGAAAGTTACATTATATTGCCAATAATAATAATTGTTCAAATAATTGTTAATAATCTTTATATCACAGATGTTCAACAGCCCGCGGACCAAATTCGGCCCGCAGAGCCTATCAGTCCGGCTCGAGAACGTCTTCCAAAATATGAAGATTACACTCCTCGTGACAATACCTATAGGTAACGCAGAGAGGGCAATAATTTGATATTAGTCTGGCCCGTGGGTAATGGTTAAAACTTGAGCCTGGCTTCTCGGAGAAACTAGCTGGGCACCCCTGTTTTACACCTTCGTAACTTGTAATTGGATGTTAATTTTGTCCAATAAATTAACGCCTGAATGAAATCATGTTTCATTTTTTAAAAAATTATGTGATTGATATATTAATATTAATTTCTTTTAATCAATTTAATATAGGTAATGTTATTTGCATTTTTTATATATTTTATTATACTCCTATAAATAATTGATTAATACGAAAAATTAACTTTGAAAAACAATTATCAGCAATTGCAATCAAATATTTTAAAAGTGCATCTTTATTTAATATTTTTATATTTCTACATATTATTTTATTTTATAATTATTTTTATTAAGTATTACATGTTGGGTTATCACATAAATAGTAAATACATGCAGCGTACAGTTGCAAAGAAACCAGGTTATACTATTTCATTGCATTTTTAATAAAAAGAAAACAAAACGTAATTAAGTGCAATTCAAAAAAATATTTTAAGAGGCACATTAATTATAGTTAAATGTTCCATGTGTTGTACAACATTCCACTCTCTGTAGGAAATTCAGAAATCTGAGCTTTACGCCTTTCATACCTGTAACAACATAAGCGAAAAATAAGAAACAATAATTAGACAAGTATTGGAAATTATCTTCATTCTCATTATTTCGTATCACCATTAAATTGAACTTGTTACATAAACTTCTTTGTAAATTTTCTTGTATCGTTTTATAGATCGTTTTATTGCAAAATTAAAGATTTAGAAAATAAAGATTGGCATACGGAAATATTCTGTTTAATTAAATTTCTGTTTAATCCGTACCAAAATCGTGTCTTTCCTGGCTACTTGCGTCGTGACGGACGGCGTTATAACATCGAGTGGTAATCGTGGTATGATACCTTTCATAGAGGCCCACTGACCCTCGCAGAGTTCATGAAAGGTCAGACGCAGCAGCGATTGGCCGCCCAGTATACCTGGACCTCTGCATATTGCACCAGCCCCAAATTCCCAAATACTCCAATTACCTGTGACTAAAACGCGCTGTATCTGAAACGGATTGGTCAGATTCGCGAAGCTCGCGAATCTTTTGCGCAGCCAAGAAGCAACGTAAGAGGCACGGCAATCGCAATGCCAGGGATTCTGACTCAGGCGTACTTGCGGAATCGTAGATACCGCATCCATACTGCCAGGCGGCAAGAAGGAGAGGTCATTCGATTCCAGTTGCCTAAAAATAACAGCATGTTACATTTATATTTACTTTTATTTTATTATATTAGTTTACATGTATATTTCAAAAAGGATACTCATAATATCATAATATATAAAGAATTTTGATATTAAATAATATTAATTAAAGTCAGTAATGTTACAATGATACAAAATTTCAAGCATCGACTTACAGCTTCCGCAAGTTCGGCGTGTCCTCGAAAACTCCTGATTGTAGTACTTTCAATCGATTAGATTGCAGAAAAAGAGAAGTGAGATTGAACAAGCCGCGGAAAACGCCTCTTACGAGGATTTCTATGCGATTGCCATAGAGAATAAGACGTTCCAAGGATACCGAATTGTTGAATAATCCAGGTGTCAGATTTCTTATATGATTATGTCCTAGTCGAAGCTCTCGTAACGCTGCCGTACCGTGAAACGCTTTTGCATCAATCTATAACAAAGAAAGGTATTTATGCCTAAACAGAAATGATCTTCTAAAAACTTATAAGATATTATAAATATTTTTGATAAAAAACATATTTTATAATATACACTTATATGTTAATATTTTAATTCTTTAAAATAAAATTAAGATCAAAATTATAAAATGTAAAAATTATTTACACGAGATATTCTATTGCTTGATATTTCCAGAATTTCCAATTTTCCCAGAGTCAACAGCAATCCTTTGGACAATTCCGTAAGTCGATTGTTCCGCATATTTAACTCTTTGAGAGACGTCAGATCATTGAATATACCATTAGGCAGCTCTTTCAAACGATTTTCCTCGAGTGTGAGGCGTTTGAGATTAACGGTCTCCCGGAAAATTGAAACGGGTAATCCAGCTAGTCGGTTTTTACCCAGCAACAATTCATCAAGATTCGCGAGGCCATGAAATGCACCGGGGGATAATAACGAAATGCGATTGCAGGAAAGATCCAGCAAAGCCAAATAGGCGTTACTCAAAAAAAGATCATCTGGCAAAGTACGAAGTTTATTCGACGACAGATCGCTAAATGAAAAATGTATATTGAACCATTAGTAAAACGGCAAAAAAAATGAATTTCAGCAGGATATATTACATAATTTTTGTATCAGTAAGATATATCAAATATAATAAATTTTAATATATAGTTATAAAGGAGTATATGTATAATATATACATTAAGCATTTAAACATTTAATTATTTCTCTCTTTTTACTAAACTTTTTCAAAACAACTAAATAAAGCATCTTGATATTTAAAAATTTATGTGAAGAACCTATGAAATTATTACGTATTGCTACGATTACTAATCTCCATGCTTTTTTTTACTTTTTTTTAAATTAGTAATAGTCATGAGTATCTCACGTACAGTATTCGGAGATTTCTTAGTCCAAGAAACTGACTACGTTGAATTTCCTTCAAGAGATTGTTACTCAACCTGACATTTGCGATGCCATGCAACGACAGGAACAAGCTCGGCGCCAAATGTTCGACAAAATTGCTACTCAAGTCTCTGTAATTCACAGTTTCGTTAGAATGCATGCATCTCTCGATTGTTACATGACTTACAGATGGTGTAACTGCGTCATGTTCTTAAATGTGTCTCTGTGCAGAGCGCTGAGCCGATTACTTCCGAGATCTCTAAAACGTTGAAGAAATGATATTTCCATTCTCGAAGCATTTGTGCTAACAATAAGATTAAATATAAAAATATGCATTTTCTTGATGAAAAAAATCAACATTAAATCTTATATTAAATAAGAAGTCATAATTAAAAAAGAAAGAAATAATTATTTTATATTGTGCAATATATAAAACAAAAAAATTTTTTTTGAAAAATAAGAATTAAGATTTATATACTATACAAATTTCGAATTTTATAATTAATATGAAACATTTCTATCTTTACGAACACTTTCGATTATTTTTTTGAAAAAGATTAATCACTGAATTTCAAATAAATTATCCTAATATTATCTATCAAATTACTTACAGCCTCAGCACGTCGGCAGGAACCAATTGCGTCGGGGGTAGATCTAGCAGATTATATCTCCAGCAGGACACCGATTTCATTTCCGGTATGCATTTGCAAGGCCCCTCGACGCAAATCTCCCAGTCCTCTTCTCTCAGACTGATCTGCCAAACTGCCAAAAGCGTGAGTATGTTTTCGTGTCTACTCGAATCGAGATTCTTACCGGGATGTTCGACCGCTCGCAATCTCCGTTCAAGACTGGACAGACGGTTCTCCATCTCCTCGAGAATCGACATCGATTCCTCCGGGGGCGTCGACGAATATTCCATATCTGCGCTCATACAAGATGTTTCGTTTCAAGTTTCGCGGTCGCGTTTCTTAAATCTTATCGAAGACATGCCGAAGAGTCGAGTTTTGAGAAAAACAGTGTAATTTCGACAAATATTACTTCGGCCTTTTTCACGCTCGAAGATCTTTCGCCAACGATTATTTAATTCGTTACCTGCAGAAATCTGCGTGGTATTCGCGGTGCAGATGTGCGAGACGAAGGAATACGTGTTTGTCTTGCAGAATGAAAGGAAGACAATTGCACAGTAAATCTTTGTGGATAAGTCAGTCATGTCACAGACGGTTCGGACCAGACGACACATTATAGACGGGATAAAGTGCGCCAGACTGAGGATGGGATTCGCAAGCCGACCGTCATCCTTCATTGCGCACGGTCGCATCCTCATTATCTTGGACATTGATTTGGAAGGTAAACTTATTACGACGAAGATTGACGGACAATGGCCTCGCGCGCACAAATTATGGTCTTTCACGCACGTTGTGTATACACGCTTAGCGAATCAATTAATGTCCTGATATTTATAAGATTTATAAAAGCTTTATTTAATATCTAAAAAAAAATATAATTGATTGGCATAAAATTACAAAAATATCATGTGTTTATTACGTGTATAATAATACAGTTGAACTTCGATAACTCGAATCTCAAGGGAGGAGCTATAAAAATCTTTGAGTTATAGAAGTTTTGATTTATCAAAGTTTGAATAAAAGAGAATTGAAAATTTGACTTACGGAAGCTTTGTATGAGATTTTATAATTTTCCAATTATAATGGCTTTTAAAGGAAAAAATTCGAGTAGTTTTCGAGTTATCGAGGTTCGATTGTATATAGTTAATTTCTATTAAACAAGATCTTATTGCGAGATTTATTTTATGTTAGATTAAAAAGGGTAATTATGTTGAGACAAGGACAAGTACAATAATAAGGAGGATACAATTTAATTCTTTCCAGCTTATATAATTTAACGTGTCTTTTACTGTTTGCCATCTGGAAAACAAACTATAAAGCTTTGACGTTTATTTATCAATCGATAACGATAGCTAAGATAGCTTGTCTGTAATGTGTCGACATCATTCATTATGCTGCAGTTACGAGAAAGAAACATATTATGCAATACAACAGTAACATGTGTGTACAGTATGGCGTATTATTACTTAAGAATAGATAAAATAGGAAGAGATACGATCACGTTCTTTCTTTCTTTCAAAGTAATAAATGTGATAATAGTTCAAAGGTCCATTTATCTATAATTTCTTTAATAACATTTTGCTGTAAAAAACGTATCTCAAAATTAAAATACATGTAATATTCTGTGCTTTGTGTATAATAACAGAAAATAAAATGGATATGAAACTTCCCTATCCGTTATCTGTTTGAGTCTCGAGAATACATTTTGCGAACTACATGTCAGAACAGATTGCAGACGCCATTAGAAAGCCTGTTCAAATTTGCGTATCGAGAGTACATATTCAATACCTGCACACACAGCTTACATAAATTAGAAACTACGAGGATCAACTATGTCGCAGAAAAGGAAGTGATTATGACGGACAAAATCAATAGTTGCTCATCATTAATATTTATTAGATAGATACTTTACATTCGTATATAGCGTATAGTTTAGCGGCCAATTTTGACATTAAGATTTTGTCACGTAATCATATCCAGTTTTCTTTGCGTATCACCGTACCTCAATTCTCTCTCGTCGTTAGAGAGGAAGAGTCGCATTGTAGTACGATATTAAGACATTTACTCAAACTAAATAAATTCACTATAATAATCTAACAGTTTATTTCGATGATTAGTATTCTACTTCGCGTTTCTCGGTGTTTTTCCAGAATCGTGTGATTGTTTAGGACAGTCTTACTCCGCCGGATCCAGGACACTCGCCTTTGCTCTTCACAACCAATTCTAAAATTGAAATACAGCGTGATTTAATGTGACTAATATAAATAATATATTAAGTTGGTGCAAATAAAATAGCCATTTTTCGTATTATTATACGGCCATTTTGCATTTAGAGAGAAAGAAATATGAAATTAAAGATAATTCGATTTTGATTTTTAAAAAATATATTTTTCATTTCTAATTAGACATTTCCATAAAGTGGCAGATTTTGGTTAAATTGATCTAATTGCAATTAAATTTATGAATAGTATTATTCTCTATAATAGAAAAAGTATTAATATTTGCATCGACCTAACGGTTAATATAAATAATTAATATGACTTATGTAGTTAATTTATATGCAAATTTCGTGTGCTTACTCGATCCCGTCTCGCAATTGTGAACATCCAAATTACACTGCGTGCCAAAGGTCCTCGTCTTGACGCTGGAGTCGGTAGGATCGTGAGCGCAAACAGGATCATAATTGGTCCCGCAATCTCGCTGGCAATCCTTTTTATTCTTCTTCGCATCCTTAGCCGCCTTTATAGCGTCTTTTACCTCTTTCGACGGTGTCGCTGCTTCTTTGATATCTTTGGGCTCCTTTACATTCTTCATGGTGTCAACTTTTCCTGCCTCGTCGGGAAGAGCGTACGTATCCTCGCAAAACGTGAACATGCTGAGGAACGCGAAGGCTAGGAAAAATCAAGGATAGAAGAAGAGAGAGCGAAAAAAGAATGTGAAATTAAAGATAATTCGATTTTGATCCAAAAAATATTTTTCATTTCTAATCAGACATTTCTATTTTATTATTTTATAAAGTGATCGATTTTGGTTACATTCTAATTGCAATTGATAAGTTTATGAATTTTTTCCTATATTGGAAAAAGTATTAATACTATTTTCTCAATTAATAAAGGATTATGGTGAACGAATGGCAGTGGGACGAAATTTAATTTTAAACAATACGATTTTCGAAAGCCTTTCTATTAACGAATTGTAGACAGGATAGTATTACGTAAATCCGTTAATAGTGGCTTAGCCTCACTGCTAGGATGTTGTTCGGCCTTAATACGCGTCTCTATTGAATGATTGCGGCTTTATTGAAATCAAGGTTTATTTTGAATCGAGACCAGTCCGCTCCTTGCGGCGATTGTGACGTTCCTTTGCTCAAGGCCGTTTACGCCCACGCCCATTTAAAGACATTTCCTTTTGCGGTGAGGCTTCTTCGAAAATTTCCATTGCTCTCTCGCGTGAAACACAGTTACGTTTCTGATCGTTCATAAATAATTAATCAGAAAGGAAACGCACTTGCGTAATTCAAATTTACGATGTATTGTCGATTTAGATCGAGTCAAATTGGATTTTAAATGATGTAATTTTGAGAAAAGTGTTTATATATTGTAATAATATCAAAATTTAATTTTTTCAAATTTTTACACTTTAGTTAATAAATCTAATCTCTAAAATTTCTTATTTTATTGTTTTTGATCAAAATCGTATAAAAAAGGAGAGAAAAGTTTTTATAAAATCCTTACAAATATGCAATCAATTAATAATAACATATTATTAATAATAAATTATATTATAAATAATTGTAATATTTTAATATCGTATTAAACTCTTTCGCCCGCGCGTTTCAGAATTGTTATACATATTTGAATTCACTTTTCAAAAAATGCACTTAGTCGATTGCAAGAATGATCGATTTTAGCGCTATAAAATGTCAAAATAACATCGGTGCAGTTTTCGTACCAACTATAACTGCTACCTCCATTTTGCTGGCTGATTGGTGACGGCCCGGTTGAAAGTCAATGAAAATCGGTAGTTCTAGGCACGGCGAATGGCTATCACGAGAGAACTGGTATATCGTGTCACCATGCAACGTTTATAAACCGAGTGTGACGGTTAAATCTATCCCCACCTGAGAGAGATTGAGAGTATAGAATGTATCATGCTCGGTTAATTTTACTTTACATAGCGCTTGATTTCCATATTTGATATATTTTGTTAAAGAAACGCAGATTGTAACTAGTCAATCAAACGTTTTTACAAACCATGAAATAAAGAGCATATTCCATATAAATTATATTATTAAAATTTTTAGATAATATTATATTGCCACGAATTAAAACAACTAGACTTTCACTTTATATTCTCATTTTAATAATATCGAATTTTACATTATGAGATTATTATTTTTTTGAGAAAAATTATTTTTCTGCCTCGTTGATAAAATACATATTAAACACTGCACATTTAACATTATGCAGATGTATCTTTATATTTTATACAAGAGATAAATAATTTGTTAAAGTTTTAATTTCCAGCGTACTTTGTTACTTGGCACAAGGTGGCACCGAATAATCATAGTATCATAGTGCATAAAAGGAAAGATCATTCCTGTAATCTTCTCTAATCATGTCGTTCCGACGTCGATTACGAGATAGATTCGACAGCGCTCTATGTTCGCGGCGATTTTTAATGGATTTTTTTTTTATATCAAAAAGAAATACTTTTCTGACTTAACTTTGTGGTCGCAAATCGGGAGAATAAATACAGTATTTCTTATGTCGAAGGTATAAGTTTTATATATAAGTATATTAATATATACTTATAAAAATAAATAATTACAAAAGTAGGGAGAAATGACGCGACGATGAAGCTCGATGACAATGTAAATCTCTCACTACTCTCTTCGTTCTGTGAGCTGCCTCTCTTCTTCTACGTAACTCTTGAATAGATTTAAATAGTCGTGCCAAGATTCGTGGAACGTAAACGCCTCGGCGATGCGACACGCAGGTGTCGTGCATCCTTCCGTCGAATTTGAACGAGCACTGTTTTGCGCCTTGTATTTCTCAACGGAGCTTTTTACTATATCTTCGAGAGTGTTTAGAGTTTCCGTGCTGGCATAAGCTGAAAAATATGAGAAACTCTTAGCGAAGTATAATAAATAAGAAAATAATAGTCTTGATTATAAGCGCGTGTTTTTATTTAAAGCGCCTTGTTCCAAATTTATTAAAAATTAACTCTTATTCTAATTAAAGTTGAAAGTTCAGAGATTTAATCTGAGAACTCTTACGTGATGAGAACTTGCGTTCCTCGTCGTCCTCGTCTTTATTAGAAACCTTCTTCTTAATGATCTCAAGTTTAGGTATAAAGAGCAGCAAGCAGATTACTGCGATAAATTTCACGATCATCTTGAAGATCACTAACTTCAATATGATTTTCGCGATGGTGAATGCATTTAGTTTGAGAGCGAGCGGCAATCCTAGATCGATACTCGGCAAAAGGGAAATTTGAGCCACATCCGAAAGCGAGTAGGGTGCACCATAAATCGGAGTTGGAACGGAAGTGTGTATGGAAGGACCATATCCTACGGAAACAAAGCGTTAAATAATAAATTAAGCAATCAAAGAGCACTACAAATATAATCCAAATTAATTTAATAAATAAAATTTAAAATAGGAGCAAAAAAACTTTTGCCAAAGAAAAATTAATTTTAATTAAAGACTATTAAAGATTATTAATCAAATATATACGTTTTCGCAACTTGTTATAAAATTATTTTAAAGGTCTTACATAAACATTTGCAAATTTCAAAAAGTTTTACAAATTCTTATTTAAGTATAGCAAAGAAGAATAATATAATAATTATATATATAAATAATGTAATTAAATTTTTCTATTATAATATAAATTTTTTATCAAATTTTGATTTAGTTCAGTATTAAATTTATCACAATAATAAGTATAATACACATTTAAGTAAATCAAGTAATTCAAGTCATTCTTTGGTGGCCGGTGATTCTCATCTCACCTTGTTGGGGCGGTAGATAGTTCCCGGGTGATCCATACGAGGAAGTCTGAGGATAAAACGAGGGACCGTCGTTCGGCGGTCCATACGGATTCTGCGGCGGGCCGTAAGAATTCTGCGGTACGCTATAGCGATCGCCGTAGTCCACCGATGGCTTGAAGGGTTGCGGGTAAGAGTCGCTGAACGAAGGAGCGTTGGGCCCGCCGTAGGTGATTCGCGGGCTCTTCGGCGCGTACGTCGAATCGGGCGAACCGTACTCCATTTCCGGCTTGTAAATGGGCCCCTGCACGTACTCCCTCCTGTTTGTCTTCGTCTTTGAGTCCGTCTGCACGATCCCTTCTCGTGGATCGTCGCTGTGACGCGAGTGCATCAGTGCCTGGAGGTAGCTGTCCCTTTTCCAAGCGGTCTTCGGATTTTTGCTGACCCAAGCAGACTTGCGGCTGTCGACGTAAGAGCCGCGAGGACCGGCGTCCTTCGTGACGGGTCTCTGAGAACCGGCATGCTCCCCGGAAGACATTCGACTGACAATCGTGGGAGACACGAGGGGAGCAATTCTTGTGGAAGCGATATCGTTGGAATCGGCGACGATTGATGCTTTGGTCGACAAAGGAGAACCGAGGACTAGTTCCTTCCCCAAAGTTATCGACGCCTCGGATTCTCTGGCCTCTATCTTCAGAGTCGATGCGTCTGGCGTATCTTGATAAATCGTGGGCACAGCTTCGTGGGATGAGACTGAGGTGAGGTAGAGCAGAAAGATTTCCAGAATCCAGCTGAGTCGCTGCTTCCGCGTTTGGTAATAAGACATTTTGATAATCAGCTATCGTTGGAGAAATATCTGCAATAAAAAAAATAGATCACAATTAATTTATATAAACTATTAAACTGGAATAGTATTTTTGTATACTACCATTGTTTTCTCCAACAGCAAGTAAACCGTCTGACATTTTGTCCGGCGATTCAATGCGTTTTAATAATTTTAGCAATAATAAATTATTATATTTATTTTATTATTTTTGCGCATTACGTAAGACTTTAATAAGATATTAAAGTAAATGTTAGAAAATTAGAAGATTAATCTTTACTGATTCCTCATACATGCTCTCTTTAGCTAGATAACATAATAGTGAATGGACTTGTTAGAGATTCTAAAAGCAATCCTTTGAATCGATTCTAATTAGAAAAAGAAGAGATGGGCAAGTAGTACAAACAAGCAGCAGGACACGAAATGCCTTCTAGATGAGCGCGGAAGATTCCTCTTGAATACGAAATGCAAGTAAATGTCGCGCATACTAAACGTGTAGCGGTCTTCGCCCCTTTTTAGCGCAATCAATTCAACAATGACCTTAATTCACGAGTACAAAAATAATAAAAACAGCTGCAATTTGCAATGGACTTTACAATAGACTCTTATTATATATATCATACATATAACTTGGCATTGTTATTATATCACTATTTATTTTGCTATCTATATTTATTAATATTTGCAGTTATAAAATAAACCTAAAATCAAATTACAATACAACAGCAAATTTATATTTACACTATATTACAATAATAATTTTATTTAAATTAATAAAAATAATTATTGATAAATCTTGATAGAATCATATAAAATAGATAAAGTTAATTAATTTTTAAATAGAAATACTCATAAATTTTGTTAAGACTTACCATCGAATTTATATATAAAAAATAATTAAAATATTTATTAAAAATAATTTTAATCATGTATTGCTTTATATATTGTACATAAAATTGTATTTTTTAAATTTATTTAAAGTATAATTATACCAAACTTTTATATCAAAATTTGTTCATAATACCTACTAAATTAAGTCAGGCAAAGAACTTCGAATGATGATTATACATACGTTGACTATTTCCACTTAAAAATAATTTTCTAGTTCGAATAGAAAATAACGTAGACTTTTTTAGCTCCTCAATTGCTCTCTAAGATTCTAATGTTTCCCCACAAATCTTGTTACTTACCGAGTTATTCACTTCCGCATTAAACACAAAAACTTATAGAACTGTTCTAACAAATGACGAGTTCACAGGAAACATTCTTACTGACTGGCACTCACATCGATCGTGAATAAAAAATTATCGTGTTCGTTTCGACTATATATGCCGTTCGCATTCGGAAGGGGCACGAGAGATTCACGTTATTGGGTTACTATTACACCGTGCCCCTTCGATACTTCCACCACAACCATCGATCGTTACCGCCCGCCATGAAACATGTCAAAATCGTTTCATTAGGTATTTCATTATTTATTAACAAAAATATATATTCTAATTATTTATTTTGCAAAAATTATAAATATAATTAATGATTTCTTATATCATTATTAAATTATTCTAACACTTTTATATATTTTGAAACAAATAATGTGTTATTATTTGAAAAAAATGTATTTCTCTTTTTTTAATAATTTTGTAGAAAGAGGAGAAAATAATGAAATTGTTGAAATTACTTTTAATGAACATCTCTGTAATTCATATAAAAGTATAGCTTAAAAGTTTTTTTGATATTTATTGTAGATTATTTTCTGGTATTTATTGTAAATTCTACAAGTTTTAAAATGACATTGAAAGAGGTCAAAGGCATGAGCGATTATTATGTGCTGGACGATGCAGTCTATAACGGTGTCACTATCCTTCGAACCTCCCGCAACTTTGATCCAATGACATACTTTTAGTGGCATTCTTTTGGTTCTATTATCTTCCGGAGATGCAAATGTTGTGTCCAAATGAAAGTCTGAAAAGTCAGCTACTTACATATATTCGGCAATCAAAACACGTGCAAAAATAAAATATTTATCTATTATACCACATTGTTCTCTATTCTAAGACTATTTTATTAATTATTTATAATTGTAGATAATGCGAAATTTTTTTACACAAATTTAAATAAAAATTTTTAGAAATAAATTTTATTAACAAGAAAATTAATTTTTATCTATAATTTTTCTCAAAATAAACAATTCAATTTTGTAACTTATAATTTATAAAGTTTAGTTATATACAACAATTTTTATGACTTGTTACGGATACGTTTGAAAGGATTGTAAACGCAGTCTCTATGGCCACCCCCGATCAATATATTATCTGGGTCTCTCAGCAACCAAACACGGGGCTTGCACGAGCAAAATTTGCGTGTTAGATAAAAGTAGAATTGGGGACTTGGAAACAGTGCAAAATAATACAAATTTTCTAAATTATCTGACAGATTAGAAAATATAACAAAATGAATTTTTCAACAACCGAAACAAGGCATGTTTTGTTTCTCTGAGCTTGGCGAGTAAAGTGCATTTTTTCAAATGTAATTCACATTATTGTGCAGGTGGATGAAATTCGGAAAATCTCACGACTTCGTTTTTATTGGCAAGGAAACCATCGCAACGGCTTCCGGCATTTACATGAATTTTCTGGATTTAAATACGAGAGAGAGGCGAATCGAGCGCTTTGATAACAAAGAAAGAGGTGATGGGGCGTCGTGTTTGGCTGGACATCCGGTACACATGAGATATACACAATTATTCTTATATATTTATAATAATTAATTTGGATTACTAAAGATTGAAAAAATTAAATGTCACACTACGTGTTATTTAATTATTTTTTAAATAAAGTCTCATAGTAAATAATTTTTTTAAATTTTGCCAGACAATTTCCATGTTTTCCGTAGTCGAGAGGAAACCTAATCCGAAAATATCAATATTCATGTATCCAATGTTGCAAAGGATCTCCAGGTGCGTACTGCCTAACAAAGTCAATGGTTACTTATCTTGTTCTTTTGCTGGTACGGAGTATCTCATAAGCCTGACTAGCTTCCCCGACTTTCGACTGATCGTGTGGCTCTGGAGAACCGGCAAACACGTCGCTATGCTTAATACAAAGATAGACAGTCTTGTTCAAGAAATTTAGTAAGTACTGCATCTTTTTGTAATATAACTTTATAATTATTAATTTAAATTTAATTATTCACTTGTAATATAATGCAATATCAATATTCTTGAGATAATATAAATAGAAAATATATTTTTCACATAATACAATGTTTTAAGAGATACATTCTTTTATCATTCCAAGATTAGAAAAATTAATAAATTGTTTGACCTTGCCAGCTGTTCACCGAATCCTCCACATTTGATATCGCAACTCGGTATCAACGATAATACACTCGAGATTTATCAGGTGCGCACGTGCTCCAAAATTGTAAGTATACATCGCGTGAACGCGCCAGTTCCGGGACATAGAATTGTTTCTTCATCCTGGACGTTGGAAGGAAACCTGTTTGTCTCGGATGAATTTGCGAATGTATGGCTCGTAGCGATAGAAACTAATAAGTTGTACTCGGTGGTAAAAAAGTCGAAAATCCATCAACGTCTAAAAAATAAACCGATTGTCGTCGCTCATAAAAGCGGCGTAATAGTTGTGAATACCAATAGTGATATTATGGTGCGTATTGATAAGTTTTTGGTAAAAATCAAATTTTTAATAATTGTATTTAATAAAATTTTAAATTTTAAATAGATCAAGAATATATTATTTTTATATAACTAACAAGGAAGGTCAATGCACGGTCATAGGTCTTATACATACGTATTCTAGTTTTGACGAAACTATGTAAAATCACATAAGAAAATATTAGAAGCACCAAGATCCTGCTATGACCGTGCATTGGCCTCCTTATTAGTTATGTGTGAAACACTTATACGGTCGTAATATATATATTATATATTATTTTTATTTTTGTACAAAGTTCAAACTTGTTATTCTTTATTGTATGATACTGTTTTTTATAAATATCTTATTTTTATTTTTTGTTATATTACAATTAACAATTTTAGTTTTACAAAAGGACGTCTGCGGATTGGAATGTGACATGGAAATTTATATGGTCGATTTCGACTTTCTATTCTATACAAGTAGGAAAACAACACTATTTCAAAGACGGGATTTTGCTTCATTCTAAAAACGGAGAAATTTTTGAGATTTGTACGCAACACGACAACATTCCTCACATCGAAGTTATTTATACGGATGAAATTGAATACAAAGCATTGTTTTCTATATCTCAGCGTACAGATCACGTCGCGGCGGTAGACCGGTTAGATCGTCTTTGCATTTTCGAGTTATTGACCGGCAAACCGACAGCGAGATTGTCTCTGGGGCATCACGGTGAAGGTGAGATCAAATACAAAAAAAGCACAAGGAAATATTTAATTTTTGTTTAAAGTATGTTAGACGTACTTTTTTAAATTAATTATTATTATTTTCTTTTTAAATTATTGTTTAAATTAATTAATATACATATAATTTACAATATTTGTTTTATTTGTAATTGATGAACAAAGTTAATATATACTCGATAAAATAATTCTCTCACATCTTTTGCGACGAGTGACCGAAATACATGTCATTAATTAGAGCCATTTTCATTACAGTTCTTCACGTAGATTCACATCCTACTTTACCAATACTTGCGTTGTGCAGCATTACTGGCAATTGCATTTTAATCGATATCACGAGAGTTTCATTGCCTAAAATTTTTAATTGCTTCCATCTCTGTGGTATCTTTTTAGATAAAATAAAATTTTCACGTCATGGCGAACTTTTGGGAATTGGCAATTCTCAAACTGGCATGATATTTATTATTGGTAAACGATTTAAACAACAACATGTGGATATTCTAGGATTTATAGAAATTGGTGGATATGTAAGAGATCGTATGAAATTGTATTATAATATTATTCTTTAAAACATCATTTATTATATGATAAATTATAGACTGAATATATGTAAGATTATAGACTGAAAATATTTTGATGCTTTCTTTTGCTTTTCGTTTAGATCGCTGATTTTTTGATATACGAAGGAAGCGATGATCGTTTTGAAATCTTGGTCTTAGCGACGACTGATTCTTCTATAGCTTCGATCGGCGGCAATAAAATAATTGTATACACTTGTAAGATCTCGAGCGAATTATGCACGCGTGCCGTTTGCGTGATAGACTTATCAAGACCTTTCAAGGCGCTCTATCGCGGATGTAAGCCTCTGGACATATTGGGTATACCCTCTTTGTCTAAACAGTTACATCAAATGGAAGTACAGGTGAGTCAAACTATATTTTTATACAGAATCAATCACGTGAAAGGTAATTAAGCCAACATTCTTGTATTGCCTAATTTAAATTTGCCTATAATTATCGAGATAATAAAATTATATCTTTCACACAGTATGCATAGTTCTCAAAAATCATGATCTTTATTTTAATTTTTATACTCTTTTTATTTAAATTCTGGAAAAAAATAATTTGTTTAACTTCTTTTGTAGAATGACTTTGAAAATATCGTCCTTACAGACGCATTACTCTCTATGCATCAGCTGAGAAACATTGGAATATATGTAACCGATTCTCGAGTCGTAACATATGGATACGATGGCCTGATCGTAGTCAGAGATAGCACGGAACTTCGCAAAGTGATAGCGATTTTTATGCCACACCATCGCAGCCAAGGAGGCGTAAAACGTGCGATTTCTTCGCGTTTCGGGGAAACGATCGTTTCTCTCGGTAGAAATGGCGATCTCGTTGCCAATCGAATTCGGTATTTTATTTTTATCTGTTCTTTATGTATTATTCAACCCTCAATTTACTAAATCACTTACAAAAATAAATATAAACTTATTTAATTATAAACAGCTTACGAGAGACAAAAACAAATTTGGCAGAAACCGAAGCTATGAGTGTGCATTTAACAATCGAGAATTTCTCTTCCGATCCGAGCGAACTATACGATAGGGAAAATGAAACCTGGCTGGATAGTGTAATTGCCGCTAAATTGAAAACCGAACGTGATAAAGCTCTTCCTCGACGGGCTTCTATCGTAGCAGATTTTGAGAAAATTAAAGCGCAAGTAATTGTCTTTTTAAAAATTCGATTCTGATTTAGGATTAAAATATAAGTTTTATAATAGATACGCGAGCTTCTCGACACAAATGAAGGCAAATCATCGGACGCCCGTTTGCCAATCTCGGTTTTCGATTTGGATCACGAATTCCGTCAGCGAAGAATAGAAGAGGCTCGACTTGAACGAGACAAAATGCATCGGAACCTCGAAGAGGATTGCGCTCAACGAGATCAGGTGGCGTCGAATCTGCGTGAAATATTCTGGGAACCGCTGCGAGTTAAACCATGTGCTCTCAGATCAATTGGTGGCGATACGATCGTTCGAAATTATCCTCTCGTCGCGTCGACTCGTAAGATGAATGAAAGTCTTAAAGTGTGGGATAGACTTTCTTCGGACGCTGACGAGTTTTTGTACAGGTAATTATTTTTTCATTATCTTTTCTAATTAATTATTCATCGTAATTCAATAATTGACACTCTTAAATAACTTTTCTACTTTCTCATTATAATAATTGGAATTATATAGTAATTTTACAATAATGTAAAATATATTTAGAAATTTGTAACAGTAAATATATTTTAAGTTTATTACTATCTAATCAGATTATTAAAAATAACAATCTTTCTAGTTACGAGGTGTATGACGCACTAGATACAGAAGATGGCTCAAGACGAGGGTCTACAATATCTTCCGATAAAGAATTCTCAATGACCAACGCCGAAAGTAAAACGTATCAAACAGCTAAAAGATGGTACACACTCGCGGATGAAGATGAAAAATTGTATATATCGGGTATCACGACGCATAAGTGGATTGAGGATGAAAGCATAGATTCAACGCATCAGCTATTGATTTCGTGTGACAGCGAGCTCGAGGCTATCTTGCGGAAGGATGTTATCATTGAAAAACGAGAGCGTAAATTAAAAGTAAAAGCTGCTATAAATTTATTTAACTGTATAATTACACCACACAATATTAAAATTTATTTAGACATAATTATACTCAATTATTACTTTAGAAACTTATATAATATCAAAATTGTTTTTTTAGTAGTCAATTATTTAAAAATATTTTAATTAAACTTTTTTTTCAAATAGATGCATTTTAACGATCTCTTCGAGGAAATGAAACATGCAAAGGAATGTGTACTAAAACATGCAAAAGAACGCATCGGCAGGCTACAATATTGCGCATCTCAATTGAACACGATATTCGGGATAGAATCCGATCTGGAGCCAATCGAGACTCCGTCCTGGAATGTCGAAGAAATACCTGACTACATAGTTATCGTAAAAGATCACGAAGTACTTGAGAAACAGTCGCGACGAGGAGGATTGAAAATAATTAACGAGGATCGAGAAGATGAAGATAAAAATGAAAGAATCAGTGACTTTTATAAACTAGCTCTTGAAAAAATGATGGACGGCGTATTAGAACTTAAGTAAGTCGATCAAAATTTGAGAAATAATTGATACGAATGCACTTGTATTGTTGTGCAAGAATCGACACGAATTTGTTATATTTCCTAAAACCTGATACTTAATGTTGAAAAATAAAAGAATATTCTGTCTTAAGATGGGAAGACGAGGTGAAGAAGGAAATACCGGTGCCGGACTGTCTAATTGCGAAGGATCCTTCGAAACACACCGACGAGGATATCGCAGCTATCGCGTCGTATAAGTCCAAAGTGCAGGCGCTGCAAAGAGAACGAGAAAAATATAAAGCGACACTGCAGGCTGATATTACAGAAACGAAAGGTATCAGGCCAGACGTTTAAAAAATATAAATACAGACAATCGCGTTCATTAAAATAGAATAATCTTAAAATAATCTGCGGACCGCTGACGTTCTCATTGGAGATACGTAAAAAAATGTGCGTTTCAGACGCCTTGCAAAGAGACATCGCCGCGTTCAACGACAAGTTAAAGGATCTGGAGTTGAAGAAGATGCAAATTGAATGCGCGATCCTTCAGGAGAGACTGACGAGGATACGCGCGATCCGCCGATACCGGACCACGGTCAACGGCAGGCAAAAAATCGCTCGTCTCGCCGACGAGGAGTTTGCACCGGCGACGCGTGAGGCACGCAGGCTCGCCGAGGAATGCAACTCGCTGGAGACGGTCGTGTCGGAGCTGAAAATTCGATACGACAGCCTCTGCAAGACGGAGAAACGCCAGGAGGTCAAGTTCCGCGGCGAATTCGCGGAGGTGAAGCAGCCGATAGTGGAACACTTGCTCAGGCACTACAAGAAGCGGCCCAGGGCCGGTCGGCTGATCACCACGTCCGTCACGTATCTGACGGAGGTGGCGAGATGCGTCGCGGGCAGCGAGAAAACGGATATCTTGCCGCGCGAATGCCTGGATTTCCTCAAAGGCATGGATGCTCTGGACTCGATGCCCCGAAATCTACCATCGCAAATTAACGTCGATTATTGGCGAATGATGTGCAGGTTGAGGAGGATGAAAATCGAGGTGGAGATAAAGGTGAGGAAGACGCGAGAGGTGGCTTATTTATCAAAATATATGTATATGTATATGACGGTTCCATAGCAATAATATACTTACATTAATAAAGTGTTTAAGTAATAATTACAAAGTTTTATCTGTTATCCAAAAATATAAAAAAAATGAGAAATGTTAATTTCGTTTATTAATACTTCCGAGATAAAATATAGAAGTGTCTCACTTTCGTTTTGTCTTTCATAACGACGACTTTTTGAGCTAACTGTAGCAAAAAAAAAAGGAGAGAAGTTGTTGCCAAAAAGAGCGGATAATGTCAAAGGTGAGATGCTGCGCGGTGGAGATGGCCGAGGCGGAACAGACGTTGTCGTTTTATCAGAGGGCGATGCAGTCGGCTGATAACGCCGCGGCGTGCAAGAAGGTCAGACTGGATGACATGGAGAAATCCTTGATTCAACTCGCACAGGAAATGGAGGTACAACTCGTCTTGAAAATGGGCCAGATCGAGGTGCCGCTGCGAGGTTGTCCCTCCGACTACGTGAACGCCGTTCTCGTGATGCGCGAGGAGCTCTTACGGGTCAACGACTGTATTGTCGCGACCGGAAAACGCAAGCTGACGGCGATGCATAAATCCATGTACTTGCGAAAAGTCGTGTCGCAACACGAATGGCAGCACGCTTGCGCGAAAATGATATTGGAGGATCTGCAGCGGGATTTGAGGGATATCCAAGAGTTCAAGGTATAAAGATTTGCAAAGAGATTTTCTCCTCCTTATAAAATATTGTTATCCTAATAGAGTATTGTTATTTTATTATGGCAATATTTTTCTACATCACAACACAAGTATTTAAAGAGTTATTACTTGTTCCTCTTGTAATTTTAGATTACGAGAAACGTGCTTGAATTTTTGAGCGATTACCCCTGCAGCGTAAATTTGGAAAGAGATTACGAAAAGATGCAGTCCAATTTGCGAATATTTCGAAACGTGAGTATCGATTTATTATTACTCGAACTGTTCGCGGGTGATTCGAAAAACTTAAAGTCTCTCTTTTCAGAGATTTCGGGAATTACTGGAATTGGAACAGGCTCGCCTAAATGAAACGAAGCGGCTGATGGCCAAGTGGAAGAAGAAGAACGAGAAGGCATTGCAGGATATCAGGGCGAAGTCATCAAACGTCGAGGAGCGTCGCAGATTGCTTGACGATCCGCATCGCAAGAGGGACGAGGAGTCTCGAAGGATGAGACTCACGGCGATCGCGAGGCGCACCAGGCTCGTTTTGAAAGCAGAGAACAATTACGAGCAGCTGCTAATCTTGCACGCTCACCTCGAGGTCTTGAAATTGCGAACGTATCCGACCTTGCAGTTTAAAACCGCATAGAACTCATGTGTCGAGGAAAAAGATCTCGCACACGAATGTGCGACGCTCTGCGGCTTAACGCCGGCTTAATTTTCTCAACATTAATTTATGGAAACTGCCTTTTTTTCTACTGAATAATAAAATTTTTCTGTTTACGTATTCGTAGAGGAAGTTTGTAAAACCGAGGATAAACCGAGTGTCTCGGATGCATCCTTAATTAGTTGACTCACCGAATTGCAGATTTATGTAGATTCATGTGTAATATGTATTATTAATACTTCCGAGATAAAATAAAAGTGTATCGCTTTTGTTTTTTCTGTCATAACGACAACTTTTTGAGCTAACTATAGTAAGAAAAAAGAAGAGAAGAGTTGTTGTCAAAAAGAGCGGATAATGTTAAAGGTGAGATGCTGTGAAGATGGAGAGCTACCGCGAGATAAGTATGATAATGGCGATTCAAATTACGTTTTTTATTGTATCGCCGATAATTATTATTTCGATCTCGGTCTCGCGAAAAATCATATGTGTGCAATAAAGGAAAACCATTGATTCCAAGAAACGAATAAGGAAAGTGACATTCTGTGGTTGAACATTTCTTAGTAATTCAAAAATAAAAGAAGATACATATTATATTTAAAAAAATAATTATTCATTCTGTTTCAAAGCCGCAGAGAAATACTAATTGCCCTTAATTTAAAATTATTAAAAATGACATAATATTACATAATTTTTTAATATTAAGATATTGATGTATCTAAAACTTTTCGAAATAAAAATTAAAATTTTTAATAAAACTTTTAGCTATATATGTAAAATACAGAATTATGTATATTTTATATTTTCTATAGTATCATTTTTTTATGCAGTTTGCATTGTGTAGAAAACAATATCCAATATTTTTATTTTATCGTACTTATTCATATCGCGGCATTACTGTTATTTTTGTAGAAAGACGTCTGTGCTGCAGCAGCAATTACATCATGCAATATCAAAGTAAAGTGTAAACCAAACTCTTTCCTCTTTCCAGAATATTTTGTTTAGCGATTACGAGAGCTACCGCGAGATAAGTCACAACAGATGTTATTATGGTTTGACACGACCAAATGATAACGATATTGTAATACTGGGATTTCCGCTTGTCAGGGTGAGAGAGTCGTGAATTATCGTCCGCTATTTACGACGATCCGAAATGCTTTTTCCTCCAACAGTTCATCGTCCGCCACGAAGAATGTTTCGATGCTTCGGCACGTGCTAAGATCTGCAGGTAGTGAATCATGCGGTATTACATGCGGTTCATCAATCAGACACGCGTTTATGTCTCAACGTCAACGTTCGTGCTTCCGCTAGTTGTATAATGACCCATCGATAAGAATCTATCAACAAGAGACATAAAAAATTCATCCCTACACCTATCCGATTCTTTTAAAAAACTAATCGACAAATAAGCATACTATCATTATTTTGCAATTATTCTAAATCATCATCTTTTTGTTATAAAAACAATATTTTTACTGAAAAGATTGCTGTGCCGGGTATAGATACAAAAATTACGCGCTACGTAAATGTAGCATGTAGACGTTGCAATAAATTGTATGCTCAAAAAAGTAGAATTTTAACATTTAAAAAATTTAAGAATATAATTATCAATCTCTAAAATTATTAAACATTTACACAATTCTTAAATTTCAAAGACTAATTTAAAAAAAAAAATAATCTGGTCCATATTTAATTTAATTAAGACTTCTCGATATCTTAATAATCTTGGGGGATTATCTCTGTATTATTATTAATTGTTATTTTAATGAAATTTATTTGATTACATAATGCAATTTTATATTGCCTGGCAGACAACCAAGTAACACTTTCGTGCTGATAAACTTATTTTTTAAATAAATTATTCTTTACAAACACATGCAGCAATTTATATCTCGCGGTTCAGAGATTACATACTTATCGGTTTTGTAACGACAAAACATAAGCGCGAGCGTTACATGAATTATTTATTCAACTTGTGATCTATTGATAGGTAAAAAGAAACAGATAGAGAGAAGGAGAGAAATCGTAGAACGATCGTCGTCGTGTGACACCGGGGGAATTACCGTTCGGTACTTTCCTCGTGTCAACGAAGATCCGCGCGGTTTTAACTTCGCGATGTATATTAACATGATAACGTGTGCGTGTGCGTCGCATCTTCGAAAAACGAAGGACGCGAATTCGCCAAACAAAGCCGAGGACATGGATTAAACTTGAAACGAGGAGGCAAACGAGGACCGGACCAATGGAGAAAAATCGCTTCAAGGTTTTCCATCCCGACGGTGGACGAGGAACCCATCCTGGAAAGTTACCGAGAACGTTAACTACCGCGGCCGAGCCAAGCCTCGACCGAGGATTCAACGATATCTAACTCCCGTAGTATTTTTTATGAACAGGGTGATATTTCTCATCGAGAACCGGAATAATTTTTCCTTTATTACAAGTTTATTAAATACTGTAACATCTTTCTCTTAATAAATCTGATATTCAAATATTAAATTTGTTAATTATAATTATATTTCAAGTTGAGATCCTGTTATCTTTGTTAATTATTTATGATTACAGAAATTATTAATATATGTCTCAATATATTTTTGTTACAATTTACAAATATAAAACTTATTTCAATTTGCCGGCTACATGTAAACAAAATTATAAATCATGCAATATATTACTAAAATTAAATTAAAATTTAAAAAACTGGGATTAAAAAATAAATAATTTACATAATTTTATATGCTCCAGATAAGAAAAACTCTACATCAAACGATATATTTTTATTGTAGCGTCGCCATGATTATAAAGATAATTTTTGAATAAATATATGTATTATATAAGTACATATATTGGATAAAGATACATAATTCAAGTTTGAAATTATATCGCTTTCGAAATCTTGTAAGAAAATCACTTCTATTTACACATTCGCGCTCGATAATAATTTTCACAACACGAGAAGCTGGGACACGAAAAACCAGTCTTTCCCCTGGGGGGCGACGCGCGACAAGGCTGGAAAGTGCCATCGTCGCGGGAGAGGCGAGGAATCGAATAGATAATGAACGTCGATGGCGTCATTACGCGAAACGAACAGAGAAAGAGCGACGGCGGGGATCGCGTAGCGAGAGAGGAGAAGAGAGGAGGAGAAAGAGCGAAACTCCTTCCCCCTACTTCTCTTGCGAGCTGAAATACGAGGAAGAAAAAGACGCTATCTATATAAGGACGTACGTAGACCGCCGCTTCGGACGGTCTTGACAAGTCGTCGCCGACCATCTGTCTGCGGCCTCACCTGGACTCTGCCTCGTCTTCCCGTTTTCGCGCTGATCCTTTGGGGGAGAATCGCGCATTACCGTAATCCGCGAGGTGCTCCATTAATCAAGATGCTGCACAGATTCGCGGTACTCGCGATTTTCGCGGTGGCGGCTGTGTCCGCCAAAAGTTACGCACGAGTGTGTAAGTACGCCATGCAAATTAGCGACTGATTCGCAAAAATATTCGTCCGAGATATCGCAGTCAGTTATCTGGCTCAAAGTGAGAATTTTAAAACTGTTCATTTCTTCGATTACATTTGTAAAGATTAAGCGTGATCTTCGGACATTCTGTATTTTGACGTTTAATCGTACCAAGTAAAATTATTTCATATAGGGTAACTAACAGTGATTTAACGATTTTTTAACTCTCATAATCATGAAATTTAAATGTTTAATATTGAAATTCCAAGGATAGATGCATCCAAAACTGTATCTCTAATAAAGTAAAATATAATGATATATTAGAATTATTAATCTGATTTCTCGTGTTTTATTTAGTCACAATGTGCATCCCAGAGAAATACTCGAAAGAATGCGCGGAAATGATGAAAGATTCGGAGAGCAAAGGTTTTCCGATATCGTGCATTTCTGGACGCGATCGATATGACTGCATTGAAAGGGTGGGCAGGAAGGAAGCAGATATCGTTGCTGTAGATCCGGAAGATATGTACCTCGCGGCGAAGAATAAATTGGCTGAAAAAGCCGGATACAACGTCATCGAGCAGGTAATATATTCAACAATAATTCGACATTTAATACATTCAAGTAATGTATTTTTTTAAATTATTTAAAATAAAAAAAAATTATATAGTAAAAAATTAGATATGATATATCACGTGAACAGTAATTTATATTGTAACAATACATTTTTGAAAAATTATTGGATTATCTGAAAAGAAATCTATTTCTAATTATTTGCTGAGACTTAAGCTCTCGTGGATATTTTATGATCTCTTGAAAAATAGGATGTTTGATTCAAAATAGAATTTATCATAATAAATCCAATTTATTATAATAAATTGTTGAATAACGTACAATGCATTATTTTTTATTTGTCTATCAGGTGAGGACGAAGGAGGAACCTGACGCGATATATCGTTACGAGGCGGTAGCCGTGATACACAAGGACCTGAACATTAACAACGTTCAGGGCTTGAAGGGTCTCAAGTCCTGCCACACTGGCGTGGGCCGTAATGTCGGCTACAAAATTCCCATCACGAAGTTGACCGCGATGGGCGTGCTGACCGACATCAACAACCCGGAATATTCCGCTCGCGAGAATGAGCTTCGCGCGCTAAGCACGCTCTTCGACAAAGGCTGCTTGGTGGGCAAATGGTCACCCGATCCTACCATCAATCAGAGGCTCAGTAAGTGGCGGTAATCTTCGAAATTTGCGGCGATTGTGTCGTGTAGATGAATCGCCGGCAAACAATATCATCAACTGCGAAATAACGCGCGCTCAGATCGACTCGCTTCTTTCGAGACACGTACTAATTTTCCACGTGTTTATTGTACACGTCAAATTACAATTGTGCGAGTTAAGGTGATCGTGGCTCAACAAATTGCGACTGAAGGAGTTACGTTAAATAGAAAGTAAAATTAGCGTTGCGTAATTTACATTTCTTCTGGTTGCAGTTGACTTTTCTGTTCCACAAATGGCGAAATAATTGGGCATTGGACAACATGCGTACACGGAAAGAACGATTTTATTGAAAAGTTTAAAAATTTTGCTGAAAACGGATCTAAAAATAATTCTTTGTTGAATTATCAAAATAATTTGTTGGAATGTTAAAACTGATAAGCAGCTTGCTATAAAACGTTTTGATATTTTAGCAATCATTGTGACTTTCGCACAAAATTATTTTGATTATTGAACAAAAATTATTTTCAAATCTGGATTCAGCAAAATTGTTCTTTCCGTGTAGTAGTGCAAAATTTCATTTAATGCACACATTTAGAATTTGTGTGTAAATTATATTATAAATGAATTCTACTTAAAAAAAGATTATTTAGACGCTAATCGAGAAACATATAGTCAATTAATTTTTTACGTATATATAAGATACTTTATAAATACTTTACGACTTTGCTCTCGTTTCTTTCAGAGGAGACATACAGCAACATGTGTGCACTTTGCGAGAAACCAGACGTATGTGATTATCCGGACATATACTCCGGATACGAAGGAGCTCTACGATGTCTGGCGCACAACGGCGGCGAGGTCGCCTGGACGAAAGTCATCTACGTGAAGCGTTTCTTCGGTCTGCCCGTCGGAGTTACTCAGCCAGTGCCGACATCCGAAAACCCGGCTGACTTCCGATACTTCTGCCCGGACGGTAGCAAAGTGCCTATCGACGCGAATACGAAACCGTGCACGTGGGCCGCCCGACCGTGGCAGGGATACATGACCAACGGAGCTGACACCAACAACGCGGAAGCTATTCAAAGAGTGCGTGATCTGTTTCCTAAGAATCTATTTATACATGTTTTTAATGACTAATTGAATGTTGCACGGAATAAGGATGAGGTCTGAACAAAGGCATTCCTATACTACGTCATGCATTAACAGAAATTTTAGAAGATACAATATAATTTGCGATAAAAATATTATTGTTAGTTTTGATTTTCATAAGACAATAATTAGTTTTCTTACAGAAATTAATTAATTTTTTAAAGAAATTAGTAAGAATTAATATCATTAGATATTACTACGAAGACTAAAAGTCTAATCATCGTAATAAGTATGACGGACGAATTGTTCAAGAAGTAATTCAAACGTCGAAACATTTTTCAGGAATTGACACAGCTAGGTCAGATTGGCGAAAACGAAAAGGCAGATTGGTGGAAAGATATCTTGCTACTCGATGACAAGACTCTGGCTGTCGCCGCATCGCCAGTATCGCCTGAAGAGCACTTGCTGAGCGCGAAATACATGGATGTGATCGAGAGGAATTCCGGAGCGCCGGAGAGGGACGCTCGCTGGTGCGTTTGGGACGAGAATGCGCTGAACAAGTGTCGCAGCCTCGCTAGAGCCGCGTTCTCCAGGTATAGTCACGTACGAGACTCGTAAATCTCGATTATCGATATCGATTTACTTGGTGTCCTGTTATCTGAAGTCGAATAAATTTAGTTAAGTATTGAGAACGTAAATGAATAAAAAATCCCCTTGATAGATATCAAATTGTTTAGATTATGAAGATGCAAAAGCGCTCTTATTATACTCTTTTTAATATACATTATGTATAATCTATATAGAGACGCCAGACCCAGATTTGATTGCATACTGGAGAAAGACGAGGCTGCCTGCTTGAAGGCTGTCAGAGATAACGGAGCGGACATCACAGTGATCGACGGCAGTTCGGTAAAACGCGCGATCAACGATTACAATGTGAAACCGATCGTTGCCGAAACTTACGGTGAGGGATCAACGAAATTCAATGAGCGACCAGCAATCGCTGTTATCAAGAGCGGCTCCTCCATAAATGGATTGGGTACGACAGAAAAATGAATAAAAAAGAAAAGATCTGCAGTCTATAAACTCCATAAAATTATGTCGGATGAAATATATGAGACCAACTAAAAATTGTAACTGATTTTACGTTAACAAAAATAATGAATGTATAATGAAGCGATATTGAGACAAAATTTTGAGAAGAAATGTACGTGATTGATTTCGAATGATTAAAGAAAGTTTGCAGAACTTAGTAGCTTTATATTAATTTAAAAGAGTTTATACAAATTTCTATTATGCATAATTGCCAATATTCTGATTCACAGGCGACCTCAAAGACAAGCCGTCTTGTCACAGCGGTTACATAGGCGACTTCGCTGGTTACCACGCACCGGCTCGCGCACTCAAGCACAACGGACTTATTAACGAGCTTAACGAGATAGATACCTTCTTCTCCAAGTCTTGCGCACCTGGCGCACCTCTCACCTCGAAATCCTGTCAACTGTGTGTCGGCAATATCAAGATCGACGACGATCAGGCGAAAGAAGCGACGAGATGCAGACCTACGAACGCCGAATATTACAACGGCGGAAAAGGAGCACTCAGGTAACATTGTAATCCCTTTATCATTTTTGTGCATGAATTTGTTTTAGTTAACTCGAATAAATAAGATGGGAATTCCTCATTTTTACTTAAAAAATAAAATTACGTAGTCTTGCCGATTTGATAATAAAAATAATATGTACCTTTGCAGATTTTTATTATCTTCAAAGAAAGTTAATGTTTGTGCGTTTTCTTTCAGATGTTTGAAGGATGGCAAGGGAGACGTTGCGTTCCTACCATTGACGGCTTTGCAGCAGCTCGGTAAACAATTTTACCCTATTAAATAAATTACTTATACAATTGTATCGCTTTATTCAACATTACAGATTGTATTCTAGATAAAGAGAAGGACGCTGGCAAACGCGAAGATTACACCTTGCTCTGCCCGAATGGCGGTCAGGCCCCTATCAACGAATGGGAACGTTGTAATTTAGGTTTGGAGCCACCAAGAATAATTGTTAGCTCGGCCGCGAAGGGCCCGAACGCTCTCGAAGAATTGAAACATGGCATTTTGGCTGCGAGTTCCTTGTACTCCAAGAATCCGGATCTGCTACGTCTCTTCGGTGCCTGGGGCGACAAGCCCAACGTATTATTCAAGGTAAAAGCATCATTTTCTATTTGACTAAAATAATTAAGGTCAATCGAATTATCACATTAAATTAATTGGCGCTAACTATGCTAAATATAACACATATAACAAAAGTATACTATAAAATTATATTAATTAATTAATTAATTATGTGAGATTTTAGATTAAAAATTCAAAGATAACATTTATTGCTATACGTTATAAAAAATGATAAAGACTTTTGTATCTTAATTGCTTGCAACATCTTTAAATTTGATGATCGTATATAATTAATTTAGATAGCTCTTTATTTACATGCAAAATAAATATTATCTGGTATTATCTTTAGGATGACGTGAAGGAACTGACGTCCATTGACAGCACTTGGGACAAGTGGGACACTTGGGCAGATATTTAAAAGAACTATATCATTCATCGAAACTTGAGACGATCAAGAATCGAACTCCACCTGATAGCCCTTAATTGATCATTATAGTATATGTGATATTACCACTCTGTTGCCGTTGCTAAAAAAATTATTGCTATTAAGTCATATATCAATAATAACCCGAGAGGACTGTTAGATAAATAAAGTACTGTCGATAATGTTTACTCGCTTGTGTTTACACACTGACAAATAGCATATATTTTGCCGCGATAGAGATTACACGCATTTCAGTCTCACGACCACCAATCTTTTAAGGAGTCAACGCCGAGCGTGGACTTAAACGCTTGCTTCTTTGAACTTTCAATAATAAAAGTATATATTTTTCCGAGCATACATGTACATTATTATATTCCTTCTTACAACGACTTTATAGAAACTTTTTTCAAATAAATATTTTTTAAATATAAAAGACATCAAATTATTTGTAAATTATAAAATATAAACGCGACCAGCGCGATCTAAATATAAAATGTATTTGGTAACGAAATATAACATATGCGAACAGCATTCGATTTATATCCAGTGACTCTCTCTCCGGCGCTCTTCGATCCTCTCGATCACATCCATGTATGTCGTATTTTCGAGCAAATGCTCTTCCCATATTGCCGGTAGCATCCATATCCATTAACGTCCGATATCTCTGATTACATGATGATTTGCTTCAGTTTATCGTAAAGAAAATGGGAGATTTTACCATGTTTGCTGCGTAAGTATTTCTTATATACAATATTTGAACTAAATTTCTCATATTCCAAAGCATGTCGTATCATGATCCGCTTCGTAGTATTCATCATTCTTTCTTCCCATCTAAAAATAAATATAAACTGTGAATTAGTATGTCTTGCAAAATTTTAAATTTCTTCTTGCAGAATCAAATTGCCAAATTATATTTTCTTCACAGCAAGACTAATATGTCTGTTGTTTAAGAAAATTATTAACAAATACAATCGTTTAACACAAAGATAATAGAACATTCATTATTCACTAATCTTTCTCTTACTCTGTAAGCGATTGTTTACTTCGCCAAACTTGACACCATGCTTGATCCATGTTAACGTCGCTCAAATATACAAATCGAAGTGCCAACTCTACCGCAGCCATTGCTATCACACAGGCCGGCATATCACATAAGTTTTCATCCAGCATCGACAAATCGATCTATTAAAAGAAGATTATTTCTCTGAGATTATATCTCTGTGTACAGTTTGGATTAAAAATTAAATTATAAAGTATTTATTTGTTCATAACTAACCATGTAACTACCGCAAAAGTAAAGGCGCACGATATCGGTCGGTAAAATAAGATTGCATTGGCTATCTCGGTTTACATTCAATATGTAATATGACATCAATGAGAATGGATCGGCGAATCGTATGTTAAATTTAATAGTGGAGAGAATCTTTTTCTCATATATTAACAAGCACTTCTCCTGATTAACGTATAAATCCTTCGCCAGTTGCAGTATTGTAGTCGCCTAAGAAGATTATTCCATTAGATATTTAACGATTTCATATTTAAATTACAATATATTTTAACCATCTAAATTATGATAACATTCTCTTTCAATGTTTCCTTCAGACGAGAAATTTTCTTACCGATGGTATTTTAACACTATGTGCTTCTTGCTTGAGAGTTATCCAGAGACACGCCAGAGCCATTAATTGTATATCATTCATCTCCACTAAAATTTTATCAATAGCTACATTGAACAGTTTGACCGTCTGATAAATGATGTGCGAAGAATAATGGCAGTGTACCTATAAAAATGATCATAATCATTCTTCGAGATCGAGATTGATATATATATAATCAATTGATATGATTAAATATGCCTTTTAAATTACATTCAATAAAAATTATCTTATATTAGTGACCGTTTTCTTGTTATATAAATAAATATGAAAATAATTTTTGTATACATTATTTACTCCAAAACAAAAATTTTTACATTACTTTCTAATTTTCATCATTATATCAATATCAATATGTTCGTAGCTATGCGTTATACTCACGCCAAGACGAATAATATATCCTACGATGAGTTTCCTCTGTTCTGGATTAACATTATCACGTAGAAAACGAGAGGAAAGCTTCGGAGCGTTATTCTCCCTCATGCGTTCTGTATCTGGTACGTCCTCCAAGTAATCACGTTCGTACGGTGTCTCGCAAATAATGTCAAGCTCATTGTCCTTGATTGATGATGATGATTTCTGAGTCACTTGTTTTTCGTGACGTACCTATTTCGACAAACGTAAAAATTATTTTTAAAAACTATAGCGAGTGGATATAATATAAGATAATTTATTTCTATTACTTTAATGATACTGAAGCTGTAGCAATATGCGTGTGTAATTATAAATCTTTGGAAGTATCTAATTCACACATCAAATTAATATCAATTTGTGATCTGTTTATAAAAGCTCTATTTTTTTTACCTTCGCTGGTGTCAATGGCAAAGAAGAAGGGCCATCCAAAGGTGTCGCGCTATTAGAGCTAATGACGACCGTAGTACTTAGATAATTATTTAGAGTATTCTCAGAAGTAGAGCTAAAACAATGTTTGTGCAGCAATTTAAAGCAAAGTGTATTCCACTTGCTTTACCATAATTTATCGTAGAAATAATTTTGATAATATTTTAAATTAACAATTAAATATTAATAATATACTAATAATTAAAAGATTTATTTTATTTTATTTCTACCGATTTTTAAAAATTTACCTCTTTTTATTATCGTGTACATTATTATGTTGTGCTGGCAAATACTTATTTTGTAACATCGTTGCAATTTCACTTGATAAATACTTCAGTAGACCCGAATCGATGTTTGGTGTTACTTCATCAATTTTATTCAGATTAGTCATACGATTTCGTGATACCTCGGATTGCAAATCCATCGATCCAGTAACATATCTCTTTTTCAAATTAGTTTTGACATGCATTTTATTAATGTCAATTTGTGAAAGAGCCCTGTTATTTACATTTAGACTGGCCGTATTCTTGGTCACAGCGCCAGCTGAAAAGATTCACAAATAAGAAAAATCTTTCTTCTTAATTCAAGTCCGCGCGTACATATATTGAGTTTTTATTATACTCTCTTAAAGTACTTACTATATGGCTTCCTCATTTTATCCTTCCACATTTGAATACTGGAAAGTGTTCGTTTTTTAACATCGTCTGTAAGATGTCTTGTTTTTCGAATTTCGGGTAATTGTACGATATTTTGAGCATAGTGAGAAATCCTTGTGCTTTCGGAATAAGATCTAGATAAAACATAAGCTGTTAATGCCATGATAAATATAGCGTATAAATTATTAACAAAATTTGTGTATGTGTGTGTGTAAGACGTTAGTAAAAAATTGATACAATTTGTACATTAATTTTTATTTCTTATTATAGCAACAAAATGTTGCAAAATTCTACTGTTTTATATCTAATATACATATTTTTCAATTATCATTATTTTTGTATCACTACTCCGAGGGCTAAATTAAAAAAAAAAAGAACGTTGCGTTAAAAGTAAGTTGCGTGCGTTTTATTTATTTGGATTGCAAGAAATTAAAAGAAATGTTTGAAGGACATAGAACATTTACAAAAAAACAATATTTTAACTTAACAAAGGAGCGGATGAGGTGAACAAATCCTTTCCAATCTATTACAATTTAAAAAATAAAATCTGAACAATTCATAACTGCAACATCTTTCTTCAGTTCTGAATTTTTAATTGAGAGTAATATACAAATTATATCTCTGTACATAAAAGATTTATAAAAAATTTGTTAACTTGTATGTGGAATTACCTTCGATTGCAAAATAAGTTGTTTGTCATGATCGGTTTATTCAAGATAGCTGTTGATGTCTGCCGACAATTGCTTGAGGAACGTGCTCTATAAAAAAAAAGGCAAACTTCTTTTTATATTAGCTTATTAATTTCTTTATTTTAGATATATATATATTATTACAAAAAAGTGTATAATTTAATATTCGAAAGTTGCAACAAAACTAATTTTTTATGATGCGTTCTCCTCACCTGCGTAAACTGGCATGTAAATCAGGACTGCTGTTGCTATCTTTCGCTGCTTTCGTCGTCGATATAATTGTCTTTTCAAGCGCATTGTTATCTTGCCTCGCTCTTATGTCTTTTCTACACACGTCTTTTCGTGCACGCGGACGTGATCTACCGTTCGTGCCATCATAGTAAATTTGAAACTTTATGTTAGCGATGGAAGAACCTTGCGCCGCGGACGTTGACTGACGATTTTCTACGTTTACCAATAATCCTTTCTTCTTTGTGCCAGCGTTTTTGCATTCGGAAGATTTGCCGTTTTTCACAACCGTTGTATACGCATTCTCCTTATTCATTTCGACTAATTAATTCTTCTTGTGGAGATAGAGAAATTTTCACCTACACGATTTGATGTCCAGAAATACGTCATCGATTAATAATTAATAATAATTAACCTAGATAATATTCCTAATACCTATATGTACTTTATACGTATATGTATCAAATAATATCATATATTATGCATGTTCAATATATATAATTTTTAATAAGTACACGTATTAAATGTATATTAAAATATCATATTTTTAATATAATTATAGTATTTTAATTATTAGTATCTTAATTATTAATCTGATGACAAGAAAACACTAAAGATTTACTGATATTCGGTGAAAAGCACTCACACAAAATGTGATTTTAACGCGCGCTCATGCTCGTTGGCAACTCTCCAAGCGACTGTCAAGGAATTCAGCAAATTCTACAGTTCACATTGTATGAGTTTTTCACCGACCTACCTTCATTCGTCCTACCGGTGTAAACAAATCTGTATGAGATAGCACAAACACGACACGATGAATTCGAAGCTTAGAATAATGTAACCGCTATTTACTTTACATACTAAATTAGGGAAAATGGAAAGCAGACATGAAAAACGTTAATTTTAAACAAATGAGAGATTCTCAAATTTTATTAAACAACACGTAATATCTTTAGCATCAGGAGGCAATAAGGTGTCTCGCGCCAAAGTGTCACGTGACCGTGCCGTGTATATCTATAACGCGGCCGGCGAGTTGCGAGTCTTATTACGCGTTTTATTTCGGTTGCCGCGATTTATTCTTCGCCACTTTTAGCTTGATTCGGTTGGAAATGCTTGCGAAGATGATGCGCTCCAGAGCGCAGACGAGGCAGCTGATGAACAACGCGGCGACTACAAAAAGCAGCAGCGGCACTATGTCGCCGATCTCGACCGATTTCCACGACGGTTTTGCCTGCGATCAGGGACAAGTGTATCGATCTGTCGGAGGTGATAATTCGCAAAATTTACAAGCGCATGTACACTCACATTGCTTAGCTGGACCGACCATTGTGTATCCATCAAACGCTGCAGGATGCCGCTATCTCTCAGCAGAAGAATACTACGATAAATAGAACCGAAATCTTCATTAAAGCAATTAATCTTTTAATTCGCGTTAACGAAGCTTTCACGTACTTTGCGTTAATAATACCGCGGTACGGGCTATTTACTTGCAGAGCCATCGCTATGGTGGTCTGCGTGATGACATCCAATGGCTCCAACTTGCAGTCGACCTTCTGCTGCAACAACGCTGCCATGTTATCCAGTGTCATAAAGGCATACTTGTCCTCCTTACAAACGCGTTCCAGACCATCCAAGTAATTACTCGGCAAATCAGTTTCTTTTGTTATTAACTCATCGAACAGCACGCTCATTATTTTATCCGATGTGTTCTGCCGTAATAAAGTCATCATAAATTAATGTAGCATCGTACACGAAGTTTTTCTTAAATATATATAATTTATTTATTATATATATATAATAATTATATATATAAAATAAAATAATATTATATATATATAATAATTATATATATATCATTTTTGTTAGAAGTAGAAACCAGCTCGTTTTTAGAAAAATTGAAACGAGAACGTACAAATCAGTATATAATTTATATAATCTTATATCAGAAAATACATATATTTAATTAATTATAAAATAAAAATAAATAAATTTATGAAATATATCAGTGCAACATTTTATTTCAAGCATACAATATGCTTCTTCTTTGATCGATTTTAGTGCAAAGATAATCTGAGGGGATTATTTTAAGCACCTGGAAAAAACTAAAGTCGGCCGAGTCACCGACCGCGCCGAAACGGTAAGTCTTATCCTTCAAAAGGCCATCCATAGTCGTAAAAGGCATGATGAACGTTTTAACAGCAAGGAAACTAATCAGGGCAGCGGAATACGCGGCTACGATCACGACGGCCGACAGGTGGATTACGAAGTGCACCATTCTCACGGGATCCAGCGTCGATTGTTCCATACCTGATATCATTTCTCATGAGACAGATAGCAATCATTAAATATTTATACTAAAAAAATTTATAGTGAACTAAGAGAAGAGTGCAAGAACTCGGGAAGTGGTACGTGTAGAAATCGAAGTTACCTTGATTGCAAAACGCCCCTAGGACAAAAAACAAAATTTCTGTAAATCTCGAACGGCCATTATTTTGAAGATACGGGGATGCGAATGCAAACAGTCTTTGAATGAGTACTATCGATCCGCTAGTAAGAACAATGAAAAGAGCGATAGCGCCCCAGATATTCCTGGAGAACGGTGCCGTGTAAGCATCCCACTTTACGTCGGATGACGCGGGCCTTTTAATGTACGCACGACATCTTAAAACAGAGAGAACGTAAATAACATAAATTTTAATTCCGTAAGACAGCTCATAAACTCGCGATTACATTTGTTTTTAATAAATTCGGCAAAATCTAACGTGTATGAATCAACTAAAATAGATTTCCCTTAAAACATATTAATTTCACAAATTTTAATTAATAATTTATAACTAAATTAATTAAAATTTGCAAATTAAAATTAAATAATTAAAATTTGCGACATTAATATGCTTTAAAAGGAAATCTGTTTTTCAATTTAATTAATTAATAATTTGTAATTTATATTTAATTACAAATTGATTAACTAACAATTAACTAATAATTAATTGCTTTGTACATTCTGATGCTTGCTAGATACAGATGAGTGTTTCAGATTAGACATCAGACATGTCGATAAAATATAGCTTTTAGTTTTGCAATTAGATATCCCGTCCCGTTTAGAACTTCTTGAAAAAATATACTACTTGGTTGTATAAATAGGCGTTGTAAAACTGATAGCGTCTAATCTATCCGAGGTCATCATGAACTCCGTCGCCGCAAAGTCGACGTCGTTGTTCATTAACATTCCGATCGCACCCGTACACGAGCCGTTTGGTAGGCACACGCCCCACGATTTGGCCTCCTTGTAGGTAAATCTGCAGCACATTTGGGGATAAAATCGGTTTATATGGTCAGTAGTTTTGTTGCAGCCTGTATAAGAAAGAAGTGATCAATTAGTTTCAAATGACAATTGTATGTTTTTTCTGAAGAAACTTCACAGCAAGAAAGCTGTCAAAATTAAAATTAAATAATCAGATAATGATGTCAAAATTATTGTTAACATTTTCTGAATAGCAATAGCTATTGCAGCAATTTCAGGATAAAGGAAAGGAAGAAAAATACAGGATGCGGGAGCAATGATAACGTCATGCTGCGCAATCTCGCTACAAAATGGATCAGTTTGAAAAGGATTAGAGCAACGATGTAACCTTTTTAAGACATTATATCATTATGTATATTGAATTAAGCAATAAGTTTAAATAACACGAAGAGAAAGAAACGATTATATTTTATTTATTTTATTAAATATCAGTTAAATATTAATTTGAGCTATTATTATATGCAACTATTATTTATTAAATAATTTATGTGTACTATAGTATAATATCTACTATAATATGTGTTCTATTTTATTTGTAGCATAAATTCGTTAATCTTAAATCAATTCTTTAATCCGTAGACTAAATGCTTTGTTTTAATGAAAGAGATCTTTAATATTCGATAATGTAAGAGATTTTTAATATTTTTTTATAAATCTTATGATTTAATTAGGTTTTATCCATCATACAATGCAAGAACGTATTCGGAAAGACGTCGAAGAACTGGTACTGGGCGAAAGAGAGAGATCTTCGAGGAAAGAGCGGCGGCCAGCGAGGATGAGTATTTCCGAAGGGAGACCGCGAGACAATTGAAAGAGCTTAGAGAGAAAATAGAGCAAGTTAAAGCAGAAAAAAAGGAAAATGATAAAGAGCAAAAGAAATCCGATCAAGCCGATAAAACTACGTCAAAAAAACCAAACAAAAAGTGACATGAAAAATTACATGGAAACTGATGGATTACAATACAGTATAATATATATTACGACAATTATTCATATCATGAATCTAATAAACAATATATTTTGATTTAGAAATTGTTATATAATATAATTTAATTTAAATATAAATTTCGTTAAGTTTAATAATCCTTATCTATATGGAGAGCGTAATTTACATAATATATTAATAATTTTCCTCACACATACAATACAATTTTTAAGTAAACTAATAGTGCACTTACGTGCAATTCAATGCTTGCTGCAATAGCAGTATCACTTCCCCGAAAAAGCCACTCATTCCTGTTATCTCATTCCGTTCATTGCGGTGAAAGAGACTGATAGGAGGATCCTATGCGCATAGAAGATTGTTATGTCGAAGCGAATATTAAGCTGTCTCGAGGATCGTAGATATAATGAACTCTCTTTCTGTTTTTAAAAAAGACGATAAAAGAATGCAAGGTAATGAAGAAAAACACTTTTCAAAGCGCTATCGTGTGATAAAGAAGAAAGAAAGATCATAAGAGTTATTGCTAATAAACTATTTCATTAATTATAATTATTAATTTAAATATTGTTATTTATTTTTCAACTATATAACTATAGTAATTACGTGCTCGATTGATATAATTATCATTATAATACTTTTTACGCGAAGAAATAGGATAAGCGACCTTACGTGAACCGACGTAACGCGTATATTCTGGCCGTAAAGATTGTTCCTTCTTAAAAATAGGCCACGAGTAGGGCCGTTCAGACCACTCCTTGCATCCCATATACCGAACCGCATCGATCTCAGTTGTTTTCCTCTGTCAACTTGATAAACTTCAGTGATGATCTCTCTGCCGATTACGTTAGGGCTACTCTGAGCCACCATGAACTTACAGTCAAATGGTACGTAAATCTCAAAGAAAAAGTCTACGAATTTGGTCTCGTTTTTGAAGAATACCAGCCAGGTGGGATAAGCCATTGTGATCCACGTTGAGATCTGCTACATTTTAGTAAATAAACGTTCACGGCATCTGTTCCTTGAAAACTGTCCACGCTTTGCTTCACAAGAATTAAGCGATAACGAGAAAGCAATATTTCGCGACATAAAAGAAAATTTTTCCAAAAACTTTGAAATTACATGAAAATAAAACTTTGATTGTATTAATTTGATTTGTATATTTTATACAATGAAAATTCGGAAAACTTTTTTGAATTTTTAGATGCATTAGTAATTTTTCAAATCTAATAATATTACCGCAATAACGGAAAAACGAATTAAGTCTCATTAATAGTATTTTTTTAATTTACAAAAGATAATTACATGCGCAAAACCATCCCTTGTATCTTCATGGTCGTTAAGTAAGACGAACAAAGGTCTCTTGATGTGATAATAGCGTTGTCCGACCTGCAAGCAATCAAACCTCTTCTTCTTTGGCTAGAGACAAATGCCACATTCGTGACAATTAGATGCACAGAATGCATCCTGCTATTTATTATAGAACGCTTTGTGACAAAGGAACATTCGATGTTTAATAATTAAAATAATACTGATTGCAGAAAAAGGGCAAATCCCTTTTCTCTCTAAGCCTCTAAACGCTCACTCGTGTACTGAACATATGAAAATCCATGAAAGTGGTGCGTATATTATGATTCATGCTCAGGTATCTCTGAAGAACCAGCAAGTGGTCGCTTTCCGTGAGTCCTGCAAATCGCAAGCTTTCAGTACGGTACGAAGGATCGATTACACACACACGCAAATCATTTCGATTAACAACATTCTGTTTCCGCATTGTTCTCACCCTGCGTCTCGATGGGATTCGGATTGTTGTGCAGGAGTATGATGCACGTGTTATTGAAGTAATCACGTATACTTTTGATCAGGCCCTCGTACACGTAAACCGGCCTGATCAATTGATCGGCCCACGCGAGATTCAATGTCATCCATGCGACGACGATCAGACCTAAGATCGAACAGAGATCGAGCTTGCAAAACATTCTTCTGCGTAGCACAAATCGACGATCGTCGACTGCAGGAATCCAACCGATTTCACAAGTCATTTCGGCGAGGTCAGGTCAGGTGCGATATACAACGATCCGATGCATTTTGCAGTTCCAGCCGCACTGAGTTTTTTCACGTTAACTACAGCGAAGAAGAAAGACAATTTAGTTAAAATGTCAGATAAGGGCGCACATATCGTGTCACACGATAACTAGTTACCTGATCGCGTTAGAATAATAAAGTATCATTCGTGCGCCAATCGTAATGCTTGATCGCAACTCCGCAGCAAAAACTTTTCCCGTGTCTAATTGTATAAAAAGTATAATATTAATAACTGTCTGTAATAATTTTACGATTGCGCGAATCAAAATGTGTTCCGGTTTCGGAATCGACTGACTCGGATGCGGCGCGAAAAATCGCGCGACAGCGCTTGCACGCGACGATCATTCGAATGCCAAGAGCAAAACTATTTTCCTAAAGTAAACGCGATCGACTGGCACATACGTGGATTCCGCGACTCCGAAATAAATTATGCATTCGCTCTCTTTGCGCATATTTACTCATCAGTTTATGGAAACCGAGCGAGGCCACTGCTCAAACAATTCTCTATACACCGTCGGTGATTTCAAGTGGAGCATTATTTGGCATTGAGCAAAATGATTCGCGAACTCTGCGGATGGACATATACAAATTTAACGACCAACTTCTTTGTTGGAAATTTCCGTGCAACATCGGCGATATCTGCAATCTAATAAATTCGTGATTCGATAATCACGCATTAGAATCTAATCTAAAGAATAACCCATTAAATACAGTATAATTTTTATGACTGGACTGTGAATAAAAACTGTGATTAATGCTGACTTATGGTCATATAATAGAGACTAGGAATTATGTAGATTATGAGCAGATAAAAATTATCAGCATTATTGATTTGTCCTAATACAAAACTGTCAATCAAACTACTAACGGTAATTCATTATATTCGATCGAAATCTAATCAGCGAGAAACATCAGTAAAGTTTTCTTGGTGTAGATAAAATAGTATTTATGCACATTCAACGCAATCACAGAATATTCAATAAAAAGATATTATATAATATAAATATCATTATTATTTTTGGATTAAATGTTATAGGATTATAGTTTATGTAATGTTCTTTTTAGAATTTTACTAAACATCATAGGCGTGCACTACGAGTTTAGAAATGTACATTAAAAATGTTTGAATTTTATAAATTTGAAAATTTTTTTAATTATTAGATATTTTAAAAATAAAATCTAAAAATTGTTAAAGTTAACGTACTCTTTAAGAATATCATGTACGTACGATGTGCGCAATAACGAAGAACAATATCTCTTTGTATGTAAATTATCACCAATAACGTTTTGCTTACTTTAAGGAGTTATTTCAGACGACGTTCTTATACGTTGTTTTTCCTTAGAAAATAAAAGAAAGGGCATACATTTTTTATATATTTCATTAAATTAAGATATTATAGTTAGCAATGCACACCTGACTGAAACTTATTACACTTATTACAATATAGATACTTTTGTCTTTGCCTCATATATTAACATTAACTTTAGTGACACGTGTATTTTCAATTATATATGCGCGCAAACTACTAAAACGCATGAATCATTTTAGTGCTATTTTTCAGGAATTTTTTTTATAACAAGAACAAGAATAGTAAGTGCCACTATCAGCAATCTTTAAAAGTTTATTGTAAATAAAATCTATGACTCTTTCGTAGCAATTAATTTTCCGCAAGGACTTTAACTTATACATGTAATGTAAGTATATATATTTATGGGCTTATTATATAATATATATATAAGAATACTGTACTGCGTCCTAAACGTCAGTCATTTTCTCAGAGTGCTAGAGGAGCATCATGTTACAAAAAATTGTCTACGCTGTTCTCACTTTCTTCGCTCTAATAATGATTTCACAGGCTAATTGTAAGTATATTCATATATATATACAATGTATGCATAAGCGTTACTAAATAAATTTTAAATCACTTTCAACAAAATATTGAAATAGCATAATATATATTGAATGAAAAAAGATGTGATTTCTTCTTCTAAAGTTGAATCATTGCTTATGCACTTTTCCAAGATTTGTTTATCAGAATTCAGGCCCACAATATTTCAAAAAAAAAAAACGATACAGTCTCTGTTATCATGAGTTTACTGAAAGTCCTAAATTTTCATGTAATTTTAAATTACTGATTGTAATATAATAGATTTTTGATTGGAGTAATGTTATTCTTGCTACATTTACGAATTAAAGGCCAGTTCATGTAGTAATTTTTGTAAAAGTAAAAATCTAAGCTATTAAAACATTTCTCTCATTTACAGCCATAAAAAAAAGTCTCGAGCCAGACGACAATGATACGCATGCCATTCTGAGTACCATACTCGCACTATTGCCACCCGACCAGCTCACATTAAACCAATATGTAAACAATATAATGAAAATATACGGGATGCATTTACCGTGTACGATACACTCTATCGTCCCGTGGGAATTCAATTGCACGCCGACTGAATGATATTGATGGGCGCTTGAGTGAAATCGGTTTTTCACTTATATGTATATATTAATACTTTGCTTGTGAACGATCAGATAACTTCAATTGTAAATAATGTAATGATTTTTACTTGACATAAAAATTATTATTGTAAACTCTCTTACAATAATTTTACTGAATAGAAAATTCCACAAAAAGTATTTAAGTATACATCAATTAATTATATATAATCCGTAACTCTGCTACATAAGTATTTACGAGATAAGTATAAGCATAAGAATTACAGTGTAAGAATTAGTTATGTAAAAAATGCGTCTAATATTAAAAAATAAAAAAAAGAAGAGATTAGTGATTAATACATACCTCAAATTTCTCTTTTATAAACCGAACAAAAACACTCTGATGATAATAATAAGTCTTCTTTAATTCTTCTTAAAGTCTCTAAAGTTTTCTTTAATCCTCGCTAATTAATGTAATAATCGATATGTTTTAACTATACTTACGAGTGCATTATTTATGAACAAATTAAATAATATATAATTATTTGCTCGTATATAAGATCGATTATTCCGGCTATTAAAAATATAATACACGGTGTATGCGTACCTTATTTTAATTTCTCGACTAGGAAGTGCAGCTCAACAATAATTAACAGACTTATTATCATTTGCTGGAAGTATTGCGCAGCCGATTGACAATTTATTTCAACAAGGCTCGTTTGTGCACCTATGGAAGCAATATTTTATTAATATTTAACATTTTAATTTATGTATCTATAGTTTTGAGACGTCTTCACTAAACAACACTTGTCATTTTGTTTCACAATGAAACACACGGAAGTGTGTGTATTACATAACGTCAAAAATACAGCGATAACAGAACGAAGGTAAACCGTAACTGTCATCATAGACATCGAGAGCGTTTTTCTACGTGAAATTAGCATTGATAACGTGTCTTATATGCGTAAATGCAGTATGCGTCATTGCCGTCCGTATAACAAGTCGTTTGTATCATTAGTTCTACAAATGCTGCCTTCCAAGTAAGCAAGTTCGGTGCAAATTTGCGGATGCGATTGTACATATTTATTATTTAGAATAATTTTAGTAAAATAATAAAAGGAAAGAGTTATTTTATATCTCAAATAAAACGCAAAATACGTCTTCCATTCATTGTGCAAAACGCAATTAGCAAGTGAAACATTATTTGAAAAAACGTAGCATCCGCTCCAAACATCATTTGCAACTTTTATCGCTCACGGAATCAATTAAGACGACTAGAATGTCAAGTTGTCAAAAGATGGTATTAGACTAATTAATTCTACTAAATATTTCTGTCAAAGGATAACAATAAAAAGGAGCGCGACACACCTCGGTACAGTGGGTGTCTACAAAAAGCTCCGACGCGGCAGGAAACGTAACAAAAAACGCCAGTCGGAATTAACAACAGATTTCAATACTTTTGAAGTAAAGCCAACCATTTTCAAAATGAGAATACCGCTTCTGATTCTCTGTCTCACTGTGGTGTACGGTGCCTGTCGGTCAACCGGTGAAGAAAGTTTCGACGTGGCTGAACAAATACAAGGTAAGTTTCAATAATTAATGTATTAATGATATGAATGTAATACATTAGCGTTTAAATATATTTCAATTTTTGATGAAATTACATTTTAATACCTCACTAAATTGTAATATTAAATAACGCGCTGAGATAAATGAAAATTTTTCACTTACGCAAAGTGCATCGGCTAGATAATATTTTCAAATCATTGTTTTGTTAAATCATTCCTCATACACGCGTGCTTTAAATTTGTAAGATTTTATACATTCAAAGAAGGAATATAGTTATTTGGAACAATATATAAATAATATAATTTTATGTAAATAAAATATATACAGAATTTAATGTTTATATTACAATAATTATCATTCTATTGTGTAACTTTTTCAGATAATGGACATTACAAAGTGGCCCAGACAAATGTGCCTTACGAAATATTTCTCGCGAGGCACAAAAGAGCCAATTTATTATCACCGATTACATTCCCGATAGAAACCGCATTACGTTTAATTGGGTTTAACAATGGTATTATAGCTCCATTTGTAGACGTCATGAAGTTTATGACCGGCGCATTGACAGGACAAGATGTGTGCCCCAAAGTACAAGTACAGTTATCCTGCCAATTGATCGTGCAAGCTTTTACAAATCCGCTCCAAACGATCAAAACAGTAGTGTGTCGGGTTCTCCAATTAATCGGATCAACAGGCAATGCAGTAGTGAATAAAATGTTTGACACGTCTGTACTGTTCTGCAGAAATGTATTTCTACCAGGCATGCATACAACGCTAAATGTGATCAAGGATAATATTCCCTTTTTACCTCCACAAATCGTTGCTATGATTGTGGCATTCAATGCACTTTATACACTCTTACAACTCATTGGATATGTCCCAAAATAAAATTCAATTTCCCATTTCTTAAAAGCCCGCTAAAAATTGCAAAGTTAAAAAAATGCAAAAAATTTATAAAAATGTATTTGGTCTTCTTCTTGACTATCTTAAAACAGCTTCTCAATTTAAAGTAGTCACTAAAAAAAATTTTTTGTCGCAATGTAATTTGTATCAATAATACCAACAATATATAAAAAAAGTGAATTAACTATATTAAGGTGCTAAAAATTCTTTATGCAAAATTAATGTAAACGAAATATGAATTGTTCAAATAATTCAAAAAATTTAAATATATATAAATATTTATGCAATTCATATTGTGTTAATATCCAATGAATAATATTACCGACAGATTATAGAAAAATTACGAATGATGAATGAAAAAATAAAATTGAATTGTAAAAATTATATTTATTTTTATGCATTAATTCTTTTGTATAATCGGAAAAACATGGTTAAATGTATATGACATGTCATCCTCATAAAAAAATTGTTTCATATAAACATGTAATTGTACATACGTTTCTGAGGAATCTATCACATATCAACATGTTTGAGCAAAGATATGGACACAAACAAAATTATATTATTTTTAATACCTACTTCACAGTCTCTTTAGGTGAAAAATGTTTATTAACTCACACGCAAACAAAAGTTCTGTATATTATTAAGGCTTAAATTGTCATTGAGAAGTAAATATAAATTTCTGCAGAATTCTTATTTAAGCACTTGTACTCAGAAAGAATCGTCATCATCCGTATAATCCTCTTTGTCTAGAATTCTCGAAACTTCTTCGTCGTGTTCGTCGACTTCTTCTTCCAGCAAATGTGATTCTCCTTCCATAAACTTCGCGAATCTAAAAGTTCATATCCATATTGCTAACTTTGACGCTTTACTATATCGCATATTGTGATAGATTTAACAAGCTGTAACCTTATCGGATCTTTCAGTCTTAAAACTGTCTTCCAAGGATTGCATTCCGGACTGGAGCAATGATTTTGTAATTCTTTTAAAGCTTTCCTAGTTTGCCGTATTCCTTCTTGATGATATTGATTTTCAGTTAATAATTTCTGCTTTTCCGGAAACACGCGTTGCCTCATTTAAAAAAAGAAAAAGAAAAAGCAATACATATTACATGTTTTCGTACTCGAAAGTAAATTAAAAAATATATATGTATATTAATAAAACCTTATATGCACAGATAAGAACACTCGTAATTAATGCATAATTCGTTATTGCATATTTGGAAAATTTTCAAAACCCAATAATAAAGATTAGATATGTAACAAATTAATAACGTACTTATAATCATTTCTTATGTACTTATAAGATTTATATTAACTCTAAATAAAATGTAATAGTGTAAGGATAAAACGCAACCTAAAAGATAGAATATAATGCATTTTATTGCAAAAACTGAAAATACAACTGCTCAATATACAAGATACATTATAAAAATTATTCAAAAATTTTTTCAATGTACTAAGCTTAATAAAAATATATAAAATATTTTCTAGAACTGGAAAATAAAACCAAGCAAATATAACGTAAATAGTTGTGCATTGTGCGTAAAATAGAATTGTGTATTATGCTGACAGATGTGATTTTTTAAATATATTCAAGCATTAGCAACACGTATAATTTATTCTATATTCAAATAATATTAGATATTAACAAAATTATTACAAATGCATAAAGCTACTAAAAGAGAAGCGCAACATAAGCCACAAACGGAAGAAGAGTATGTGCATAATGGATTTGGGTTTTATTCAAACAATTAAATCTGAAAAATAACCAATTTTCACACAATTGTAGTCATCTGTGCGTCACATGGATTATAACTGGCTGTATAAAACAAGAATTAATTATATATTATGCGTTCTATCGATGCTTACCAGTACCTCTTCGTTCGCTCGAACATTGCTTTCGGAAAGTTATAAAGAAATATAAGTACAACGCAACATGAAAGCGATGCTTCATGGAAGTGACTGCTGTTATAAACTAATGCCAATCCAACAACCTATACGAACATAAAACCAATTAAAATAAAAAATTAAGAAAGAAAAAGTCCCGTACAATACGGTACGCGGTACGTTACCTGCAAAAACCATTGTATTAGTTGTTTCGTTCTCGGATTGGTAACTGGACCGAAACGGTAGCAAATTACAAAACTAATCAGAGATGTAACAAGAACGTACCACATCACCCACTCTCTATACTGCATTATAATTAACTGCATGTTTTCCAACAATGTTTTAGCAATATAAAGACTCATCGATGCGGCAAATATTAAGTACATAGCTTTTCCCTTAACGACAAAAATATATGTAGGAATATTTTTTCAAGATTCATGTTAAAGTCAAGTATTATTAAGGTTATTAAATATATTGTTAAGATAACTACCCGTGGTATCAATCTTCCAGCTAAATATATTAAAATTATAACAGACAAAGTGACTCCAAATGTTATGCCACACACATAATAAAATAGTGAGTTCCGACTCAATATCTTGGCACACCAGAAAACTATAATACCCATTACCATCATTGTCAGTCCCCAAACATTGATACCTGAGGACAAAGAATGATATAAGACCGATTATATATTAGCACATAGAATGGAGTATATCTCAAAGCAAATTCAGATGCTTACGTGTTTCTATCAAAGTCATTATATAACCAGATTCACTGGCAGAATCTATGTAAATACCTATACACGTATTTTCAAAGGGATTAACTTTAAATTGCCTATGTTTTCCTATATCGAATAGATTAAGACTCCACGATTTGTCATTTTCATCATACTTTTTATGTATTTCATGAGGCGTTTGACCGTCGTACAAAACGTAGGAATCTGAGTTGATATTCAGATGCATCTGTAACATTAAAAATTTATATATTGTAAACATATGAAAATATTTTATATGTACATCATAAATATTTTATATATATATCATAAAAGCTTCTTACAGTCATGGTTCTCCACATATGTGTTAAGTACTTTGAGGTAGCATTGTGACAGTATGTTTTTAGACCAGGATTATTATTTTGTACACTATCACCTGCATTCAGAAAGTGTATTCCTGAAACATTAAATAATATATATCAGAATATATTATAACTAGATATAGTGTAAAAAGGTAGATAAAAGATCTGTACACTCGTAAACTAGTCTGATTTTAGAAAGAGACTACAATTTCTTTTTCCTTCTATTAACTGTAAGATAAGGTAACGAAAAGATTCGAATGTTAACAACTTGGCAATGAAACAATATTTTAGCAATATACATAAAAAATAACGTTGCACATTTTGGAGTCACAGTGATCGGGCAAATAAATGATAAAATATAATTATTAAATTTCAACTATTACAGAACTATTAAAAATATCTAAACAACAAATTCGAATGGCCTTGGTGTTAAACCGTGCACTCTGTTCCATTTAAACGATAAAGTATCGTCTGAACACATGTTATCAAGCAGCTGATTGTCTCGAGCATTGTGTGCTATTGTTGCCTTTCTCAATTTCCTAACGATAAAAGAATTATCAAGGATTGTCGGCTTGTCTTCCGACGGAGAGGTTAGCTGGAGCTTACTTGGCTCCTCGAGAATGCGACGCGCGTGAGCGCATCGGGACAGACAGAGGCACAGGAGAATCCATTTCGCCAGCCCGGCTGCGTTATCCATTCTCCCGGTTCTCAACGAAAAGTCTCTTCCAGCTCACATTCACTGTCACGTTCGTCGCATGCCGCCGGCACACCGGCAGGTTAGGCAGGTTAGGTAGCCCACGAAAGATTTGAACGTTGAACTGTCGCGAGAAACGGATGCAGCGCGAATCGACCTTGCTCGAGAATCGAGGATCGCAAGATTTCGATTCCCTCCACCCCGAGCCAAACACATGCGTTTGGCCAAACATGCGTTTATGTTTATTATACGCGACATGAACATCTATTCCTTCCGTATTTGATTATTTCATGTCATCCTCCTAATTCTTCATCCTTCCGCATTTCAAATATATATTTACTGTGACTCATGGAAATCGTGACATAAGAGTGTAAACCGAAGTAAACAAAAAATTAGACATAAGGTCTCAAACGTAACAAATTGACGAGAAATAATTTTTATCGTAGAACTTCTTGACAAATTATGTTGACGTCCTAGATTTTGGATTATAATGAGCCAATTTGTTACGGTGCAAGGTAAACAAACAAATGATGTAATCTAAAGGATTCTCTGCCTATGGAGGCAACTTGAAAAACGAATGTTTTTTAATTTTTCCTTTTTTTTTTGCAATATCTCAGTTGGCCAATGCGGGAATCAAATAGGATCAGCTTTCTGGCCGTTAGCCCTGCACGAATACGGCATCCAGACTACCACCGGTGGTGTAAATCTGCTCAAGGTGCAACGAAACCATGTCAGGCACATCGGCGATCTCTCCAATGCTTTTTCCAGTTTTTTTCATGTCCCGAATGGAAAACATAAATTGCCTTTTCAAGATGTGGCCGACTTGAACGTAGCTAAAGTTAAAGCTAGGGTGCGTTCATCTCCATTTAATATTTCTTAAAGCTACAGTATAATAAATTTTCAAGCATTTCCAAATAATTTTTTTAACATGACAATTTTCTGAAGGCTGTTTTAGTAGATATGGAGGACAGCGTTGTATCGAGGTTTAAGCAGGGTCCACTGCGCCAGTTATTCGATCAGACGTGTATTGTAACAAATTACCCAGGCTCTGGAAACAATTGGTAGTTTGTGAAAAGACATGCTTAATATTTCAAGTAACACCGTAGAAATTCGCGGTGTAATACTTTGGATTTCTAGGGCAATAGGATATCACGTTCACGGTAGCGAGTATCACGATCGTTTAGAAGAAAGTGTAAGACGCGTAGTTGAAAAATGCGACCGACTTCATGGGTTTTTATTGATGCACTCCTTGGGAGGTGGCACTGGATCTGGATTAGGAACGGCAACCTTGAAACTGTTGAGAGATAATTACCCTCACGTGGAAAGGTGCCTTTTTAATTAATATGTACAAATGTTGATTAAATTAATTGAATCTTAAAACATTTGATCGTACATAACTTGAGGACGTAAAGATAAAAGATTATGTGCATTATCAATATTTTAGAATTGTATCGTGTGTATATCCAGCAAATACACAGGATACCATAACTGCCCCTTACAACACGTTACTCGCAACTCGAGAACTAGTAGAACATGCGACGTGCGTGCTTCCTGTAGAGAACAAAGCTCTCTTAGACATATGTAATGCTCAAATAAATAAACGAGATAACGCAGGTCAAATAAATTACAATGCCTCGTGTAGACCATTTCAAGATATGAACAGTATCGTTGTCAATATGCTCTTGCACTTGACTAGGTAATTAAATTTTGAGTTTATGATGCAAGATTTGGATTCATTTTACGAAAACAGCCATTTGTTTTAGCGGATCCAGGTTTCCGGGAAGCTTAAATATGGATATGAATGAAATAGCTACAAATCTAGTGCCTTATCCGAAATTACATTATATATTCAGTAGTATCAGTCCTGTGACTTTATCTGCCCCAAATATGTGCACTATGCAAGAAGCGAAGTAATTATTTATTTTCTTAAATTTCGTTATTAAACCGAAATTTCAAAATCAGCAAAGTATTAATTTAATGTTAATTTAATTTTAAGATTGCAGGATGAAGTATTTACAAACGCATGGTCGCGAAATAATCAATTAATTAGATTAGATCCACTTCAATCTACTTCTGTCATTCTTGCTGCAGCACATATTGCGAGGGGAAACACCACCTTAACTGACATAAAACGAAATATTGAAAGGTATTTAAACCATATTCTGCTCTCTTTTAAATAGATGTTGTATATAACAGTATTGAATAACTATTTCATATTAATTATATTATTTTCGTAGATTTCAACACAAATCAAAGTTTACTTCGTGGAGTAGGGATTGTATGAAAATAGGATTATGTTCCGTTCCTCCGGCAGGACATTCATCGTCATTACTGTGTCTTCTTAATTCATCCGCCATGTCTTCATTATTCAAAGATATAATCCGAGAGTTTTCTAAACTGTATAAGAAAAAGGTATAATGCAATGAAACCTAACTTCATATTTTTTTAACAACGAGCACATTTTTTTTATTCCCTAAAATCGTAAACAATTGTTTTCGTTGTTCTTAAAGTCTGTGACTATAGAGACATGCCAAAATTATTTTTCAACATTTGAAGATAGCATTAAAAAATATGTATTTTATTGTAAATTGCAAATTGCATTTCAGGCACATGTTCATCACTATACGCAAGTACATGGATTTGAAGAAACGCATTTTATTGAGAGCAAGGAAAATCTTCTCAATTTATGTGAATGTTATGCAGAGATACAAAATGTGGAAGAGGCGAGTATCTCTAGATTGCAAGTAATTTAATTAGTTTGTAAAAAGAATTTGATGAAAACTAAATGTTATCATACATCACTTGCATATGTAACAAAAAATTTATTTGTATTTATAATCAATATATTTATTAATTTATTAATATATATGTACAACATAATACTAATTTAATAAAAATAGTGACTTTGAAGACAGTAACAAAAATCTATTGATACGGAACTAATTGTAAATTAAATATCTGCGCAAGTTACGTCAACAAAAAATTGTTAGAGCATTATTTGTGCTGCGCGGGTGTCAATTAGAAAAGCTGTATTATTTTGTTCTTGAAGAGGATCGTATGTCTTTGGGCATGCATGCGAATATTCTTAAGCTTAACATTTGCCTTATCTATAAATTTTGATGTATTCTTTAAACTTAGCTAGCAGGTATTTGTGGCAAGCCAAACTCGTCCACTGGAACACCATCCTGTAAACATATTTAAAAAAATATGTACATTTCGTCTTATCGATTAGAAAATAATTTTTACGTAGTGTAAACTAATATGTGCCCTCCCTCCTATTCTCGACTAACCGAGATGTTTAAAAAAAAATTTTCCAATTTTTATACTCCTCTTTCATCACTATTAAGTATTTTTAAGTATTAAGTAACTAAAATAATAACCTTGTTCTTGACAGAACTTGCTCCGGGTTCTTTGTCTGGTGCACTGGGTGCTTTAATAGCATCGTCTAAGAAAGTAGTGTCCTCGTCCAAAGCGAGGTCGTCGCCGAGAGCCTCCAGTTCCGCCGCCAGTTCGTCGTCGTCAATTTCTGGCATTCCGTAGCTGCGACCCATCGCTTCCTGCACCTCGTCAGCTTGTTCCAACATATCTGCCAAATCATCTTGCATATCCTGCACACAGTAATGGCGACATGTGACAAAGAGCTCGAATCGAAGAGTACAATCTTGAAGCTCGCATTACAGAAAGTTTTATTTCCAGCTCACCTCGATTTGATCAATGTTGATATTTTTGAATTCCTTTTGCATTTGCTTGACGCCATCCTTCATAGCGACCACAGTCGCCTGGGTGTCTTTCAACGTCTGCGTGGCGTAGTTCGCTTGCTCCATGTTGAACGCCTGCTGGCGCAGGTTGTCCACCTGGGCCTCATACATCTTCCGCTGCTTCAGCACGCGCAGAGCCTTGGCCTTCACCGCGTTCTTCGCCGGCCCGTCCCTCATCTTGACCATCTGATCTTTGTACTTCTTCAGCTCCGCGTCCAGTTTCGCTATCTTCTTTTCTGCAGAGTCCGCCCTACTGTCAACCTTGATAGAGAACGTCGTGTGTTTACCAAACGAATCCCTAACGCTTCGAGAAATTAAGAAACGCCTAGCCTGTCGACGGCACGCTGTTCTCAGCGTAAAATCGCGCGAATCTTTTCCAGTACCAGAACTGACGCAGTAATGTGGTTAAAAAAAAAAAAATAGTAATTGTTATCTCCTGATGACAAACAATTAAACTCGTCTTCCTTACCCCCGCGATGCAATCGGTGATGCTTGGCGGCGGTTCCTTGGGTTTAGCACGTCCGAAGAGCCTGTTCATTTTGCAAATTAACGTTAATTGAATGCACGACGAGGTATTCTCACTCCGCACCAAGTTCCGTCTGCCGAAACGTCAAATCTGATTAAGCGCCCGCAATGACGGCAGAGTGCAGACGGACGAGCGCGTATTTGCGTAGCGCGACGAAAGACGTGAATCCAGGCTCGAGCGATCCGACGTCGTTCTAGACAATCTAGACACTCGAGAAGTACCTACTCCGGCCGTGAGTCGGCGCTGCATACAGAATCGCGGCCATCTTCGCAGAGTCGCTCGTCGTTTCGAATCCCGACACGCGTCCGTCTTGGAATCGCGCTCTCGTCCCGAAAGCTCCCACAAGTTTGAGCAATCCAACGGATCGTCGCACGCCGCTTCTTCTAGCAACGTTTAGCGGCCGTTTCTAGACGATCATGAAAGTAGCATTTGCTCCAAAAGCGATGCTTTTTGGAAGCGCGGTTTTCGGAAATGAACGATCGAGGGAGTACGAAATAACCGTAATTTCACTCGCGCAAGGTAATGCAAACGTAAACAATTCGGAATCAAATCCGTATACCTTCGAATTTCCTGATTTCATTATCTTATTTGTTTCATTGCGAAAGTTCAATTTTTGATCGAAACCTGCGTGCATCTTAGAAAACATATAATTAATTCTTTAAATATTTAGTTTTTTATTTTTCTATTTATTTCGTTAATTTCCCATCGTTTCATTTCTGTCCCACTTTTAAGTCAGATAAATCACGCGATTAGCGCATCCGCTTCTTACGGAATCCAAATATCATGTCAAACGCAATACGTGCAAAGGGAAAAAAAGGGGGGGAGGGTGGAGAAAGTAACGAACGCCGCCAATCGCGAAGAGATTAATCCCGAGACCTTATCGTTGTCCCCGTTATCGGTGACGTAAAAAAGAAATCAGTCAAGTCGATTAGATTACCCTCGTCCCGCTCGGCGGAAACGCCGCGCCGCATCGCGGGTGACAAGCATATGTATATATATTCCCGTCTTGTTGCGCAAGTCGAAGCGCGGGAACGCGCGTTTGTGAACAATATATGTAGGCCGCGTCTCTAAACGCTCGTCGCGGCCGCGGCCTGCAGTAATTCGCATCCCGCGGCTAATCATGAGAGATTTACGGGCCGTGCAGCCTCCGACGGAGGCAACGCGCGCCGCGCGCCTCCTCCCCGCGAGACGGTACCCCTATATATACGTCGCGATGGCACGCGAGAATTCCGCGTGCAATTACGGACGCGCGGCGCGTACTCGGCGTACTTCGCCGTCGTAGCGCGCGGGCGCGCACGCGCGTTCTCTCTCTTACTCTCTTTCAGCAAGAAGGCGCGCGTGTGCGCGCGCGCGATCTCCTCGTTATCCACCGCTATAAATCGCCCCCGTCGTGATATTTTTATTTACGCGCCCGCCTCTAATCCCCCGTACGCCGTACGGAGGCTGCATCACGCTTCCGTCTCTCTCTTCTTTCCTCTCGTCCTCTCGGTCTCCCGCGGTCGGTATACGTAAACCGAAACCGGCTCTCTCGCGCGGCTCTTATCGAGCGCCGCCACCGCGCCGCTTATCAAGCCGTCGCTGCCCGCCTCGCGACGCTTGCGTCGATCGTTGTTGGGAAAGGTTCGAGTCCTCGAAAGTACATACATAAGGCTTTCCTGTTTCTACAGTGATACAATATCCTCTTTTTCGAAAATTCTCTATCGCGAAAGGAGGAATTGTACCTCAACTCAAGAATAAAATTCAAGAAAGGTATCTCGATTAAAAGCTTGAGAATGAGGTTAAGGAATTTCATAGAAAGATCGTATGAAACTTTATAAAGAAAAATGGTCCGATTCTTCTGACGATCTTTTTATCCATAGAATCCAAAAGGAGTATCGAAATCCGATTTTTCATTGCCAAGAACTTTGCGAGATATTGTTGCTCTTATTTGCCGTCTGCCTTTAATTTTTACAATTGAACATCTCGATAAATCTTAAACTCGGTTTTTGCAGAAAACATAATTCAAAAATTGATTAGAAAATAAGGTTTTTATTTACCAATTATTTGTATATTTGAAAGGTAAAAAGGAAAAAGAGGGAATTTGATTTTTTTTTATCTTTTCAAAAGAAATTTGATTAAATACCTGCAGAACTTCCTGCGTAATTTCGAATTTCTCTTAACAAAATTGTGCATCTTTAATTAACATTTCAAACATTTCTGAAATCATTCTCGTTCAGTATAGCTAATAATGTATCGCTTACTAATAAGAAGAAACTACATTAAAACAAAAATTATCTGCCCTACTTCTTTTCCCTTTGTATTAATCGTGTTCTTTAAAATCACAATTATTAAATATCTGTTTCTCATTTAATTCCTCATGAGATCCATCCACACATCTATTTCCTATATTAATTTATAATGCTCCCAATTTTTTATCACAGAGTCTGCAGCTGAAACATTCAGGACACGATTTCAAGACACCCTATATAACTATAGAGGGTTGCAAAGAGGGTGGTAGCGGCATGGACGCGCGATTGTGGAGGGAGACAGGCGTCGCGGTGGTGGTTCCGGTGCGGCCGCGATGGCGGTGGCGACGTCGGCGTCAGGGCGCCTGCGTAAGCGGCGGCGACGACGACGACGACGTCGACGACGTACGACGACGACGACGACCACGAGGAGGAGGACGATCAGCGTCGGAGTACGGCGAGAGACGTACACGGCACGACTGGCTGCCGGACGAAGATCGCCGAGTGCGCACGGCTTCACGCGCTGCACGCACGACGATACTTATATCCGAACGGGCTGTGGCATGCCCCGACCCGCGGCGCGGCCGCAGTGCTCCAAAAGTCGGTACGACGCACGAATCGCACCGCTGCGGCGCGCGCGCGCGCGAGAGGCACACACGACGACGACGACGCAGCAGCAGAAGCAGCAGCAACAGCAGCGGCAGCAGCAGCAGCAGCAGAAGCAGAAGCAGCAGCAGCAGCAGCAGCAGCGGAGGAGAGACCAGAAAGTCGCGTCGTCAAAACGCGCTCTGCTGGCTGGAGTTTTCCGGGCCTCCTCCTCCTCCTCTTCCTCCTTCTCCTCCTCCTTGCACCTCCACCAGCCCTCCTCTGTCGCTCATCCGTTTCGTTCGAGCTCGAGCGCGGTCGACGGAGGCGCGAGGGCGTACGCGCGACGGAGGAAGCGCAGAGACTAGACGACGGTGAGACACAAGTGCCGCCGAGGGAAAATAGGGAAAATATGCCAACCGACCGGGAGGAGGCAGCGCTAGACCGTCGTACCTCGTCGTAGAGGAGGTGGGAGAGACCGACGTACGTGTGCGGTCAGAGGTGGTGCACGATACCGCGTGTAGGCGGGGATCGTCGGCGGAGGTGTGGAAGAGAGGCCCCTCATCGGGTTGCCGCGCCGCGCCGCGCCGTGCTGCGCCGCGCCGCGCGCGATTACCGCAGTGTGCGAATCCGCTCCGTTCCGTTCCGCTCCGATTATCGTCCGGGTGGAGAGACACGTCCGCAGTCCGCGAGCGCGGTGCCAGTGGTAGTAACCCTGACCCGACCCCCTTCCCCCGCGCGCGTTACGTATATTTCACGGAGCGCGGGCTCGCGCGGGCTCGCGTTTCCACGCCACAGTGTCCACGCGAGGCTCACGGTGCGTGTGTGGTGCGCGCGCGTGCGATAAACCCATATCGGCGAGCCCCACGTCTCCACGTCCGTCCGCGCCGCGTGAGCGTACCTCACGTACGTAAAACGGAGCTTATCGGTGATCGATCGATCGCGCGCGCGCGACAGACGATACGCCGCGGCCGCGGAACAATCGGCGATCGGCGACGGCGACAACACGTCGCCGAGGTCGAGGGAGTAGTAGTACACGGCTGTCGGTTCCGCGAGTGTGTCCCTGCGCCTATCGTCGTCCTCTCGAGACCACCTTCCTTCGCTCGTCGCCCGGGGAAACCGCCTGCGAGTTCAGTGTGACAGCCGGAGTCGCGGAGTCGCTGGCGATCGCCACGCGAAGGACGTGAATCGTTTCGCTTCGTTCGTCCCGTGGGGTGGTGAAACGTATCGCGTATACGCTATACACGTTCTTCCCTCCCGCTCTCTCCCCGTCCTCCCAACGCCACCGCCTCCACCTCCGCGATACGATCCGCGGAGCGACCTCGTAACGTAGTCGCGTGTGTGTGACAGTGGCAAGCAAAAGGTCGCGCGCGCTGCGCTGCGTATTTGGGAGGATTCCAAGTGGTCCAGCAGTGTGTATCCCCGCCGAGTGGATCGAAATTATGTTCGCCAGGGGATAGCCCGCGAACGAGGCGCGCACACGGCGAGCGGGAGCGGTATTCGGGGCGAGCGAGCGAGCGATCGAACGCGGGGGAGGCAGGGCTAGAAGCAGCGTTTCGCAACGAGCAGCGCTTCGTCTAGGAGCGCCGCGACGACAATGACAACGCGCGTCGTCGAATGAGCTTGGCTCCCCGACAACCAAGAGGATGCCACGGAGACAGGGTCGCTGCCGAATCGTACCGGGGCGACGCGGCGTCAGTGGGATTTAGAGAAACGTTTCCTGAGGAAAGCGAGTGCGCAATCGGAGGACGTGGGAGATACGGAAACGAGATTTTACACATGCCCAAGAAAAATAATAATAATAGATCGAGGCGTGAAAATAGAAGGTGAGAAACTATACAAGAAACGGAGTAAAAATAAAAGGGAGAACAGCGAAAGGAAGATATTGCAAGGAGCAAAAGAAAGAACGAGGAGGAGTACACGCGACAAGGAGGATCACCGCGCGTCTTTCGGTTTCCGGAGTTCCTCTCCGTGGGTGTTTTTACGCGTGCGGCCGTGGATCGATAGTTTGTCTCGCACGATCGTGTCGGACGGGAGTTGGAGTTACACTACGTGGAGGACGCGCGCGAATCCTCTTGCGTTCGACGACAACGACACCCTCGAGCCGCGAGTAACGAGGCCCGTGGGAGACGAGTAGAGAAAAGGAGGAAGTTTCCAAAGGGGCCTAGCTGGAGGTGCTGGTTATCGCGACATTCGTCAACGTCGCGAAGACGCTCGAAAGCTTCGCGGTGATTTATGGGGGATTATAGCGCGACGAGCCTCTTCTCGAGTACCCTGACCAGCCCGAAACTTAGCACGACCACGAGCAACAGCAGCAGCAGCGGCAGCAGCAACGTCAGCGCCATAACGACATCCACGATGCAGGACGATCTGCTGATCGAGAAGCAAGCCACTGGGAAGCCCGCTCCACTGTCGCCAAGCGGCGCCCTCGACACCGTGGCCGGACAGGACAAGTCGAAGGACGTGATCGAGGCAGAGAACATCGCTATCACACCGACGACACCCTCGTCGACGGACAAGGACATCACGTGCAGCGCGACATCGGCTCTGCAAGGCTTCGCCGATCCCGGTGGCCGCGTGCCCAGCCTCTGGTCCGCGCCCGACGACGGCGGCCTGCACACCGCGTTACCCGTCAATGGCTCGATCCCCGCCTTTCAGAATTTTCCAGCCGGTGGGCCCGCGGGCCTTTTCACCAGCACCGGCGCCGCCGCCGTTTCGACCGGCACGCGACGTGCCATCACGGCCAGTCACAACTTTCCGCAGCAGCAACAGCAGCAGCACGGTAACGCGGGTGCGCCCACCGGCACCAGACACGGCGGTCTGCAGGTGTCGTCCGCGCAACAGCAGCAGCAGCAGCAACAGCAGCAGCAGCAGCAACAACAGCAGCAACAGCACCAGCAGCAGCAGCAGCAGCAACAGCCTCCGCCGACGTCGCATCCGAGCGTCTACCTGCCCGGCAAAGGATACGCCGCGTGGTCGGGCGGGCCGCAGGCCCCGCAGCAATGGGGCGCGGGCCCGCAAGCGGCCGCTGCCGCCGCGGTCGCCAGCCCGGGCCTGTCTCCCTGGAACCGCGGCAGATCCGTGCCCAATCTACCGCCGCTGCACTCGTCCCTACACGCCGCCGCAGCGGTCGCGGCCGCAGCCGGTCTGCAAGGTCGCAAGCCGAGTCCGACGTTCCCGGGTCATCCGGGCCCGGCGGCGGCGCATCCCTCCTGCATCAGCCCGGTCAAGTTCCGTCGGAGCACCTCGTATCCCGGCAAGGGCAACATATACCCGCCCCAACCAGCGCCGACCTTCGAGGTGACCGCCGCCGAGGAGAGGGACCTGCTGCAGCTGCCACCGTTCCAGCAGGTGAGTCTCACACAGTCTTGAAACTCCCTCCGCGTGAAGTTTAGGAAGCTGGGCTCTCGCGCGCGCGTGGAAGTTATGCTGATCTAACCCACTTTTCCGCGAACTTTGGGAAATTAGTGCGCGAGTTGAAATTTAATTTAATTTGCGCGGGATATATCTGATTTTTGCAACTTTAAAATTGATGGTCAAGTTTCGAGCAAGCGAATGCTGGAGTTATTGCGGCGTCGAGCGCTTCCGATTTACTTATCTATAGGGAATGAATTCACTCTTCATTCGCTGTTAGAATGAAGTGCTTTTGTGAAGACGAATAGCTCCGTCTGATTGAATGCCAGATTTTCCAGTGAGGGATTTTTAACTGAACGATTTCTCCCCCTTGTCCACGTGAAAAATCAATCACACCTCTGGTCGGTTAATGGATAAGTTAAAACCAACACCGCTAATGTTATCGTTATCGAGTAAATTAGCAATTCGCTTCCGTATAAAAATATCACGTTATTAGCGACGTACTGATCACACTGCCCAGGTAGATTCTCTTCTCCGCACGCCATTCGCGTCGATCGGTTGCACAGATCAACGGGTAAAAGGAGGGGACTCTCGGGGCGACCGCGTTTGTTGTTTTACTCGGACTCCGCGGGCACCGATGGCACGGACTCGTTGCCTCGACTTTTTTTTCACAGCCGAGTGGCATCGCGTTATCGATCGCGGTTGGAGCAGGTAGTATAGCCAAGGGTACTCGCTTGTAAAACTGCGCCGGCAATCATGCGGTCTCCGTAGGCCGTCGTAGGAAGGTGCGCGCTACGGCCCCGACTTCCGCAGTTTCGCGTTCTTTCGGTACACCACGGCACCGCACCGCACGCGTAGCTCGGTGTCACCTCGGGTTATGCAACTGCTTCCTCCCTCTCGAGAACGAGAGAGAGAGAGAGAGAAAGAGAAAGAGGCTTCGTGCATTTAAATTTAGCCGGCACAACGACTGTTTCGGTAGTCGTGCGACCGTGCGGCGTGACACCGTCATTTTTAACAGCGCGATAATGTCGCGCCGGACCCCCAGCTAGGTCGTAAACGTGCGCGGCGAGTCGCGGTTCGCCGTCGAAGGAGCGCATTTTTCCGTCCACGCGGGAATTTTGCGTGGTCGAATCCGGGTTATCTCTCTCGCACGCGCGCAGCACTCTCGTCGTTTCGCATATCTACCCGCGTGATAACGATACGTACGATCACGTACGCGAGGAAACTCGCGCTAAGAAAACTCGCAGGTCGAAGTCGTACCTATACATATATATCGAAAATGTGTTCCAGGGAGTCTTTCACTTTTCGGTGTAATCTTCGTACCACGTACGTTACGTTCCGCACATGTGCCGTCGCTGAATAGCGGCGCGAATATATATAGAAATAGAAAAGGAATAGATAATGGAATGAATGGCGCGCGGCGAAAATACGGGTCAGCGTTTTCCTCGATTATATATTTTTCCACACCTTCGCTCCATTTTCCGGCATAGAATGAATTATATCACATTTAACATGATATTGATCTTAAAGCTAGCATTATATATACTTTTTTTTTGCGGTACAGTTAGCAAATTAATAAATAATCTCGTTTATATTATTCTGGCTTCGCGCGACTGTGAAGCTTAATTCAAGTAAATTTAATACGGGATCACTGAATAACACTGTTAATATTATATTCTTATTGGATAAAATCCATTTATATTATCATTATCACTTTTATTTATTGTGCCCTTTGTGTGACTCTTCACATTCCATTCGAGGTATTAATAATTTTATGAATAGCAAAATGACAGTTGAATAAAGAGAGTTAAAATTAGTTCAAGAGTATCTTTATTAAATTATTTAAAAATTATCTCCCTTTGAGGATTGTGCATTTATTAAGTATATATATATTTCATGATATATATCTTTATATTTCTGTAACAACTTGAGCAAGTGTTAGAAGATGGAAATGCCTGCTTCACTAAACCATCAAATTAAAAAAAAATTAATCATAATAAAAAAAGACCCGAATATTTTTATTTAAAAATACATGACCATCACCCTTAAGTTATTTTTGGATAAGTAACTTCTCCACGGTAGATAAGAGTTATCGAGGTTGTCATTAATAATCGATTTCACTCATTTTTTGTTATCTATCAGCGCTATCTGAAACTACTCCGCTGATACTTATTTTGTCGTTCAAGTCTGACCTAATTCCTTTCCGACGTGGTAACTCCGACAGTGTCTAGCAGAAGTTTAAGCTCAGCTATTTTAACCACCACTCGAAAATAGATCTGCATACTATCCGAGAGAAATGGCGGGTGTCGTCATGCTGTCGTTCAGCTATCATCTCCGCGCGTACCTTGTCTCAACATTTATATATTTATACACGGTACACACAGCTTTCCTTCTTGCCGCGACTTCTTAATCATGCAGCCAAATAATGGTGCCTATTGTCTAGAGAATCGCGAAAGAAAAAAAACAACTACGATATTCGAAGACGCGTGCTATCCTACATCTAATAATAAAATAACATCGATATATAATATAACGCTATAAACGCGTCAAGAAGTGTAGCATAAATTTTTAAACTAAAGTAATTACCCGAGAAATATCTTCGCTGATAAAATATCTTATAAAAATGTTAACTGCATATATATTTAATATCTCTGTAAGCACTATCAAATTAATCGGATTGATCGGATTTTATTTAAAAATATTTTACGTAATTTTTATCAAGATTCTATTTTTATTATCTGACGTTGACTGACAAGTCCGACACTTTATCTCGACACATTTTCTTTTTTTTTTCTTTTTTGGCTGATACACAAAAATTCGACGTTTATATTCGTCTGATTTATATTGGTAGACATCACACGACTGCGTTCCAAGGAACGAACAGGTGAGCGCCGCGCGCAGCGCAAAACGGTTTGGTTTATCGATAGCCTTAATATCGTTGATTTGACTGTACGTTGCCGAGAACAATTAGCTCGTACACAAACAAGTGAATATGACCTGATTCAATTAAATACTATCTCCAGTAAAAATTACAACATGATCTGTGCTCCTTGATAGATTTTTACAATTTTAATTGCTTTAAAAACTCTACATTAAAAACTGTTATTATCCTGTCAAGTAATAATAGAAGATGCTACAAACTTGAAAAAATATTACTTAAAATTTGCATACGTTTTTTTAAAAAATTTCTTTACTTTTTCTATTATACTTCTAAATAGGTATCTTGAAAACGCGCAAAGAAAAGTACAATTGTTGATTTTATGGTTTTCATGAAATACTGTCTTTTTTATTTATTTATTACTATCAAATTCACGTTCCGTTATCTGCAAACATAGCTTTAGACATAACAGTTTCATATCGACGTATGAAACAGTACGTCGATCGCCGGCCGATAATAATGGACATTAATGGAAGGAAGCTACGAGGGAAAAAAGCCACCGTCGCTCGTTCGTTAATTTTCCGATTTTTCGCCACGGTTTTTCCGATTTCGCCTTACGATACGACTGTGTTCGTGCGGTCGATGAATAATAACACGGGCACAAGTGTGTCGCGGATTAGAAGTCGCGCGCGCACGCGCCCAGGTAATGCGGCAAAAGCGCCTAACAGAGCGAAGAAATGCCCGAGCTCGAAGTCCGATAATTCATTGCTCGTCATTCACCTTGAGAGGGGAATCGGGGCACGTGCAGTAGGTCGCCTGGCCGATATGTCGAGGGGACCAATCGCCAATCGGATACCGATCGCGCGCGCGTCTTTGCGTTCGCCTGTGTGTGCACTCACCCGCTCGTACACGCAACCTCGCTTGTGTGTTGGTGATCGCATCGAAAAAAAAAAATCGTAACGTAGCGGATACGCATAGAGATAACGATTTTTTACTACGCCGCCGCAGTCGCGCTCGCTCTTTTCCTTCGTGCGGTGAGCACGAAAACGCCATTACGAAACGCATAATTCGAAACGGATCGGACGCGAGGTAAGGACATGGAGCTCCTAATACCGGCCTGGCCCGCACGTGTTTCCCGATCGATAGCGTTCTTACTTATTTACGATGTTTTATCGTGCAACCGAAACTAAACGATATGTAACAATGCCTATGAAACGTATCACGTGGACAACGTACGGACGACGGACAGAGTCGCCGATTGTTGGAAGAAGGAAGAGAGGCTTACAATATGTCGAGCGAAGGTCGCCCTCGTCCCGGGGTCGAAATTGATCTCCGATAGATCGAAGGTGCGAGGCTAATTTTACTCCGCGTACGCCTTCGTGGTTAGAAGAAATACGAAAAGACTTTCTTGGGGAGAACTTTTTATCCGCATAAGGCAGGCCGACGGCAGTTGCTTTGAAAGTCCTTCGTGTGCATTCTGCCGAATAAATTTAAAGAACCTCGCCTACACTGACCGTCATTAAGCTTCTCGCATTTTCCTTTTATCTCTAGGCCCTTTGATTGAGTTAGACGAAGTTTTTTCTTTACCGGAAATATTGAAGTTAATATTTCGGAATTTGATTTTTGAGTTGGGATAGATTTCAAAGTTGTGATTAAAAATATATAGAAATTTACGAAAACGTCAAGCTTAAGATATTTACTCTTTATACAGTTTAGCACGAGAGAGCTCATTATTACAGTTTGATATTTACAAAAATAATTATGAACATATTCTAACGAACGTTAAAAAACGAACGTAAAAGTCCTGAAAGGAAATGTAACATTTAAGATAATGTACAGTTTAATTTTTAGCAGGAAATGCTTTATTATACTATAACTTTTTTCTCTTTTATCTTTGTGTGTTTATGTGACCTTAATTTTAATGCTTTTGTACGTCGTACTCAACGTGGATACTGTCGCAAAGTGATAAGCTTCGTTATATATATATTTTTTTTAATATAATGAGTATTGCTCGTCTCATTTTTTTTCCACGTAGATAATATTTTTTATTCTGATATCTTATTTAATACGTTAATTATTCTTGAAGGACTGAATGTGACAGAAAACAGTATTCCGTAATGAAATAAATCATCCCTCATGCATGCAAATTTTTCTTGTATTATATGGAGGTGAAATCGCGTGTCTGTATATAACCGAAATATTAAACCAACACGCTTTGCGTGACTCTCAACGCAACTTGAAAAAAAAAAAAAAACACATGGTATGCATAGCATGTCGGTTGGAAGTGTTAATTGCGTTGCGCTCTCTGACAACACGATGCAAATTTGTCCTTGAAATAAGTATCTATTAACCAAGGATAAGACAAGTCATCCCTACAGTAGCTGAAATAGATTTACGTTCGTCCAGTATTTCAATAATAACGGGAACATTGATAATTCATAGATAATTTTTGAATTGATAAAAATTGGTAATTTGATTGAATATTTTTGAAAAGGAAATTTTCTCCATTTTCATTTATTATTAAGATTAAATATTTCTATCTATTTCCTGCTGATGGACATGACGTATAACACGAGATAATATCGTGAACAAAAATTAGATGTGATTCAACCGGATATTCGGAAAAGTGCTTCTACGTACAGCCGTAATTCATTCAATTCTTTCGGTCGCTAAATCAAACGTCGGGGAAGAAAGGACAGGAAGTTGGAGAAGAAAATTTTTCGAGCGTGCCATTCCATTATGCCGTCTAGATGTTAACCTAATTTAACCACCGTCCTATTTGAATTCCGGACTGCGCCGGTGCGAAGTGACCCAGTGCGGGGGTTTATAGGTTACTCCGGTTCCCTGCGATATAGATTTTTCGCGCGGGGTGCGTCCTACCGTGTAGTAGCTCAACGAGAACCTTCACGTTCGCTTATACGTTTTTCTTAGACTTAAGGTAAATACGCTTTATGACGTAAGAAGTGCACCGATTATTTAGTCTTACTGCTTATCATCGGGAAATAAACAGCTAAACGAAATCCAATAACGACATAAGAGATAATTATGATATCTGCGTGAAAATTATTTCTTTCTATACGAGTTCAAATAGAAAAGGTAAACTGATGCGAATTACTTTGCAGATCGAACTAGCAGTAACGGTATCGCCACAAATCGGGCGATATATGGGACGTCCATAAAACCAATTCTGTAGTAAAAAGTCTAGTAGAAATAATTTAGATCTTTGTCGTAAAGTCGTAAGGATTTAGTTCCCGATATAAAGCCGAACAAAATACGGCACGACAACGCGATCGCGCCGTAAATGGAAGCGACGTGAGGGAAAAGAAAATTGGAGCAGGACGATCGTGCGCGATTGCCTCTTGACTTTCGTGATATTTGCCTTGATAATAGATCGAATTTAGCGGTGACGGTCTCGTATCGACAGATTATTGCACACGCATATTTCACCGAGGTTGCCCGTGTACCTTATGTAATGAAATGCGGCTAACCGCTTGCACAGACACGGTGGCCGCCCAGTATCGAGCGCGGGGAATTACGATGGCTGTTTACCCAGGTCTTCCAGTTACATCCTGACGTTTAACTCGATTCGTTCGATACGTTACGTAATTTCGTTGGCCCGATCCGTTTACCGCAAAGGTATGTATACGTTGCGAGCTAAGGCACGCTGGCATTTGCCGCTGACGCGAACATGATTTTTTGATAGCACGAAGCAGCCGAGATAGTATCAGTCTGTCGCGATATGACGTCTGTACACGATCGTATTCGCAAATCCGAATATACACGCAAGAAAATCTTATATTACTATATAAAGTAATTTTTAAGTAATTCTGAAGGAATATTAGAATACCTAGTATTAGAATATAAAAAATTGCACAGTTCTTAAACTTAAAAAAAGTATGCAAAAGCTCTTTAAAAGATGTCGTAATCATCTTTTAGAAAAGTTTCACATTTCTTTTAGAGGAACCTTTTATTAAATCTTTGTCGTTTGAATTGCTTCAAAGTTAACATCTTTCTGCTAATTACATTAGAATGCTAAGAGTCATTTGCGCATACAATTGGAGTTAATCTAGCTATGTCAACGACCCGTCATTTCCTTTCACTTTAAAGTGAGATAACAAAACTTTAATTTTCTCTTGTTATGCAGGTGCTTTAGCTAATGAACTAAATCGCACAAGGAAGATAAATATATAAATATATCTTACACGTTTCCCACTATCTTTACAATTATATTTTATTTTAAATTTGGAATATGATACTTGCGTTGACGTTTGTCTTTCCACATAAACTGCATTAATATGAAAAGTCCTGTGATAGTCAGGAACGATCAGAGAATTTCCACTTTGAACTACACACTCTCTGGTATCGTTGTATTCTAAATATTCCGGCCGTGCATTAGGCAGCGAGCCTAAACTGGCAAAAGCAGAATTATTGTCCGCGAAACAGAGAGAGAAAGAGAGAGAGAGAGAGAGAGAGAGAGAGAAAGAGCCGATAGTACAACGGTACTCGCCACATTCTCCACCCTTTGGCCGCCATCGCGGCACGCCGATGTTGCCGCCTCTGTGTGTGTTCCTCCACGCCACCCCCTCCCTTGCCCGCGAGCTCCGCTCCATGGAAGTGACCTACTTTGCGCTAGCCGGCTGGAACCGTTGCTTCCGCACACGCCTCGGGATTCAGGTTATATCGCACCCTCTCCGCGTGCCCATCCGCACCCTCCGCTTGCGTTTGCGGGGAGGACCTCGCACGTCGCGTAATCGGATCGGATAACGAGTGACGCGATTACGGTCGTGAAGCAAGAGAAGTATATGACTATGGTAGATCGAATTTTTCATTGACGCTTGACTTATAAGCTCCGAAAGCCACGAGGCTACCGGAGGTTCTTGCCTCTGGGTAATGTGACTTTTAATCTCTTATCAGCTAATTTTTTTTTCTGTATCGCAACGAACGCTGATTAGTACATAATTAATAAAAGTAACGACGCAATCGATTTCCCGTGTGCGACGCGACCCCTTTGAAATTACAGCTTGAAGCTAAATTAATTACTTCTGCGCTACGTGCACATGAGACATGCATGACGTAATAAAGTAACTTCTATTTCGGTATCATATACCGGATATGTGAATAAGACACCCGGGGACAGAATACAATCGTAATGTACCGCAACAGACACCAACGGTATATTGTGCCTCGCAGCCTGAATTCTTCGTTTCATCCCTCCCCGCGCGCGATGTAATACATTCTCGCTTTCGCGTTATTATTTCTCCCTCCTTTCCCACCCCTTACGCCCGACCACCCCCTTTTGCAACGACGACGGTGTCGCGTCCGACATAATAATTACTCGTCGCGTTCGGCTCCTTTGGATAATGGATATTCCGACTATCACAATGAGGACGCGACCACCCTCCCTCTCCCCCGCGGCCGAAATGCGGGACGCGCGCGCGTGTGTAAAACGCATGTAAAATAGCGCGGATGAGCGTCGCGAGGGTGGAATACAAACACGTCGTGCCGCGCGAAAGAAAAGGGGGACCGTACAAAAGGTGGCGAAGATAGTCTCGGTGGAATGGGACCATTCCTGTCTAGACTGAACGGGTGCACGACGAAAAACGCGCGGAACTTGAAGGCGTCTGCATATAGTATATACGTACACCTGAATACACACCCCGTCCTCGCCTCGTGCGTTTTCTCCCCTTTTTTACGTTTCTCCCCTTTCAGCTCCCCGCCTAAGTCCTCCCGGCCCTTTATTTGCCCTCCGTGAAATTAATCGCCGTCCGACTGACTTCCGAGTGTTATTTTCCTATATCCCCCTTCGTAAATCGCCTTATAGATTTATTTATCGCGTAATTAATCGCATGTTTATCTTGGGGTAAGAGTCTAATACGCTCTAAGTGTATCCTAATGAACATTTGATGGGTCATCAAGCCCGCGGTTTTCGTGCGTGGATATCATTTCGGTGTGCCGCTTTATTTGCTAATGCATATATGTCATTTTCCGTAAAGGTGGTCATATACAGGCAACAAAATTTTATATTCTGCGACACGTGGCGAAAGTCGCGTATTCCCCACCGAAACACATAGAGTTTGAACAACGAAGATACGCGTTCGCGAACTTACGCCATTTTCAAGATAGAGACCCCTCCGCGTATTGCGAGACGTGCGCCCGCGAAAGTATCGGATGATATCTGTGTTAAAAGGACGCGGACGACAAAATTTCTCCCGTTTCTGCGACGCGAGCGTAACCGTAAAGCCGGGAATGTCGTACCGGTCGTGCGGACATTACGTCACGCCGCCTCGCTCTCGCGGAGACTGCGCAAAACGGATGGACACGCGGTGTCAGCCCCTAGAAAATTTACGTGCGTTTACACCCGTGTTCCCGGACCACTCCTGGATTACATTCAGCACCTCTGCTCCGCTCGCCATAATTCAATCCCCGACCAGGTCGGGATGTGCCCGTGACAGGCCACGGGTCATTCGCAAACGTGGGGGTCAGCAGAGAGGAACGACAGTATTAGCGTGCGCGCGCGCACGTACATACACACAACACACACACAAACGTAACGCATACGTATTATATATGTGTATATATATATATATATATATATATATATGGAGGTCGCGAAGGGGGGGAGGAGAGGAGATGTCGTTGCTTTTTACGAGCCGCCAACTTCGGAACTGGGCCAACCGCGACCGCGCGCGCCTCACATCCATGGAGGCGCGTGGGGTTCTGGGTCGAATGGAATCCTCGTGGAACTGACACACACGGGAGGAGAGTTGCATGGCGTGTGCGTACTGCGTGTCTTCGATCGTAGGGGGTTTGTTGTGGATCCCACCCCCGCTCGCGTCCGGATACCGCGCGCGCGAATATTCGTCGATACGATGTGCATTCGCGAGTTTTGGTCGGGGGGAGGGGGGAAGGGAGAAGGGTGGAGGGATGCGATGTAGGTGTTGCGCGCCTCTCGCGCGCAGATGGGATAACGAATCGCCGGCTGCACTTCCGAAGATACATCTCCGTGATGTACAACCCGTCGCGGTACGCGAACCAGCGTTTCCCCGACGTGTACATACGATGCTGGCGGTGTTTTCCTCACGTCTCCTTCCGGGATCACCCAATTCCACGGCGGTCTTCCTACCTCTTCCTTGTCCCGACCCGCATATACCTACCCACTTCACGACGGTGGGGGAAAATTTGCGCAGTGTCGCCCTACTGGAGGGGTGGTTGCCGAGATAGCAGCAGTAGTCACGGTCAAGATGGTATTGATAATCGCCAATAGACGGTCGCGCGAACGACTTCATAGGAGAGACCCCTAACGACCAATGCGAATGGAAATTACGAACACAGAGAAGAGTACTGTAGCCCAAGCAAAACCGAATAGGGCACTGGGAGGGAGGGGGGGGGGAGGAGGGAAGGGGAACGGAATTAGCGGGGGAGCGGAACCGCGAGAGGGTTAACGGGGAGAGGGGATGCACAACGCGAGAGAACGGGGACGAGTAGGGGTGGTACCGGGACGGAGCCTGCACGGAGGTTGCTGTCGACGCCCTGCCGCTGCTTCCTGGTTTCCCTATATTGATTTTCCACCGCGCGCGTGAGCTAGAGAGAGACGGGAATGGAGCCGAGAAACGTTTCCCCTCTGTGTGCATGTATAGGTGTGTGTGTTCGCGCGTGAGCCCAGTGCTCGTGGATGCGTGGGTGCGCGCGTGCGCCCGTGTGCGTGCACGCGCGCGCGAAACGGCCCGGGAGAGGGAAGCGGATTGGTACCCAGGTGGGGTCCGGGGGGCCCGCGAGCACGAGGAAGGAAGAGACACCAGGACCAAGGGGGTTATACGGGCGGCGCGAAGGGGACGCGTTCGAGGAGAAGGTGGGGCCACCTTTTGCACCTCCATGCCGGCCATGCCGGCGTGGAAAGATGGGCACGATTATTCGACATCAGGGGGTCCACCCCTTTCGTTCCTCTCCGCTCCATTCGTACGATATATATACCTGGGTATATCCGTCTCTCCCTTCTCCCTCCTCCCTGCCGTGCTCCGCCGCGTTTGACCAAATAAGTGTCACGGCCGTTTCCTTTCAGGACGACGACGGCGAAGGCCGCACTCCGCTCCGCGTTGGCGTAAATTTCAATATTGGTCCAGGATGGGTGAGACGCGTGAGGATTATCACATACTGCGAGAGATTTATTTATACCTCGTATCAAATAACACTATTACGCGCATGATTTACGATTCATTATATAGCGGTGGCACTAATGCGCGATGAGATATTGTATGTTTATACAAATTATCCGAGGCGTGCCTGAAGTATAATTCAGGAACAGAAATATCCTCCGACAAGTTTGGAGAGTCGATCTTTTTTGAGATCTTTCTAATCTTGCGCGATCGAAAATTCGCATATTATTTATTTTTTAGCTTCACGCATAGCTCGTAGATTGTTTCATAGACGTTTTCTAAGGGCAGACGTGTAGAAATATGAAACATTTATAGCTGCCAGACATTCCGAGATGTTCCGTCCACTCGGCGATGCTCCAAAGGGGAAGCATTTATTTGCGCGAATAGACATTTCTCCTGCACCGTGCCACCGCCCGTTATTTTTCGTTACATTGGCCGTTCTTCTCAATTGGTCACCTTCAAAGGTTCTCGGTTCTCCTCCGTTATCATGTCTTACCCATTTCTTTTTCCCATAACTCCTTGTCTGCTTCCCTTACGAGACACTACATGCACGAGAAGAAATCAGGACAAAGAAATCGCTGCGAAAAGGAAGATGTACTCGCTCGGATTATTCTTGATAAACACTTTTCCAGAAACATGGAAAATAAAATTTTTATACTGTATCTCAATATGATTTAATCATTCACGGCTCAGGCTATAATACTATAATACTTAACGTAAAAGTTTCTATTTTTTGATGTATTATTTTGTGTAAATACACACAAAATATAATCTTTCATTGTTTGGTAGCGTTTGTAGAAAATCGCTATCGATGCGAATGGTTAAATTAAATGTATCCTTAGCAAGTCGAGATTCACTTGAATCTCTGCATAATGCGCGTATATCGATCAAGATTTACAAACGATGCTGGATATGACATATTGATCTAATTGTAGAGATAAATTTTCGGGGTCCGACCTTTTTTTGTCGAACTTTCCACGCAAGGAAGTCGACAATTCCGTGGCGTGACGTTAGAAATAAAAAATAGAGGCCGCGTCGGGCTTTATCAAACTTTCGTCGGGAACATGGCATTTCGGCCGCGCGATAGCCGAAATAAAGGAAAGAAAACGGATGTGCATTAAGGGTGTGGCGTGACGGCGGGGTGGACTTTTGAATATAAGCCCCCGCTTTAACTGCACACCCCCGATTCGTTACAAGTGGCCTATTACAGGCCTTTCTCTAGCCCGTCTTTTATCCCTGCACTTTCTTTCCTGCCGCTCGCGGGTGGCATGCTTCTTTCTGGCAGATACTTCCTTCCCACCGCCGCGGGAGAACGTTACTCCTCTTATCGTTTTTCAAGTTCTCCGCTTCACTTGTCCTCCTCCCCCCGGGTGCGCTTGCTGGTTTACGCGGTATTCCATCCAGTACATTCGCTCACCGCTAGAAAGCTTTTTCCTAACCAGAAGTAAGCACCTTATCTCTTGAAATGGCTCGCGGCGGAAATTGAAAAATCCAAAATTCATGGAGTTTTATGCGCCACTTTTTGTATATCATAGCGAGAACATCCTCAGTTTTTGTCTCGCTGAGACAATCGTCGTAATGGAGGCCCGCGAGTATCGTCCGCGCGAAATTAAGTGAAGTAGGCAAACATTTCGCCATTAGCGCATTTCGAAATTAAGATTTGTAGACGTGAGAAGAACATGATTTTACTTGAATGTCACGTATCCAAGATACATAACTGCAAAAGCTACTCGTATTTTACGAACTGTAATAACTTTATGACATCGTATCTTTTTAACTATCTGACACTTGCTTAAAATTACTTCGAGTATCAATATTCAAGAAATAGTTTGTTTAAAACATAATGCAACAACTGAGTTATAGGATCCATTATGAATATGAGATTCATGGTGTCTCCTCGATATTTTCCAGGATCGTATGACGGCTAATGGAAACTCACCGTTAGACAACATGAGGACTTTGGAACACTATCTGAGCGACATTATGCGAGCCGGCGCGGCGGACACCCCGGAACATCTGAAAGGTATGTCTCATATCTTCCTAAGCTATACGTGCATTCGAGACGATGTACATTGTACAACGAGCGTGCAATATCCGCGAAAGTAGCGATCCGCGTGTTAACATCCGTTAAGCCAGAAACGTAGAAAATCCCTTGAAGTCTTTACGTAATTGCTGAGAGCTCCGCTCTCTTTCGCGTTTACAACGGCTGAGAATGCGTTAACAATTCCACGAAATATTTTACGACAGCTGTTACACTCCCACTAAAAGCTCACTATCAGCCTTATCCTCAAATCCTCAAAACTCGAATTTGGCACATCGTGACATTAATGATTAATTGAGCGATTTTTAACTTCAACTGCTTAGAAAAAGAGCAACGCAAAATACTAGTAATGATTTTAATAGATGGATAAACGTATAATAGATTCATTAACAACGCAACAATTAATTGATGCAAATTAATCGCTTACCATTATAAATGCGCGTCAATATAGTCGTATAGAGAAAATAGGACAACACATGGAAATTTGCACGTGTTACTCAACTTTACGCGTTTTAAAATAGAATAGAGTAGGCTTTGAATTGTAGATTCTCTTCAAGTAATTCGACAGAGAACGTAAAGCGACGTAAACTTGGCTGGCTGCCACAGATTTTGTATTATTACGCGATAACGTGACAATAACGAAAACGAATACGAGTCTCAATGACTTTATGGAGAAATTAGGAAAAAAACGATTATTTTACGATGTATCGCTCCAGTTTGTTTTCCGCTATCGACTTGTAGATTCCAATTATACGTTGCATAGCGATAAAATATAGCGCGCGGTGTCCACTCCGTCTTACTTCTTTATGTGACGTAGCGCAACGTTCGTGATCGCACAACCTCTATATATATGTATATACATATATTTCCCCGCATCGATCTTCAGTCGTAACGTTGCATTTAATGCACCGTTTGATTACGTCGCTTCGGGTCTACGTCTATTACATCGAGAGTGCACTCGAGGTCGATCGCCCCGATATGAACCCGCGTAAACGTGCGATATAACGATGCCATTGAAATTGAAGAGCAATTAGCGCGCGAAACCGAGTACGGAATCTACGTGAAAATGTTTCCTAGTGCCATTCAGAGCGTTCTGCAAAATTTTAATCCTATCGCAAATTCATTTGTAGTGTTTGCGGCAACCGGCAATATTAACAAGACAAACGATGGATTCTGTACAAATATGCAGAGCGCGTGTGTTCATTTTAACCGATTTTCCGTTACGCGAAACGCTGCTCGCGAAATACTGCTATGTCGTGACACAGCAGCGATCTTTGCATGAATGAGCCTCTTTACGGTAGGACCGGGAGACCAATCGAACAACTAAAACCCAACCAACCCCGAACGATCACTCGACGCACCGTCGGAGCACACTCTCTGCACCCTCCACTCGACGCGTTCTACTCACTTTACGTCGGCACGTAGAGAGACGACGCCGTGCAACTATGCGATGCGTACATATACGGACGGACGGACGGACGGACGCACATTGCGTTGAAGAGAGCGAGAGAGTGAAAGCTGCGGAGGCAGGACGACATGCGTCTCGTCTGCGTCGTTCCTCTTTTACCCCTTTTCGCTCGTCATTTTCTTTTTTGCGCCCGACCTGTCTGCCGGAAGAGAAAGAGAGAAAGAAAGGAAGAAGAGGGAAGGTGACGGGGGAGAGAAAGAGAGAGAGAGAGAACCAACAAACCCCTCAGACAAGCGTTCTCGCACCCTGCAGTCAAGGGCAAGGGTGCCATTGCCGAGAGTCTATCGTGTCGGGCAGTTTCCGTACGGCGAAACCGTACAACAACCAGAAGAGGAAGAGGGAGAGAAAGAGAGGATGAACGGGATCGGGGGTCGGACACCCCGGCGCAAAAAATCTCGGATTTTTCCCTAGCGAACTTCAAACGAACCCATCTACTTGATCCCGAAAAAGGGTTCGCCGTATCGCCGCGAAAGTCTTCTTCGCCTCGAAGAAGCGGGGCGACGCCGACGCGACGGTGCAAAGCGGGAGAGCGCTGAGTTTAGCGGAATGTCTATAGTCCGGCATCGTTGGGATTTATCGATCGCACCGTGCTTCTAGAGGAAGACAATGCGAGCGCTGAGGAGGTAGCTACCATTGACGGGTCACGAAGAGAGGGGTAACCTGAATTAGGTGGATGTATGATAATCGGATATCTGTGTTTCCTCGCGGGTGCATGCTGCATTACTAAAGTTGCTTGGAAGTTTCACCGGGAAATTAGGACGATGTCGTAGAGCGTTAATATGCCCTTTCGTAGTATTGTCGACATTATTTCTTTTCATCCTTAATGAGAATGCTCTTATAAATGATGTAAAAGAAAAGTCTCTTGTTTGAAAAATTACGACGGCTACAGTTTATATTACGTTTCTCTCAATTGTTCCCTTTCATTGTAACGATAATAACTCTGCTCATTATATTCCGTCCTTTCGAAGATCGAGTTAGTTTTAAATTATATCGTGCTATCGATTGAGAAAGTACAGAAAGAGAGGGACATAACTTCAGGCACGTTCGGTAGACCGACACCTTTATTGTTTCGTATAATTATCTTGAAAATTGCTGGGATGACGTCAGCGGTCTTCGTGGGGAGATTCTTTTGTTTTAATCCAACCGCGCGCGCCTCGGCCGCAATTAAAATCTGATCCGCTGGAAAACAAAGTTAAATAACGATGTACTATATAAGTGAAGCATCGATGGCAGAAGGGAGTGTCAACTTCTTACAAAAGAGGAAGATGTGCAGAAGAAGATGAGCGGCAATACACTAAGAGAGCAGATGACACAGGAAGTGATTGATGAGGGAAGAACTCATGGAGAGAGGATCTTACAAAAAGATATATTTTCTACAAATATAATTTTTTTTCTAAACTCTTAAAAAAGAAAACGCTAAAAAAATGACTAGCGAGAAGATTATTATAATATTATTTCCGCCGTTTGTCGAATATTTACAAGTACTTATCGATTAAAAATATTGATAGATAAAACACGGTATTCTCTCAGAGTAAATATTAATGGCATAAATATAAATATTAACCGCAGTCAGATTTATTACAATGGCGTTCGAATGTTATTCAATTTTGAATGAATATTTTCCAAGAATATATATAGGCTCTTGAAACAATCAAGAATTTTAGGAGTTAATTCTCTTCGTGGCAACTTGTGCGGAAATATAATACGAGTAATCGGGTTCAAGTATCGCCCATCTTGGATTATAAAGTTTCAAATTCTCGAAGTTTATCGGCGCGCGTCCGGTTTCCGGTATACAGTACGTCTATTAGGAGGAAAACTTCGTTGAAGTTTCGCGGCAGGGGGCTAGGCGCGGTGAATCGTCCGTTTTCCTGCGATGATGATTACGCGAACGAGCTAGCCGTAGTTACATCCGGATTTTCTAAAAACTTGACCTACTGCCATGACGCTAAAATGGCACGGCGACATTTTTCGAGATGGCATCGGCGAGTACGCCCACTCAGCGCTGCTCCACAATGCCGCTGAGACGAGAGCTTTTTGCTAAAGGAAAAAGCTATTCTGGCTACGAAGTTAGCTTAGCTCGCTCCGCTTTTCACTTCGAACTTTCCGTGTGAAAAATAGCACTTTAAATTTCTAATCTATCTCAGATAACGTTTTTCTCTTTTCTTGGCTCTACGGCTATCTAGGAAGACAAATATTCAAGCTAAACGAGAGATTTTAAGTAGATGAATAAAAATAATATTTTATGTTTTAATGCGACTCACGCACACACATATATTCATTACCATTGACATATTTATCTACAAAATCTAGAAGAAAGCTAAAGAAACATACAGAAAAAACGCGCGTATTTGTTCATATATATTTATTCATGTACTTGAACTAAATCGTCAAACAGAGATAAACTGATAAGTGTCGAGGGATCAATATTTTTTCAAGCTTGTTATTGTTGTCGTTTTGTTTCTTTCACATGATATTTTATTTCTTAAAATGTCGTGACACGCTACTAATACTATACTGCAGGAAGCGTTCGATATTGACAATAACGTAGAGAGGGCAAATTTATCTTGCCCCTTTAATAAATGTATAGTTTCATTCATAGATACGCGAGCATGGATCACCCACGGTCACCTCTGAATAAACGGCGATGTGAGGCGTTTAATACACGTTTCGCGCGTCCTTGAACAGCGCAGGCTTTGTAATTCCATTTTCTGACCTATATGTAACTGTCATGTAATCAGCTAGTAACAGGACGGGATTCGTAGAGGGTGGTTTTAACGGTTGCGTTCTCCAGTCACCTAGGGTTTCATTGGATTATGTATTTTATCCCCCTTTTCTCTTTGTCATTCTGTCTCTTCCCCCTCTTTTTCTCTCTCTCTCTCTCTCTCTCTCCCTTCGCTTCTCGCTTTATCCTTCCGACATCCATCCCTCACCTCTTCTCGAGTCGTACATAAGCGTGTACATATAATTGAAAAAGTGAATGGATAACGAGAGTGTACGCGCACACACGTGCAGGTTTACCGCACCGTCACGACCTTGAGAGAAAACAATTGATGCATGTGTGCGTGGGTACATTCTCTCTGCGCTTTCAATTTTCAACTTAATTAAACGTCGAGTCTTCTGAACCAATGAAAACGTTTCCTGTAAGGATGTTTTGTGAGGAAACTATAACGTAGAGAGGAACGTGAAATACGGTATTTGAACAGAAATCTAGATCCCACCGCCGCGCCGCGTCGCGGCGAAAGACGACGCTCGGCCCTCTAATCCTATTTTCATATTTACATTGAACATATTCCGCGACACATCGTATAAAACGTAGAATCAAGCCGCTATATTTAACGCCGAAATGTGCGAGCGGGTGATAATAATATTTAATGAATCAGCGGAACGTCTATAAATATGTTAGCGATTCAAATATATTTTCGCTACGTTGGCATAAAGAGTTGAGTCCCGATTTAAAATTAAGTTCGTCAGGAGGGAAATCGCATTCCGCAGATTTCGCGAAATTCGCTATACAGAAAAGAGTATCAAATTTTCCCTTACGGTCCCGCACGTAAGCGATGCAGCGTGATCGGTTCTCAGAAATAGAGTATCCGATATATATGTGTAGAAAATTAGATCCGAGAGGGGCATCAAATGTACTGCCGTACTACGAGCACGTGCTCGAATGCGTTCTTTATCGATTTTACAAAGTTCGACTGGGTTCCAAGAAACATGTAGATCGTGGAAGGTAGAAACGCGAAGAGTCAATGAACCCCCGTTCCTATACGATTCACTGTAAAACTCCGGTGTGCGCGATTTTATTGATTTTTCACAATCCGACGCGCTGCTTTTCCAGTTAGCGGAAGTGACTGCGCGCCCTACCGCCGCTGCCCGCCCCCTTTTTCTTTGAATTTAGGGTGAGAAGCCTTTGCCAGAGAGAGGAAGAATTGCGCGAAGTCAATGAACTTTTCTTAACGAAACACTTCCGCGAAGAGCATCGTTACGAACTTCGGTAAATTTAAAACGAGTCTACATATTTTCCTCATATTATATTCTTATCAATTCTTATAAATTGACTCTCGCATCTTCAATCTTGGCGCAGGTAGAATTTTTAAAAAGTTTCGAAGACAATCTTCTTACGAACTTTTTTTTCAATTATTTATTCATCAAACACTGTACACTGGTCTCGGACTGGATGTTTTCTTGGAAAATAATCGCGAGAGAATTTTCTTTAACCTTCTCGAGGTGACGAGTCCCTTTCTACGGGGGTGGAAAGAGAGAATCACACGGATTGAGGTCGCACGGCCGTTTCATCGGCAAATCCATGATGTGCCTGTCACGAGGTGGCGCCATCCAGATACGATATTGGCGGAGATTATATGAGGAGCCGAAGATGTGGGCGGCTATCGATCGTAGTCGATATGAGAAAACTTGGCGGAAGGACGCGAGGCTAAGGTAATAGCCGCGCCGCGGCCGGTTTAATAGGGCCTATCGGTAGTGGCCGGTCCTCTCTCTCCTCGGTTTTTCCTTCGGCTTTCGAATCCTCGTTATTTTCCTCCCCACGCCGGGATACTTTCTTCGGAAGAAGGAAAATATTGGATCCGTTTGCAGAACGTCGTGCGAGCCCTCCTTTTACGGATTTTGTTATCCTCCTCAGCACTAAGAGCAGCTCTTGTCTTTTCCTCGAAGAAAAATTATGTGGCTTCTCGAATTTATTGATACTACCGCGTTCCAAGTTAAGAGAAAGAGAAAGAGAGAGAAAGAGAGATCCCTCACATACATTTCTTTTACATTTGTAGTTGATATATAGTTTCAAAGGTTGCGCGACTCTAAATTTAGTCCAACCATGAAAGAGACCTTGTCTTTTTTCGCATCGTAACATTTTAAGATCAAAATGAGATGCTCGAATTTGTTTTTTTTTCTAATTTTGGACAGATTTCTTCTTTCACAATTTCTTTACTCTTATATAATTTGTTCATTGACATTTTCATTTTTTTTTTCAATAATTAATAGTTTTTAACAAGATTTAACGATACCGCAGTAATTCTTTCGTGCCGCAAGAGCAAAGATGTCGTAACTTCCTCTGCGACACAGAAGAATTGCTTCGCTCAAGAATTACATTCCGACGATGCGATACCATCTCTCGTAAGCCTGCGGCAGATAAAACGAGCTATTCGCTATCTTGACGCGCGTTTTCAGAGTTCTCGCACAACGCCGAAGATTGCAGATAGATGCCCGAGAAATAAAAAGAAATAAAAAATTAAGTTGGAACTTAACGCATAAATATTTTAGCTTTCTTGAAAGCTCGATCTTGTTAGAATTAGCCTAATATTGACCGATTCGCGACTGTTATAGTTACAGCTTGGACGACTATTCGAAACTTGGTCGCGTTAATCTACTCAGACCTTATCGCTTCGTTCGCTTCGCACATATCATGCGTCGTTATCAGACATTACCTCACTTTCTTAAGACTGCTATCGGGCACATTACGTTTGGTGCGTCTCGCTGCGAGTCTCTCGAAAAAAATTAAGTAGACACGCTGGTCCGCGTTACGACATTCGTACGTTCAGACTTCATATTAATTGCTCGATATCGCGCGCGACAAGCGTAATCTCAACGAAGACCCAAATCTCGCCTTTCGCAATGCTACGTAACGCTTTATAATATTTAATCACTTATTAATAACTATCTATTTTTATTCGTATACAATTTCAATAAATTATTTTTCGTACGTCATACACCTCTAATTTTCTTTGCCAAAAAAAATATATTTTAACTAATCGAAATGGAAAACGTAGCTATGGTGAAACATGTAACTGTGTGAGTAAACGGACATGCCATGCGTCGCCATATCGGCATGTGACTAGATCGTGGAATCTCCCTTATAAATATGACATATACAGCAAACAGTGTTCGTGTCATCACAACCAGACGATGTCAGTTCCAAAACTGAAGAGAAGCAAAATCGTGGAAACCTCATCAAAGCGAGCTTTGAACTTAAGGGAATTCAGCGACGCTCTATACATCAAATTATAACCCGTCATTATTCGATTTTTCTCGTCTCGGCGAACGCGATATTCCCCTCCTATGAAATACGGAACAGCTTCAAGCGGTTCGATAACCCGTTTCGGTCATTTGTCACCTTCTCCGACGTTATTCTTAGGAAGTCTTTTATCACCGGAACGACGTCATGCTTTTTCGGTGGGTTTTCGCATTTCGAGTCTGGAATTTGCGAGTGCGGCGTCGTCGCGAGATAGGGTCCACGATCGCGATCTCCGCTGGTCTGGAGCGGAATATCGATCTCGGAGGTTCCGCTCCGAGAGAAAGATTAGCAGCCGCGCGACGGCGCGCGGTCAGGTTGCCTCCTGCCAGGAGCTCTCGCTATTCGCGTGTTGCCCGGCTATCGACCGAGTTCACCGAGTGCAGGTGGCTTCCAGGTGATCGACGAGCTAGAAAGGAGGAATGCTGCCATCTCTGAGAAACTACCGAAAGGAGACACGCTCGTTCGACGCCTTTAATTAAATGTACTTTCGTAGAGCGAGAGGAGATTATAATAAACGAGCCCTCGAACGGCCGTTTGTTATTTCTCCCGCGAAACCTTCTCTCGACGCGAAAACCGTCCGATCGTTTCTCTCTGTTGTACGAAAACGGAGCGAGATGGGTCGCGGGAAAAAATGGAGATTTTAATAAATGTAATAATATATAAAACATTTTGACATTAATCTCTTTGAAAAGAGGTTCACGACAAAATAATTTTAATGTGGAATATTAGATTATGGAAAAAAAAACGTAATGAGAACGCCTACGTGCGCCTTTTATTTCATGCCTTTTTCACGAATTCGCGCATACGCGAATTTCTCTCACGCAAAATAGAACAAGGGCTTATTTAGATCTGGATGGAGTTGGCAGTGCGCCTATTGACCGAATGCCACCGTCAGCCGCATTGCAGTGACCTGCGACAACGTGCTTTAAAAATCGCGCCGGAAAGAGAGAAGCTCGTGATCGATGATTTTACAAACATCGTTAAATATTTACAAATGTCAAAAAATGATATATTTTCTCGCAGGAACACAGTTATAGTATTAGAAAAATTATATAAATCAAACATTTAATTACTACTGACATTTTCTCTGACAACAGTAGCAACAGTAGTACATTGTTGTCCAAATTAATCATCAGGGACTAACTTAATCAATTAACCCTTCAGCGGTGACGCCTCTCGTGCTACAATGTTGCAATGTACATATAAATAGATCTATCTTGTAATACATCGCTACGCTACGCTATATTTAGAAACATGAAATAAACTTTGGATAATATTTCTTAGTTTCTTTTACGTTGAAAATATTTATATAATCTAGATGAAAGTTGTTTGTATGCTTTTAACACAACACAGGCAACCGAGAAAATTGAAAAAAAAATTCTTTTAAAAGTCCTGCTCGATGAAAGCGTTCATACGCACTATACAATCAACACGAAAGTTCGCGTTACGAAAAACAAGACTTGCGTCATTACTTCGCGATGTGTTTTTCGGACAAATTATAAATAAACATTTGACAGTATTCGAGTAGTCCTTTGTGCCTTTCGCCCCGTGTCATTAGCGGCGTGCATTTAAGCCGATATGTAGCCCGTCGTCGAAACAAAGCACCGCAAATATCCCGGAGGACAAAAGACCCCACATCAAAGACTAAAAAAAGGGGGGGTTGAAAGGAGGATGAGTTGGAGGAAGGGTGAATACGGAGGCGAGAACGGACGAAAGCGTCGAGCGGACGAATGAGCGAGGCACGCACGAACGAAATGCGAGAGATCCTTCAGGAACGGCGGAAGTTTCTCCCTTTTTCTCGGCCTTGCGCCCCCGCGTGATCAAGGTCAAGGTTTGAATCCACAGATGATATTTCGTGATTTTCCAACCTTATACGCGTTTCGCGTGTTACATTCCTTCAACTCGGCGTAGATCGCGCGTGTTGAAGCGTTTGAATCTGTCGTTAAATATTCCGCAAGAACTCTGAAGCAAACGCGTCAGTTTGCGAAATCAGCCAGAGGCGAATGTAAATCCGTCCCCAGCTCTGTCGCTTTTCCCGTATATGTATATATACATACTTTCGCCCTGCGCGCGCCGTAGAATATATATATTTCCGCGTATTTATGACTGCGCTAACGGTTGACACCGGCCGCTTCCAATCGCGGCGAATTAACGCTAACGACGTTACGCCCTTATTATACGCGGCTCGTAATAATCGGCGGGTCAAACGATCGGGCGAAAGTCACGACACGGCTTATTCCCCCGAGAGTTTCTCGACCCGTTCGAGAGACCGCAACGTTTATTTCCGCGGTCCTGCAAAACCGCAGTAGAATAGTGGTTCGCGTCGATTTGCAATCGGCAAAACACTGCAGGTACAGTTACGATTCTTCTTAGCGGCTTACAGCTCGCGCTTACTTATTCGTTACTCTAATAATTTTCGAAATATTAATTCCAAATATATATTGCGATTATGTACACTATAAAGAGTCGAGAAATCGAGTTTGTACTAACCAAGAATTTTACAACTGCGATGGAACATTTTTTCTGAGCTATTTTATAGATTGATAATTTATATATTGCGAGACTGATATCGCCACGGTTTGTTATCTCTTATTGTTAACGTTAATCTAATGAGACACTGTTACATCAGTGCTTCATTGGTGTTTTTGTTATTGGTGTAAGCTATGACGTCTTTCGTCCTGTATTACATTAACGCGTATTCTACGAGGAAGACGATTGGAAGGCAAAAGCGATTGGCGAACGCCGAGGCTTCAAAGCCGTGCCCGATTAATTGATACTTAATCGTTCGATTACGCGAAAGAGCTACTCTACCTCGGGCTCTAGCGCAGCGGATTCATTAGGGAAATTAATAAGCAGCAGCGTCCTCGCGCGATGTGCCGCGCATTTGCAAATAGCTTCTTTCCCCAGGCACCCTGCGTCGCAATCGAATGCCCGACGGGATCGATCTCTATCGCACGCCAAGAACTAATAAATCGATATCGAAACGTTCAAACTGCAAAAGCACAGACTATACCATAATTCGATGAACACACACAATAGATTTTTATACCGTAATAAGTGTCAATAGCTTTTATATATGTATATGTACATGTGTATATATATTTTTTTTTTACTGAACTTTAGATATATTTAGAGAAAAAAAAACGAGAATATAAATTTTAATATTTGAAATCTTTAATATGTTTAAAAACTGAAAATCACGATTAAGTCATATTTGCTATATTTTGAAAAGACACTTCTACATAAAAATATGATGATAGCAAATATGATTTGCCGATTGAAATGCCGATATATATATATTTACGTAACTTTCTTTAAATCTGTTATATTGCGCAGAGGAAATATTACACGAACTTGCGTTCTCTACAAAATATAGAATCGTGTAATATTTTCTCTGTGCAATATAACAGATTTAAAGAAAGTTACGTAAAACGCGATCCCCCGAAGATAAAAAGAAGCAAACAAGTATATTCCGCGTTATAACCTTCGGGATCCTCACTTTATGTCAATCTCACGATAGTATCTGATGTTGCGGAAGGGCGCAAACGAGAGAATCAGAGTGTTCCACCCAATCGAGGTGCAATTAAGACCTTTTTTGCCGTTCCGAGAGGATTCTCTCCTTCCTTCCATACCGCTCCTGTTTCCCATATCGCATTTCAGCCTCTTTCAATTCCCATCCCTACACTCATCCTTCCCTTTCTCATATCCCGCGGAGTCGGTTCCTTACGTGAGCACGTGAGCGAGTATTTTCTTTTTCTTTTGGGTCACCGCCCGAAATTATCCCCGGTGCCTTTAATTGTATTTTCTTCCTCCGTCGTTAGCAATCTATCTTTTCGTTTCCTCGCCGATTGCCTTTCCCAACTCTTTTTCATCCGCGACGCTCTTTGCGTCACTCCCTCTCTCCCATCTCCCGGTATTCTCAGAGTTCTGCTGATGAAGTTTTAATACGCTTACATCGAGTTACGTTTTATCTTGCGTTTTCTTATGATATTGGCAAAGAGCTTTCTGCATTTTCCGTCATCAGATACATAAAATTAGGATTAAGATCTGGAATTCCCTGTCTGCGGATTCTGTACCTTGTTTTACTTGTAATTTTCCTTAAATATTCCACGTCTATCGTTTTCTTCTTAATTTCTAATATACTTATATTTCTCTTTACTTAAGATTTAAGATTTTCCACAATGTCCTTGCGCGAAAATTGTACAGTAAGGTTTAAAACTATTCAGGTTAGGTAATACTCCATCTTATTCCAACGGAGTTCCGCTACCACATTTGCGTGAAACGTGAACGCAATCAAAGCGATACCGTGCAACCTTAGAACGGTAGAGTGCTGCATTGTAAGTAGCTCGCACGGCACGCGTGTTACGATTGCGCGTATAAAAAGGGAGTTATAAATCCACCGGGAGGAAGAAGGAGGCGAGTATGCGGGGAGAAAGAAAGAGAGAGAGGAGGAGGAAAGGGGGGAGAGGGTATCTCGGCAAAAGGCAAGAAAGTAGAAACGCGGTGGTAAGAAAGGAGCGATAGCTTGAGGGAACGGGACGTGCGGCGCGGCGGGGAGGGATGTTTTCAGCGATATCGAGGTCAGCGTGAGATGCGCGATTAAGTTAGGGCCGTGGAGTGGCTTGGTAGGCTGTAGATTCCCTCATCAATCACCCCACCTCGTACCCCTCTTTTCCATGCCCAGCACCATAGACCAGATCCATCAACAGCGTCATTTGCGCGTATCTATAGGGGTGGATCCGACCGCCGGCGTAGGGCATTGAACCCCCCTCCTCGCCCTCCCCTTGTCGCAGCTTCCTGGTTCCCCTTCCTCTCTCTGCCCCGGTCCCCCCCGGATACTGCTTTAAGGCCGTTTATCGCCCCCACGGTTACGCCGGGGCCGCAAGAATGGCCGCCTTCGGGCACGGTCAAGTTTTGTGCGCCTCCAGAGAAATTAGCCGGTCGCGCGGCAGTCGCGTTACGTGCGAGTTACACGTAAGAGCCGCATAAAGCGGCCGAAGCGCCAATAAGATATAAAAGAACATATCGTGAAATAAAGGGAAAGTGAATGGAGTTATTGGGACTATTGTCATTTGTAAGGTGTTACATTTGTCTTATGCATTTTATTAATCTATGTATCCGAAGATACAAGTTCGAGTATTTAAATGCGTCTCTTTCGTTATTTGAAGTGATAACAAAAGTTATTCGAATGAATTAAAAGAAATTTTTTTCTCCTAAACTGAGCGGCTCTCCTTATCACCGCTTTTCCACGCTTTTACGTTTCGAATACGATAAACTCGAAAATGTACTATTGATATCCACTTTGCGTATCATTTGCGTTGCCTGATATGACAAATATTAGTAACTCGAAAAGACATCGCATGCAGGTTTGAGAAATAAAAAACTGAGAAACCGTCGATCTTTTCAGCATTTTCCATAACTGCTTTTATGCATAAAGACATAACTGTCTAATTTAATATTTTTATAATACACGCATAAATCATATTTATGATATTTTTCGATATCTTGTCGATGCAGAAATTTTTACCCAAGGGACAATTCCGCTTCAAACTGCCGTGGAAGGAGATAATTCGCTGAAGGCCGGACCGTATCGTTGTTCACGTCATAATATTATATAATCCCCCGTAAAGGTGCACGCGATAACCATGAGGTTTCCCAACAGCGGTAATGCTTTCAAGGTACTGCCGGGTACTCTCGAAATATGCGAAAGTTTTGACACGCTTGATACACCAGAGTGCACTCAGCTTTTTCACCGTCCGCGGCAATCGCTTCAAAATTCAGAATGCGTAAATTTATTGCTGCTTTAAGCATATAATGAAGAAAATGAGAGGTTAATATTGCGCGAACCCGCAGCCTACACGTGCAATATTGTAACAGCATAATTTGGAAATTAATTATAAAATTTGGATGTAAAAATGTCAACGCTGTAATAATTTTATCGCGACCAGAATTGGCCAATTAACTCAGATATTGGTTTGCATTGCTCAATTGCATTGATTTTGTCTTTTAATTTTACATGTATGCAAATGCTATTTACATATATTACAACGATTGATTGATTGTCATAAACCGGTTAATAGAAAATTTGAACTGATTATTTTTTTAATTAATTTATAATTTAAAACACCATAATATAATAATATAAAGGATAATATAAATTATTTAATTATTTCAGATCCAGGTTCAAATCCTGGCTAATATTTTTCAACAAAATTTCTTTATAGTATTCTCGCATCGCGTTGAGGGAAAGGAAGAATCTTATGAGATGCTTGTAAGCATTAGTATTATTAAATTGCAACTTAATACTATTATTATTATTATTATTACTATTCTGGTTTAATTAAGAATTGTATCAAGACCGAAAGTAACGGCGCGCAGATTGTAGAACTAGCAAAATGTATATAAAATCACAAATGAAATGTTGTTGAGTACCAAGATCCTGTGATTGGCCTATCTCGCAAATTTAATTATTTAATTATAGCTTTCTTTCTTAAAAACTATAGATGAAAGTAATAAATAAATAATCTACATAATTAAATTTTTCGATCAGAGTAAAAGTAAATATTACAGTCCAAATTAATGCTATGATTTAATTATTTTGAATAAAGTAAATAATCAATTATTCACATTTTTATTACAGAAGGGAAATAATTTTAAACAGTAGATATAATATATAGTTGAAATTTGCTATTAGTAATCTGTATATGTAACTATCAGTCAAATTGTGTCGGTAGTATACAGTCGCAGAAGAGAATTAGCAATATAATCACAATATTTCCTTTAAGTTTTCAAAGCGTTCTCAATCAGACGGAATTAATCGTCCTAAGTGACGCTAACGACTCCACAAAACGAAGCGCAATATTGGCGATAATTATAGTTCCAGTTCGTTGAAATCGATTTGAAATACAAGCAATTGAATATTCGGCGAATTTTCGTTTTCTGACACGTTATACACATTTTGCGAGATTGATTAGCGAACGGTCTTGAGGCTTTTTGTTTTCGTGGCGAGCGCGCGCGTACACAAGGCCGTGTTGTCATTCGCGCGGCAAGATTCCGGCCGGCAGGCAGTCGTTCTGCACGTTATTACTTTTCGAAACGTGGTCGCGGTCGCGGTCGCAGAAATGCATCGGGAGAAAACGCGGACGTTCCTTGATTAACAGTTAGCTATTATCGATTAATCTTTCCGCGATTAACTATCCGTATAAGCGTATATCGTCGCGTCGCGACGGCTGCTTATCAGATATATCGCGCGATTCATTGGAATGAAGCGCGGGCATCGAGATAGGGGGAAGGAGAGTAATAAGTTATTGTTTCGTTGCGATATTTGCGGACGCGCTAATTGTTCCTTTAACAAGACTTGGATTCGAGTAAGTACACTCGCGCATCGCGCATTCTGTTCGCGAATGTAATTTCCGTTGATGAGGAATGCGGGGTAAGAGCCGCGAAGCTAATAGTAATTAGACAAAGCCATATGATACATCCATCACGGTTTTTAATGATACGTTTATTTCAAAAAGAGTCACTGAATTTCGATTATATATTTTCGAATCCATCATGTCTTAATCAGCAATTACGTCGTCTTTAATCGCATCGTACGAGAAGAAACGGCTTTCCTAACTTTCCAATTATAATTAACGAAATGTCATTATTAACGAGACGTTGCGAATCGTGATGTCGTTTGTGTTTGCATTATTTTTCCATTATTATACAATAATTGCTGTGATTGCTATAATAGATGTAAAACAACTGAGCAATGAAATTTCCGTATTTCCGATAATCTTTGTTAGGATTAGAATTCTGCGATTCTAATATAGAGAAGCAAGTTCTTGAGTTAAGCAAATTAATTATGGTATCGTGTCGTGTACACTGTTGGTACAGTTGTCTACATAAACGTAAAATATGAAATCACCGTTAAACATATTACGTTCCGTCGCTCAGCTTTCGTCAGAGAAAATAGACATCCGTCGAAGAAGCCCAACAAGTAATAGAGCTCTCAAGGATACCGCGCAATATCGTAATTCTGTTACCTTCTTAACGAAAAACATGACTAACAAGTTTTCTAGAGGCCTGTAGAACATGATAAAACGAAACTAAATACAGTAAATACCGAATAATACTAATAATAGTAAATAGATAATAACGATAGGTACTAATTCCTTTATCTTTACGCGATATATCGATATCTAAACAAACTAATTAACTAAAATACGAAAACGCAGTAATGTCGAAAACACGTGTAAACGTAATTTAATCTTTAATTGCAAGTTAAACAATAAATTTGCATTAATATCCCTTTTAATGTACCTTTTATTAACTGGCATTTTTTACGGTCTAAAAGATAATTTAAATTCTCTTAGATTGACCTATTTATTAAAGATCGTATATATTTCTACCTAACAAAAGATCAGACTCTTCGTATACCTTCAACGCCAGTTCTATATTTAACGCTATTAACACAGAGGAATCTGATTTATATGCTGGAAGGGGAAAGAGCATGAGCATTATCTTCGCGCGTCTGCAGCACTGAAATCCGAATCGAAAGCGTTATACCAATATCGATCTCTCCGAGAATAAAAGATCGCCCCCGTGACCGTTTCTGCGACATTAGGGATCCTATTAAATCGTTATCGAGCAGCGCGGACCATAAACCACAGTGGTGCACTGGGTGTCTAGAACGTTCGGATTGAAAATCCGCAGATAACGCGGCCGGGGTCCGCAGTACGGATGGATCGGCACCGAAGCCACATCCGTGTCGAACAACGAGCGCGAGCGCGCTCGACATTCCGTGCCGCTCGTGGCCGGTTGCCTCGTAACTCATCGGTATCAGTTTTTGGGCGTGTTTCACCTTATCAGCCCCAGGATAGTTTTTTTTTAATCCCGGACGACATCTGTTTTCCTCAATAAAGGCTGGCACGGCCTCTCGCCTTCCGCTCTCTCGTGAAACCTACGCCACGGATTGTGATCGCGCGCGTCCGCGCGACGACGCGACGGCTCGTTCGCACGTCCGTCGGAAATAACGTTCGGATTAAGGAATGTGAATATTACTGTCCGTCGTGCCCAAATACGGAACGCGGAGGAAAGACTGTCCTTTCATTTCGCGAGCGTGAAAAGCACGTACTTTCGCGTAGCGAGATTGCAAAAATCTATATAAAGTCAAATGAACTTTTTCGTAGTAAAAAAAATTGATTCTTTTTTTTTTCAAAGTTTCTCGAAGATTTAATAACATACTAATTCTTTCCATTCCGAATAAAAATGAAGAGTAGTTATAATGTTTTATATAGAACTTATAATGAGAAGAAAAATCTTATGATAAATTTCTCCATCGTTCCTGTGTTTAGCGAACCACGAATAACATGCCATCGAGGTGCATTTCTCACGACAATACGATTATTTCGGAGTGACGTAACCGCGACGCATGCAGTTGACTGGAGCATAATTAGATTAATTAATCGAGACGGATATTATGAGACCGTCTGCCGATTTCGGTTATTTGAGACGTTCTGCCGCTTCGATTATTTTAGATAGGACGGTATTAGCCCGGAAGGCATTGTGATGATTAACAATGGCGCATTCGGTATGGCGGTCGTTTACTAGCCTTCGTGTCGCGTAAGTGCATACCGCTTGTTGAACGAGCGATTGAGATTCATTTAACGTCCTGCACAAGCGAATGCTTCGCAGTATCAGAACGTTCAATACCTCGACATGATAAGAAAATCGCATGATGTGCGTACGTATATCAATCTGTACACTGTTACATTTATAGTGTCAAATTTAACACTATTTAAATCGCCACTATATATATATATATATATATAGCTCTTACTATATATATATTTATTTTTTATTTTTATATATATATTTATTTATATATATACTTATATATATTTATTTTTAAATAAAACAATGAAATTTAATCCAAAGTTGGGTTAAATTTGAGCTGTTTTAAATTATTTAACTTCATTCTTTTAGTTAAAAATAACTATTTATTAAGTAGGAACAGTGACAACTTAAATAAGGTTAATTTTGACTCTGTGGATTGAAACAGTGTACAAATTGTGCTGTATAATAAACGGTTGCATCTGATAATTGTGTGAACTTCTCGGAAAAATAATCCTACAAAGGTGACTGATCCGTACAATAAACATTTACAAAAAAATGGGATCATGATACCTAATTTAAAAATAATAAAATGAATAAGAATAAGAATTAGATCTAAATGTTGATATAGACGGAGTAAAGACAGCAAAAACTTATTTTTTTTATCTTAAAAAATTTATTTCTTAAAAAATCTTCTCGGGGAAACAATCGTTACTTTTTGAATCTATTGAGATTCTTTACGAGAATGTCAATAACTGCGAAGCAATGTTCACTGTGCATGCTATAACACCTCTTTATTTGCGTTTATCTTTCGCATTTTTCTCAACACTAGTCATATCCATGTTGAGATCATTAGTACGTGCTAATTGCTAATTAGTGCTAACTAATTGCTAATCAATGTGCAGAATGTAGTTGCGAAGAATTATGACAAATGCTATTCTGAATAATGATAAAGGATTACTTAATTAACGAAAACAAATTGATAAAATATAAAAATAAATAAATAACATTGTAACCAACAAAATTTAATAACTTTTCGTTCAAATCTGTCGTAGGTATGTAAAAAAAAGATGATTAAATTTCTATAAAATTTTTCACTTTACTACTTTATGTCAAAGTATATCGTTTATCGAACTAATTTATAAACTCGAGTTTACTAAACGTATACAAATAGATATAATAATATAAAATTTCTTTAAATTTTCCCGGTAGCTTTGCGATGGAATATCTACACCAGCATGCTCTGCTCTGCGTAAAGGCAGTAGCGTTCGAGTTTCTCGTCAGATGATACGGGTCGATCGTTACGTGCGATAGTCGAGTCCGTTTCGGGATGTCGGGCGACTAAATCAAGTCGGGCTAAGACCTCGGCCACGGGCCGAGAGCGAGTAAAAGGCCCGGCGATACTATAATGCATCATCGCGCATCACGCTACAGCTGTTTTGGCAGTCAGCTGGTCCGACTCGTATGCACTCACACGCGCACATACGCCTCGCAACGACGACGTACCACGCGGTCAGATTAATTCGTGAACTCTTAGACGCGCGCGCATATGTACGTGCGTGTACGCGTAGCACGCGACGAGATATGCAACGGCAAGGCTGAACGCGAGCGCGGGGCCGTAATAGCGCAGGCTGAAGGATGAGCACACGCCGCGATGGTCTAAATTTAGATCCCCTGACTCGTTACTTACTTCCGCTTATTTTAGCTAAAGAGGTCGGCGTTTCGCCCGAGGGATCTCTCTTTCTCTCTCCGTCTCTCTCGTCCTCAGCTACTGATTTCCTTCTTTCTTGCTTTTTTCTCATTCCCATCTCGGCCTCGCTCATCTTCATGCAGTGCCTCGCAAATAAATTACTAAAAAGTGTCAATTAACATGAGAGCTTTCACCAATTGTGGGGAAAAAGATGATGTCATCATCGAAGGAACGTGTGTTGCTTTCCAGAAACGAGAAACTCAGGAAATTTTATTGCAAGTCCTTGTAAAAGTATAATTAAGAGTAAATTAAAATTGAGAATGTTTTTTCATTAGAGTGTTTTTTTTTATTTACTGTCAATTTTAATTTTGTCTATATGAATGATAGAAATAGGCTACTCCCTTATTCTTGAAGTAGAGAAATAAAAGAAATCCAGGTGTTATTATTTATTTCATTATTTATTTAGACGCAATCTCGAATCGCAATTTCGGTTGCTACATTTCATATGCGAGAAAGACGAAACCGTATTGCACGCAAAAAAAGAAGATATCAGCGCTTTATGAGCATGCTTCCCAGAAGTTTATGTGCAGCATGTAAATTACTAATGGTGATACACATTCCGACATCCGCGGACGCGACGTGTTGTTTCAGCTCTTACGTAACCGTCTCCCCGCAATTGCAAAATCATACAGACGCGTCCGCTCCCTGCACCGACCAGTGTATACCGATTCCTTTGCACCCGTTTGTTGCAAAAAGTTTTTCAACTCGCTGTGTTCTTGTGTTTAAAGATTTCATTAACAAGTCCGGGCGACACCGCGTCGCTACCGGACCGACACGGTGTTACGAAACGCGGCGTATGTATTGTCAGGCTGGATGTTTTTCGTACGGTTGACATCGAAGAAAGCGTAGCATAACGAGAGGAGCGCGAACAACGCGTTAAAAAAAAAGTCTTCTGCAATTTTTAATGATCATCCTCTAACGAGCTTCTTAAGGTATCTTAATAACAGTTCGCGTCATCCCGAGGAAGGTTTTATTCATTAACGTTTCATCTTGTTTCAAGATAATGTAAGCGGAGAAAAGATTTTAGGACCTGAAGGACTTCGCCAAGGACTTTATAATTTCTGCGTCCTCTTCAGGGGACAGTTGATATTTTTAATACGAGGAGACTTTCGTCGGGTGAGCCGATTCGATTGCTGCTGAATTATTCAGCAAAGATACGTGAAATTATTAGGCCGGTGATTTAAATATCGTCAGAGCTCCATCGACGAAAGATTTTATTTCCTTTTCGCGAATCTCCTCGAGAGATCTGTGAAAGTATTCTCAGGATATCGTATCCGTTCGACATTTAAATAAAGTATAATTTCGACCGTGTCGATCGATGCAGGAAATTATTAAGAAAAAAGTATGACTAGGCAACGTGGACGTTTCTCGATAGTTCTCTATCTGTAAATACGTCGTGGTCGGATATTCGCGAAACGTCTTAACGAATTAATTAGCTACTTTTTTTCTCTCTCTCTCTCGCCTTTTCTCGATATTTTAATATTCATGCCTCCGTCGCAAGTTTTGCAACGGGATAGATTTTTATTGCACGGACGTGTTAACTTGGACGCGGCGCTGACGGGAGGAACCCGCGAAATTTACGATGCTGTTAACCGCCGTCCGGTAATTGATATCGAAGACATTTTGGGCGTGCGTATACCCGAACGTACGAAAACCCGGCGGAGGACAAACTGTTAAGATTCACGAACCGTCTCGAGAACGAGAGATATCCCGCTATACTAATACGGCGCGGGGTCTCTCTCGCATGCGGCGCACATGCAAATTTATGCAGTTGCGGCCGTCTTACGGGTCGTTCGTGGCTCGTTGTGCCGGCGATTTTTTCCGCTGCCCTCTCTTTCTCTCTGCTTGTTTAACCGGAATATGTGTGCGTGCGTGTGCGTGTGTACGCACGTGTGTGTGTGTGTGTGTGGCGCGTGTGCGCAAAATTAGGAACGTTACCGCGATGGAAAATTATATCCCATGGATACTTAACTTGAGCCGTTTCTACGCGCTCGACACGAAAATGAGGCGGCGATTTTGCCGATCGCTTCCTCGCCGGGTTCGTTCGCCTTTTCGCCGGGTGAGACGACCTTTCGAAAGGAACGTGGAACCTTCGTCCCAGGACAGAGAGAAGAGAGAGAGAGGAGAGGGGGGGAGGGGGATCGCGTTAAACGTTTAGAATCACTCTCTCGCGCGCGCGCTACTCGTCGTCCCCGTTATATAATTCGTAACGAACTCGACCAGAACTCGCCAAGTATCGTCACTCGACTTCCCCCACCTCCCCCTCGCGATTCATATTTATGAGCAGTGCGTAGTACGTGACATTAACGAGGCTGTCGTCACAATTTCGTTTTACGGCCGGTCGGATTAGCTATCGGGCGATAAAAGCGAGAAAATTTCGGCGAAATATTCCTACGACGTATTTTATTATTTACAAGCGCGACAGAGAAGAGAGCGAATCGCGCGCTTGTTATCTCGATCGAAAGAATAGAGGGGCGTTTTTTTTTTGCCGAGATATAGACCAAGTAGGCGCTTCATATCTTTGCGTTCGTCTCTCTCTCTCTCTCTCTCTCTCTCTCTTTCTTCAGTCAGGCAAGACAGATTTAGTTCTTGACATACACGCGGACTCATAGTTTGGCTCTGTTGTTATCTATTTATATCACTGATGCCCAGATATTTGGTAACTTTATTACGTTACAAGAACTGCCGCTATTTTTGTTACGGTAAAATCAAATTTAATTCAAGAAAAGTATGTAAAAAAAGAAGTATGTAAAAAAAGGTACGGTAAATCCAGGACATTTTTATCGCATAGATATGTCGATCTGCGGTTGATTTAATATTGATTCTCTCGTCCACCGATGAAGACCGTTTATAAATAGTTGCCATTTATGAAAATGTCATTGGGAAAAAAATGGTAAGTAAAGGGCAGCAGCGTATTTCCCGCTCTTTACTCCTCCGAGAAACGAGCGGAAGCAGAAGCCTGCGGAGCGGCAGAAAAGTGCGCAAACTTGGAGCATCATCGCGTGGTCGCGGTACTCGCGATTCGCGCTTGCACGGCTGGTCCGACCACACCACGTCATTATGTAACGAGTGTGCGTCACAAAACACGCGCACCAACGCACACGTCGCTGGTATTGACACGGACTCGCGCGAGCGAGTGTGTCGCAACGAGCGCGCGCTAATAATTGTGCCGCTTAACCTTGGACATTGATTAAACCATCCTTCATATCGGTACACCTCTCGCGCACACGCACGCACACACGGACGGGACGGTCGTGTCGACGTGTATAGTACGTATCGCTCCCCCGTGTCTCTGTGGCGGTTAACGATACCTCGCGAGAGCGAGACTTGAGATTACGCTTCGCGGCCTGGAAACAAATAGGAACTTTCCGCTATGTGACCGCGGCGGCATTTTTCTCGTTACAAGGCGAAAGAGAGAGAAAGAGAGATAGAGAGAGAGAGATCCGAAGATCTAGCCCCAAAGATGCTGAATGTCATGGTACGTGTAGATCTTTCGTGATGCGCGCGCTCCGTACATGCACATATGCCCCTCGCGAGTTTAATTACTCGCGATAGCAGTGCCGGCATTACGCCGTTATTATCGAGCGTATAATACACGGCGTAACACGCCACACTCTGTGGCGGAATCGCGTAATCGCGAGAAATATGTCCGATTTCGAGCTCTCGTCGAATGCAACGTGCGTCGTCGCGTCACCGCTCGCCCGTCGAATTTGTTTTACAATCGCGACGATTTCGTAAATGCGAAGGTCGCCGGTTCCGAAGTACGACCGCGTGTGTGAAATTGCAATTGATGATTAAGCATGATTAATCGCCGCTCTTGCACTATTGGATGCAACATTGCGTCACATTTCTCTCATCGTAGAAACTGCAATTAACTAAGAAATCTTTTCTCCGCTTATGCAATCTAATCTGTTTATCTATAATACGACAATTGTAAACTGCATATAATAATAGTTTATATAATGTGCCAGAAGAAAGGGAGAGAGATAAACTTATCATGAAAATCCCAAAATATTTATTGTACTCTTAGATATTGAGCGATAAAAACAAACGATCTTGAGCTCAATCTACAAACGCGGTCGATTAATACAAACAAATTGATTAATTTTCTAAATAACTCGATGCCTTGATATAAAGAGAACGAAAGGAATTAAAGTTACTATTTCGATATCACTGTCGAACGAATTGCTAATATAGCGCATACCGAAGCGAAAAACAGATTGAAAACGTTCCGTTTTTCTCGTGGCGAAGATATCCATTGCGCGTAAAGAGAGAAATCACGCGGTCGCGTGATAGACGAGTATCTCGGCTCGCTCTTCTAATACCGGGCTCTCTTTCACTTCGGTCGATGGATATGCGTTTTTCGAACCCCTTTTTGCACGCTCGGTCCGACGCGGCGCCGGGTTTCACGAAATTATTACGGACGCGTACCGAGAGGGAGAGACCCGACCGGCCACGGCGGCGGCGCCGCCGCCGGACAAATGAATGCAGCAGCGTGCACGGGGGTGGCCCTGCGAATACGCAGATGCGTTAATGGCCCGGAGAAATGATTCATATTTTTCCATACGGCCTCTTGGCCGCGTCGCCGCCGCGCGTCGTTCGGCGAGAGTGCGCGCGCGCGCGACACGGCATTACACGCGCGCACGCACGTACGTTTTCTCTTCTCCGCGCGTAACACGCAGAATATCTGGCGTGTCCCTCTTCCCCCCCCCCCTCTCTCTCTGCCCCCTCCCATCAGCGGTACCACGCGATTACGCCTGATATATCTCCGCGCGAATATGTCCAGCGAGGCTGTCGAACATATGCGACGTCATTTCGAGAGGCGACGTCCCGGCGAGGCGAATCGTTGTTATGTGGGTAATTTGATATCCGATGCGCACAGCGCGCGCGTATTACGATAAACGACATAATTCATTAGCGAGCTCTTTCAATTTTTTAGATATGCTTTGTTTTATTGGGGATTTTATTTCACAAAAGGGGGATATACAATATTTATTTAATAATAATGATACAATAATAATGATACCGTTTGTGTTGTTACTTTGACACAAGTTTCTAGAATTATTTTGCACAGCATAAAAAGAAACAAAAATAATAAAAAGAGGGAGGGTGCGCATTTTCTAGGATATTCTAAACTATGGCCCGTATTCGGAAGGCGTTAATAACGATGTTGGAGCGCTAATGCACTATAGTTTACGTTACGTATATTATAAAATTGCAGAGATAAGAGCGCGCGTTTATCGATAAAAGCGCGTTCTGAATACCGACCTATATCTGTAAATCTCATTTCCATATTATTTCTTTATCTTCGATTTATTAATAACAATTATTTTCGCAGTTATTACACATTATAAATTTATGTATAAGCGACATGACCCAGCAGCCATTTCCGCTTGTCTACCTAAATTACTCGTTAAATGAAGATTTGGAAATATTCCTAAACATTGTTTACATACCTACGCAGATGCTTGTAATTAACTAGGCGAGAAACAAAATCCAATTATAACACCAACTGCGGAAATAAAGTGCGCATGCGAGCGGGTATGACTCGCGTGTTTTGTTACGCTGAAACGGAAAGCGCAATGACGAGTATTTACGAGATACTCATTACGATTACCTCTACCTTACTTTAGATAAGAACTCAGATACGACATACTTGTTCAGCATAATGCTGAAGTTACGTACTGACGTATAAGTCACTAATGTATTTCTAATCTTTCCTAATCGTCATGAATTACGCAGCATGTTATTCGTTTTTGATGTTCACATTATTCGGGAAGGTCTACCACGTCATTATATGTCACATTTTTTTATACTTAATATATAATTACATTTACCAACTAACTTATTATAATTAACTTCAGTATACAATTCGTATTACTTTAATTCGTATCTATTATTTGACATATTACGTTTGAGAAACGTGCGTTTCATTCTCTGCAACGCGGAGATTGGGATTTAGTACAAATTCAGGATTAAAATTCCACAGCGGCATTTCGGAATGAACGCGCCGTGTAAATATCGACGAAAATATCTATTGCACCAATACTTTCTTGCTCTAAATTGCGTCTAAACTTTATCCGAACCGGAGGGAAGTTGTCATGCTACTTTCATCTATTCTGATTCACGCGGTCGGACCCATTGCGATCGCGTGAATCAGAACAGATAAAGGTAGCATAACAACTTCGTTCTCCATGTCTGCCAATTCTTTTCTCCATGTTTGTTATACTGCGAAATATCGACGAATATTTTTGTGCCTTGAATTTTTGTTGTCCCGCCTCATTAAGAAGTCTAATTCGCCGCGACACTCGATCCCGATATTGCGCGACGCGAGTCGCGAATTCGTGTTCGTCGAAACAACGGCGTAGCGGAGTCACGCGCGTATGCAGAAACTCGCGCATAAGCGGGCGCATTCGCGAGCAGACAGCCTTGAAGGTGTTATCAGGTTGCTTTGCGTAGTCGTCGTCGTCGTCGTCGTCGTCGTCGTCGTCGTCGGCAACGAGGTGCCAGAACATTTTTGTTTTATGCCCGCTGCTCGCAATTTCACTCTCCGCGTCGATCATATCTGACGCTGAACGAGCAAGCTCTACGCTTCGCTCGTTAATTAGTTGCCTCTGAAATCTATTAATCGGGAAAACGCTAACGCGTGTGGAATTGCCGCTAATTAACGCTCTCGTACGGCTTTACGTGTCATAATACCGCAAGATTGCACGACCAGTAATATATCGGGCCAAATAAACCGCAATGCGATACAGTTGTCTATATAACATAATGATTATTAGTGGTTAAATGTAAATGATATTTATTCAGACTGTATCTAGACATTCGGAGTGAGTATGCAATATTATGATTTCGATTATGTTTAATCTACACGGTACTGCGCTAATTTCCGGAAACGGCTACATACGCGAAAGTTATCGCACTGGTTATCCGCGTGCGCGAGCGCTTTCAGTCGTCAACAGTTCGCAATGAAATCGCGCTTACGCTAATTGCAGGACCGCGACGTATAATGATGCTGGCCAACTCTGCGCCGGACGATATTTGGCATTCAACAAAGAGAAGTACGAAACGCGCGGACATTTAATTCCAGCACGCGAAACGTTCAATTTCCGGGGTCGTTCTAACCCATTAAATATTAGTGCCAGTTAAATCGCGATTCTGATTTTAATCGATGTCGAAAAGGCAAATATACCGGCCTGGTGTACAATATTTCTCTTCTCGCCGCGCGTACGTTCACAGTTTTATTTCCGAAATGTTAAAAAAAGCATGGAGAGAGAGAGAGAGAGCGAGGTTTTCATATAAAATTTTTATTTTTTCTTGAATTGATTATTCCTGCCGGTTCCTGTATATACATAACAAAACAGATGTTATTTTTTTTGTTTAAAATTCATTCTGACGCAATGAAAGATAACTTGTCAGCTTAATTTCGACCAATCTTGTATGTACAAGCGAATAAGAGCTGAATTCGTTTATTTATATTTTGAAAACACGAGAAATACATCAAACAACATCGAGACAACATCAAAGATATTCTTTCAATCTTGCCTGTAAATCCATAACTTCCGCCAAAAATAACTTCTAACCGTTTAATAACGCATTATAAACAATATTTCACTTGCGTCAAAAGTAAGAAACGAAAAATACAACTAATTGATTCTGATGTCTTTTTAAAATAACGCGCTCTCTCCAGCTCAGTTTAATAATAAGTCAAAGTAAATTTCGCGGCGTACAATAAGAACTCCGATAAGTGGCGCGGTTGATTTCATAGCATTATAGAGAAACTTTTATATTCGTCGGATAATGTAACGATCTAAAATCACACAGCAGTTCTCTAATATCTCGCGAATTTTAACGTCGGGACTATTATTGCGCCGAGCGAAGACCCGTCGATACCTCAACAGCTGGCCCCGCGCGCACAATCGGACGTCGATAAACGGGAGGAAGCCTAATTGGCGACCATTTAAATTCGCGTGGAGAATCGAAATCGGTGCCCGGAGGGGGAGGGGAGTTGCCGGGGGTCACCGGGGGTCTGTACGATGGCGTGCGTCGGACACGCACGGCGGGTGTAGGTAGATATAGGTGTATACGCATTACTAATATTACGCCCTGGCCCGATGAGACACGCGCACACGCGTGTGTTTTTGAGTCATCGCGTTTCAATGCGATCCACCGTGCGTGAGCGAATGCGTGCCGGCGTGCGTGTGTGTGTGCGTGTGTGCCGCACACAGGTACACGTACGCACAATTTTTAGCCGCTCGCGCACACGCACATGCACACGCGCACGCGGACGCGCGCGACGTTCTCGCTCGTGCCCCGATACGCACATGCGTAACCAGGGTTCTCTATCTTTTTTATCTGTCCGCCGCTGCCGCGCCGCTCCCCTCGGCCCCGGCAACGCACCCCACCTTAACCCCATAGCAACCACGAACGTCGACCACCACTCGAGGACAGTGACGTAACGACTCCGTCACTATGCCTGCGAGCAAGCCGCAAAAACTGATTAAACTCGCGTCCACGTTAAGTTATTGTAACGCCGTATGAATAAAACTAGTTCCGTCATCAAATCTAACGAAATTCGTGACTGAAAATTTATTGGGGAACAAAAGTAATTGATTCAATGGCTAAACACATAACGCTCTCGGATCGATTTTTTTATCATACGACCTCGATATTTGCATTAATGTTTTAACCTCCAATGTGAAAATTAATTTCTATAAAATCTGGAGTATCTCAATATATTTTATTGACACTTTGATTATTTATTTTATTGGCACTTCGTTATTAATTGATGTCATTTTGATTATTTGGAATATTTCGAAAAGATTTAAAGAATATAATCTGTATAAGTATCTACAATTGCACGACCTCCGATGTTTGAAAATAGAACAAAAAAAATAGAGCAGATTGCCATAAAGCGTTACGTTACGGACCGCTCTGCTGGTTGTAAAGATTTAACAAGAAGCGTTATCGTGCAGTAAAACCGAGTATCCCGGCGACCGATTTACGGTCCTGAGATACGTCTCCCGCTTCGTATAGCGTGACCCCGTCCTTCTCCCTCGTTCTTCCCCATCGCACTTGCTCACCCATTCTATCCTCCTCTCTTTCTTCCGTCCGCGTCGTTTCAGCGCGCTCTCTCCTCTCTTTACTCCTTTACCGCTTCCCGCCTCCCTCCTCTCTTCTTTCTCTCGCTCCGTCCGTCCGCCGGTCTCGCCTTGTCTCCGTCATTGTCTCCCGCTGGCTCTTCCACCGTCTTCCTCGCATACGACCACGTATTCGCGCACGCACGCACGCACGTACGTATATCAATATGTATACGCACGCACACGCGCGCAGCCAGTCGCTGGCACATGCACCATCCGCCGCGCGCGCGATAGAGTCTCTGCTTTTTTCCCCCACCACACGCCGCGCCCCGCTTCCTCCCACGCCTGGGGGCCGGGGACCATCGCGGAGCGGCCATTCCTTCACCGAGCCTCGAGTAGCGCGCATCGCACATCGTTCCACGCGCCGCCGGTCGTAGCAGGCAACGCCTTTCCCGAAAAAAACAATAGACTTCTGCCCTCCCCCCCCATCCCGCGCGCTTATCTTGAAAAGCGGAGCGCGCGTCGACGCTCTGGGGGGAAAAAAAAACTGAGTGGACGACGGGCGACGGGCGACGGACGACGATATCACGAAGGGACGAGAGAGGAAGGAAGGAGCAGCATATACACACACGAGAGCGACGGCCACTGTCAGCCGAGCGCGGCCGCTAGCCAACCTTCCCGCCGCCGGTTCCGTCCCCCTCGAGTAAAGTAACCTGCCTGCCGGAGCGGCGGTGGCAACAAACCTTTTTACGTTCTCAGCCGTGACGGCTCTCGGACTACTCGGCCTCCGGCCGCTCGCGCTCGGCTCCGCACTTGGCGGCGCAGTCTCCTGCGCGCGATCGTTCTACGCGGGTTCGCCGGAGCGACTCACGAATCCCAGCCGAATCAGCGCTACCGGCCGTTAGGAGGAAGAGGAAGAGGGATATTACAACGCGCGGCCACCACACAGGACGGACGGACACGCGTGGAGCGACGCCGTGAAGTGAACCGCGCTCGATTCTCCTTATCGCGCTCCTAGTCGCGATTTAATAGCGAAGTGCGCGAGGTGCAAATTGAGTGCGCGCGCGCACGCACACACACAGTAGACGACGAGGGGCGCCGAGTCGAGAAAGAGAGCGAGGGGTCGGTGGAGGAGCGGAAGAGAGTGAGAGAGAAGAGATAGAGAGGTGGCGACCACTCTGGCGCATCCATGACCCTCGCAGTGACTTGACGGGATCGTGAATGTCGCGTACGTCGACGTCGTCGCGGGCAACTTCACGCTCCTCCGGCGGCCAACGCAGCTCCGTTCAGACCACATCGCCGAACGGCTCGTCAGTCCGCACGTCGGTCCGCGCGTGAGAGACGTGCTCGCGTGCTCCGTTTCGCGGATCCCTCCCCGCCGCGCGCATTATCATCCCGCGCGTATGTGTGTGCCGAGTATATTATTATCCCGTGGCGAACTTCCGACGTTCTCTGAACGAACGCGCCAGTTGTAACGCGTATGCGCGTCGGGAGAGTCGCTACCCGATATAATACAGCGAAGTGAGTTCGAAAGTGTTGCCCGAGAGTGCTGCCCGTGGTGACGGAGGACAGGGAGGACGTGCGGCGGAGCGAGGGAGAGAACTCTCCGGGTGATCGACGAGCGTGAAGTGAGGAACGGCAGCCCCATCAGGAGGGGGAGAGTAAGAGGAGAGGAAGAGGAATCTACGAGCGCAACTCCGCTTGATATACGCTTTTAGCGAACGCCGACTGCGCGCTTCCCGTCGAACGTCGGCGGACCGGAAGCACCCGAGAGACCCGGACACCTCTGCTCGTCGTCTGCTTTTGGAAGATGTTTCGAGCGTACGGCACCGCGCCGGCCGAGACACCGGGCGCCGACCTCTACTCCTGGACGACGCCGATCTTCAACAAAGGTGCCTTGCATATATTCAGTTTCAGTTGCACATTACTCGCGTGCTCCGTTTCGCGACCTCGTTCGCGGGCTTATCGCGACGGCGGCGAAATCGCGGCGGCGGTTGCCGCAATTTCGCGCAATTTTCGCGCGCGGCGCAACTCCGCCTCGCGCGGCTCGCAGCCTTGGCCACGCGAGTGACGTAATCGCGGCGTGAAGCGCGCGGGCCGTTTTCGGATCGAGGGGAGTTCACGGCGACGGCGTGCGGTCGCGACCACGTGATCGCTGCGTATTTTCTGATTTTTTTTTCCCCTCTTTTTACTGCCGTGCCGCGTCGCGCGACGCGAGTTGGAGTTCCTCTCGCGCGGAAAGCGCGAGCGGCCGTGGCGGCCGAGCGATATGACGGCACGGTGCAATATTGCGCCGCCACCGCAGCGATGGCGACGTCGTTTTTCGAGCACGTGACGCGGCCCGTCGTCCCCGGGTGGGGTTCACGAGGAGGCTGCGGGAGGCGCGACGACCGCGGGGGCAGAGCCGCGCGGCACCCGGGCGGAATTGTTGTTGGAAATTGCCCCGCGGCGTAGCTCTGGCTAAAGCGGTTTCGCGTGCCGGATTTCGCGCGGAGGTGTATCGATTTCCGGTTCGCCCGCCGGGCGAACGTAAATATCGTCGGGAGGCGACGGAAGGGCGGGACGGGGGGCGGAGGGGGAGGGAGAGATAAACGAGTTGCCGAGGATGAACGGGAAATTTCGAGGGAAAACGCGATTTTAGACGGCGATAATCCTCTCGATATGGAGGATACCTGCCGAGACGCGCGATTCTCGATTTAAAAATATTCCGCCGTTCCAGTTCTCGGAAATACGTATATGGCGAAGCAGCTGCTACCTTCGGTCGCGATTGATTTGAAAGTTAATGGATGGAACGCGTAAGGCGAACCTTGGAAATTTGCGGTAATCGCCTTTCCTCTCCTGGTATCGTCTCCTGCTTACGCTCGCGCGTGAAACGTTCTCCTCTCCTTTTTTTTTTCTACCCGCCGTCTCCCGGAATCCCGGAAGGATCTCGAACGCGCGAGATCCGCTTCGTGCGCTCGAGAGCGTCGTTATTTATAAATTAATCCGCCCTCGTTATCGCGAAACATTGCTTAATCGAACGCAAGCGCGTATCTCTTATATTCACGAGCGAAATATCCGCGTTAAACGTTTTGCTAAACAGTTTTAATGGATTTCATTTACAAGAAGATACGACAGATATTAACATTACTCTTTCGTGATTAATAGACCGTCAATCTATCATCTTGCACGTGATTCTGCTCGCGTGCCAAGTATTCGACACAGTAACAAGGTTGCGCGCGAATGCGATACACTGTCTAAAACATTATTCGCTGCACATTATTGCAGAGGTGCGTTAAATAACGCGTCATTTTGCATTGCGATAACGTAGACTTTTTTCTTCAAGCGTCTTCCACCACTCGGCCTCAACGTCATCACACGTCGTTCGCGTCAGCGAAACGCTAATTTATGAGCGAGTCATATGAAGGAAAAAGCGCCGCGCGCATCTTGCGCGTGTATATAGGACAACTGTAGAAAAATCTTCAGCCGTCTGTTCATTAGTATTATTTATCACATTAATGTTATTTATTAGTACTAGGATTTTATTTTTTTTTTATTAGCAGAGATCTCATTTATTATCGGGGCTTTATTTAGCAAATAACGCGAGTGATTTAAAATCCATTTCAACATTTATCCCGACAGCTGAAATTTAGTTCTTCGAAAATCCGCCCGCCTACGCGTTTATTTCCTCTATTCTATATTAAATCCGCTTTCTCCACTTCCGTCACTTACTCGAGTTTTGTAATCCGCGCTTCTATCTCCCTCGTCTCTCTCTCTCTCTCTCTCTCTCTCTCTCTCTCTCTCTCTCTCTCTCTCTCTCTCTCTCTCTCTCTCTCTCTCTCTCTCTCTCTCTCTCTTTCATTATCTCCCATTTCCTCCGGTTTTTTCTCATTAATACTCTTCTGCTTTTGGTCACTCGGAACGCATCCGGATTATCGATCATTTCCGGACGATAGTCGCGAGCGCCTGCGCCCGAATCTTTTCTGCGGACCGCGGAGACGCGATACGTCCATCGGACGGAGCATCGCCGATGGGGAGAATCCCGGTGGGATAATTGCAGCCCTCCGTGTTCGAAGACTTCTATCTGTCTGCCGTGTATAAAGGCGGAGCTCTTTAAACTTTAAAGGTACCTGCCGCTGTGTTACCCTCCGGTAGGTCAGGTGCGTACGTCCGACCGTCACCTGTCCCAACCGCACGCATTCCCGGTTAGGTATAAGCGATAATTCATTCAGCGAAATATCTTTTCCGTACTATTTTCAAGCAAAGGATATCACTCTCTTCCTCTCCTAAGCTAAGAAATCTAAGCGACGCCTACTTCAGAATTGAAGAAGCTGCAGACGCGAAATTCATCTCTGTGAAAAAATTTTTTCTCGTTCCACGACTATTACTACTTCAAAATTAAAAGCGATATATTTAAATTGTTGTTAGTTTCGTACATTTATGTATGAAGGTTTTGTCTACCTTACTACACATCGTTCGTAAAGTACGTCAAAGATACAAAAGTAATATAAAAGTAATGATTTTTAGCGTATTCGCTTCGATGTGAGCTCAAAATGAAGAAGATATAAGAAAACCAGGTAGAATCTGTGTACTACACGTTTCATTTCTCAATTGCAATTACTTGCGGACGTCGAATAGATATTTCTGACGTTCACTTTAATATTTAATATATTTAATTTAAAATGTACATTAATGCATTATATGCATATATTACGTAATTTATTTGAATTTAAAATGCGACGCGTGTGTTACACACGTCGACATGTAGGTAATATATATACCTACATATTTTCGCATATAATCATTCAAATTATATTTGCTCGCGTGTGCGGTAATCCGATAGGTGGTTGCATCCAAATGTTTTGAGTCTTCATTCCGACGTTTGCGTCGAATTGACATTTTACCGAGAGACCGCGATCGTCCGTGGATAACGGAAACTTGCGAAAGGCAAGAGACACCTGATACGCCAGGTAGCGGGGCCGTCGTCGGTGCCGTCACTACACGCAGTACGCGCACGTGCGTAGATACGCTCACGGGGTCCATGGGACGCGCGCAGAGCTAGGCTGAGTTGGTTGGTTGGTTCGTCGGTCGGTTATTTCGTTCGCCGGCGGTGAGTGCCTTGACCTGGCCTGACCTGCGCAACTTTGCACCCTACCCTTACCTACCGCCCTCCCCTTCCCCGCCCCCCCCTCCACCTACCCCTCCGCCCCGGTGTTACCCGCCTAACCCTGCCTCCCTCTAGTCGCGGTGCTCCCTTTCCAGCGGTCGACAGCCCGCTTGTACCCCTCGGGAAAACCCACCCTTCTTGCGTACCTATGCGGCACGGAACGAGAAGCGATGTTCCTACTGGCTCATCCTTTCCCCGCCCTTCGTCATTCTGTCATTTCTGCAGTCTATAGGAGAGCCCGTCTAACAATTGTAAAGGGAGTACCTACGATAATGTAAATATTATCGCTTGTAATGTCCGATCTTTAAATATCTGTGGGATGTAGATTATTTAAAGTAAAATGTCTCGTCGCAAGATGTGGAACGCGCTCGTCTGTACATTACGTCGCGTTAAGAATTTCTCCGTTTCCAGATCATTTAAGAATTATGTCTTCGACGTAAATTACGGTATCTACTTTTCTCTCTCTCTCTCTCTCTCTCTCGTTTGTAAATTTCGCGGAGTCTTGAACGTGACTAATGTAAAAGAGAGATAACTGCATTTTCCTCGTATAGAAAGAGAGCAAGATGATTTTCTAATAGCGAAACGAATTTCATTCCGTTGTACTTACGCGCTTCGTCGTAGAAAGTAATTACGCGCAAAATTTCCCATTAATTATAACAGAATTATTTATAATGGCCGAGACAGATAGCTTTCATCCAGTATTTAGCCAGCCGTTGCTATAACGAGCGTTTTACGTGCACAGCGCTGCGGAACCTGATTAAATTTTTATACTACGCGAGCGTTTTCTGCGTTCTCAAACATTGAAGCGGGATACAGGGATGATACGAATTCATGTCCCTCCTCCTGTATAGAGACATTATTTCGCCGACTTAAAGTCGACGTTCCCTTTGCAAAAAATTGAACGCGATTTCCATAACAATTATCGCATGTCGGCAAAAATATTTTTCAAAGACTCTCGTAAGATTTTTAATGTGAAAAGTTATATATAATCTCTCTCGTAGATGAGCCATATTTCATCTAATTAGAAAATATGAATAATTAGTGTATTTTCAGCGAACAACGCGTGTTTCATAACCGCGTTACGTAAATTTTATTAATCCAATTTAAAGGAGTAAACATGAAACTAGTGTGTTATTATTAAACGTAAAGCACTGACGTGATCTAAATTTAGTATTAGAAAGTATGTATTAACCTCGGCTCTGTCATTAAATAATACTCCATTTCACGGCGCCACGTTGAAAGCGAAGCCCCGGCTATTTCCAGCGAGCCCCGGCGAGAGAGCAGGTGCTCGTTTAATTTTGAAAAGGTAGTCCAACCACTTTCCCTTCTTTTCCTCCCCGTTGTTTCGCGTATTTTTCACCCTTCGCTCTCCCGTACACCCCGGCGCACGTACATATAACGTACACACACACACACGCGCGCGCGTCTCTTTAAAGCCGTCGAGTGCGCGCGAGCGGGACATAAAGAAGCGAATGTATGAATCACACGCACGCATGCACGCACACGCCCGTAAACACGAATTCGCTGACCGGAGTTAGAGCGAAGAGGCTATGTCGCGCCAACAGCCCCGGGTAATCGATAGTGTCCTGGCATCGTTTGTCTACGTCCACCGCTACCGGGCTGCTTGATAGACAGAAATGGGACGTGTTTCTCTTTCGCCGGGACGCGGCGCGGAGGGTGTCTGGTGGACAATTGAAAATGTCATTGCTATTGCCGCGTGTATTCCTACCTGCGACGAATTGGAACATAAAGAGGACGGAGCCGTCGACGTGCGAAAACCGTTGCGACGCGTTTTTACGGATTACGGGTGAAGCGGGATTTCACTACAGACTGCAGGTATTACGTTTTTATCTCTAGAAAATTTTATTCAATTTATGATATTGAGTAAACGATTTAATAATTAGTACAGCAATATTTAATATGACGGTTTTGGAATGAAATATTCCAAAGTTAGTTAGGAGTGACAAAGCTCTCTTTCTCCCATTTAAACGTGGATTAATGTTCCTTTCATGATAGATTTTTAACACGTTGTAGAAAGTTGACGTTGACGTTGATATGCATCTATAATTAAATCGTGTCGCCTTAAATCTGTCTATGTCAAAAAATATATATTGCACATAGATTAGAGATATTTATACAGAACTCGCATATTATCTCGCTGGAGACGTGTTCCGATATCGTCATTAGAATCAACGTTCGCGGTTTCGCGAAATCTTGCAATATATTTACCAGTACATTTTTTCACACGTTGACAAATCTTGTTTGTCCATTCGCCTATCGCGAACGAGATTGCGCGGAAATTTTCAGGCAAAAATTGTAGTTTGCGTTATCTCATTCGGCGCCTTGGTCGAGATACTCTTTCATTATTCCTAGAAAAGTATTTGACAAGGGTGAGGATATAGGATGACGCGTCATTAATCGCACGCAGATTAGTACGCGGATATGACGGCGCGTGTTGGCGATGCGCTCTCGCGGCGAGCAGGAAATCGGCAAAAGCGCGGAAGATAAACCGGCGCGTATATATTTTACGAGGGGCCTTTGACGTGCGGAATAAGAACGGGCACGCGTGCAAAAACTGCGCGACCCACATCCATCACGGTGCGATAATTAACGTCGTTACGGGATCAGCTTTCAGAACCGATCGTTTACGTTCCTCTTCTAATCGCGATCATTCGGCGCAGTTTCTCGATCATCAACCTCTCGTCCAGACTTATAGTTGGAGTTCTCGAATTTTTTTGCGATTTTTTTGATTTTGCAATCCTTTCTACAATTGATACGGTTTTGTCGATATGAAACGAAAATAATCTTTTAATTATACCACGCTAGGCAGTTTCGTCACGAACTAAAACATCTCGCGCGCGCATATAGACGACTTTCGAACACTATATACGTTCCAATTTCGTTGCATTTTCGCAAATACATGCCACGTAATAGAGAAAGAGATCGATCGTTTTCTCTCATGAAACGTGATTAGATAGTATCACGTCGCGATTTGCCAGGTTATTAAACATTTTTGTATTATGACAGATGGTTATTAAATCATGTGTAATAATTTAATTGCATCATGGGATGGTAATCACATTTTTCGTGGGCAATAATTAGTAATTTAATTAAATCGGCATAGATAGTGCAAAATTATACGGAATTCCGCGCCAAGACCCAAGCTCGGAAGGGAGAAATCAATGGACACGGCGATACGCGCAAACGTTAAATGAGAGCTGTCCGGATTTCTATACAATGTAGCTCTCGCGTATCACGGGAAATGACAGTTCTAGGTCGCGTCGCGTTTAACGACACAGCGGTAGTAGCACCGTTTTCGTGAAAATTATAACCTGCCTGGGAAATGACACTTTTAGCGGATAATTCTCTGGAACACCGAACGTGTCATTTGCTGCCCGGCGCAGCTCTTTCTTTCCTCCCCTTTTTTTACACGGTAATACAATCGCGTGCGCGCTTTGTGCACGCGAATAATGAGCCCAATTGTAACTTTGGCATTTCGCTTCGTTAAATTATTGTTTTGTACGTTTGGTACGTGTTAGCGGTTTCCGCAATCGGCCGAATACTGAAAAATGGAGTAAACGGATTCGAACGCGTCCATAAACCACGATTTCCGCGACGTATATCGCGATCGCGATTGTTTATCTCGCGGATGCACGCGTATAACGCCCGATTTACCCGAATTCGCGGTTGCGCCGCGTCGATTGACCGTCAAACCGATTAGCGCGCGAGCGATACTTTTTCATGTCTCCGTTTGCGTTTGCCATGCTTATAGGCATTTGCGCGCTCTGGACCGACGTAGATCGATTGACGTCAACAAGCTACGCTCTGTGATGACATAATGGCTACATCACGAGGTATTCTCTGCGTTAGTATGACGTACGATTTATTCTTACCGACCTATTTTTTCCTGCCTTCTGCCGCCTATTCTGCTTCTATTCTATAAATATTAACAATTTTTGAATAAATTTAATGAATATTTCGTGAATATAAAATTAAATTACAATAATTTCTCTAATAAATACAGAGAGATACAAAGAATTTTTGTTGTTATTCAAATTTTATTAATTACTAAGTTTTGCGATACATTCAGATCAAAGAAATCTATCATGTTTTAATATTCTACTTTAATAATATAGCGAGTTATTCAACACGTCTTAATATTTTTCAAAGTATATACCGATAAATGACGTTTTTTGATAAATGAACATGTTCATTACCGATCGTGCAAGATTAAATTATAAGACAAGCGCGAGCCGTAAAGATCGTGCATTTGCATAATGCACATCATTGCATATGCAAAACGCAACGTTCTTTCAATAACGCCTGATCTTTCCAAACAAAATTCAACGAGATCTTGCATTTACCTCGAGGCGCATATACTCCTTGGCATCGTGACTAGTTTATCGTTTATTCAGAAACTGCGGAAGATTTTTGATGATAATTAATTGGGAATTTTCAGTCGATTTGAAATTATGAATATTTCAAGATATGAAACGAACGATCAAATTAACATTATTATCGTCGTACTTATGCTTGTACGTATCTGAACTTTTAGTATTTTGCTCTAAACTTTCATTAAGACTATGAAATTACGATATATTGAGGATCATATATATTGACGTCAATAACATTTTTAAGGTGACACGCAGCAATATAACTTCTATATTAAAGGTTCCTTCCTAGAATAACTGTTGCTGTTTTGGACTTTTACGTTATTGATCCAAGTTCCGAACTAATAAAATTCGAAACTCCAACAGCTATCAACCTTACGGAGAAGTTTTCCTCTTAGAGACATCGATCGGCATCTGAGGAATATGGCGTCTTCTGATGGAGAGAGGTCGACATTATCACGGAACTTTGATAAGATATCGATTTTAATTCTCGTTAATGGCGCTTATGGCTAGTGTGTCGTTGTGAACGCGTAAACGTATAATAAAGCCGCGTTCGTGATAGCCGCGTTTAATTATTTACATATTTCGTCGCGCTCGCGTACGTATATGTGGTCGCGCGCGCGTGCATATATACAGCCGTTACACGCGTGGTAATGCGCGCATACGTAGAGAACATTTGTCCCGCGTGGAAAGAAAACGCAGAAAGCCTTTTCCGCCGATTAGCGCGATACCGACACAAAGAAAGGCTTTACGGCTTTCATAATTTCGCGGAAAACAACATATCCCTCTTACTGCCGCCGTGCAATTTCACCGTCGCGCTCTATAAAGGCACGTTAACGGCATTTTCGTGCTGCACGTTAAGAAAACTGCGATATTGTTCAGGTTAAAAGTACGCTCGACGGAGTTACTCAAACTGGTTGGTAAGATTTTTAAAGACTCTGGCAGATTTTGTCTTCAGGAAAAATTTTGAAATTTGGAGAATCAGACCGTTTATGCCACGATTTTTTTCTACGAAGAGATGATTTATCGACTGCATTATTGATTAAATTATTCGCTCGAATTTGATAGAAAACACGGTTCCGATTTTTCATTAATAAAGCATTACATTTAATATCTCGTGATTTTCCCGCGCTCGACAATATTTGGCTGATAATAGAATTCTGATTAATTTATTAATTAGCGCTCTTATAATGTCAAGAGGCATTTTAGCTTTTATTGATGGTCGAACGGTTGAATAATGGAACTCAATATGAGTATTATCACAATTACACGAATATGATGCTTTATCCGACAGATAAATGCAATGATACGGGCCAATTAAAAATAATTGTATCGATCGGCGTGACTCGTAGACTATATAATATTAGCATTCCACATACACTTACTGCAGATATTAATGTACAAGAAAATAATAATGGTTCTTAACGATCCGAAAATTACGTCTAGATGATACGCGGAGTCGAAGGTGCCTCTGTACAACTCGTCTCGACTCAATTTCTGTCCGATTGCGTCGAAAAACCCGATCTTTTCTCTTCTTTCCGCCTCGTCGACGTATCGCCGTCGCGAAATTTTCACCCGTTTCCTTTCTAATTGCGTGCCCGAGATATCGCTTTTCGCACGAGCGCGAGGGGAGGCACGGACCGGAGAAAGGAAGGAAGGAAGGAAGGAAGGTCGGCATGGGGGAAAAGAGGTGGTGGGGAAGGGGGGACAGCGAAGGGACGGAAGGCAGGAGGAAGAGTTATCACGGCCGGGCTGTGCGGGAGAGAGAGCAGGTAGGGGATACGCATGTCAACTAGAGGGCATTCAACTATCGATCGCATAGTTTCCGCCACCCTCGAGGAGAGAAAGAAAGGGAGAGGAGAAAGAGAGAGAAAGAGATGCCGCTCTTCTTCTGTCCCTTGCCCGTTCTCTCTCCTTCTCCTTCGCTTCTTCCCCTCTCCCCTCCCCACCCCCTCCCTTCGCGCTCGCCTCTTCTCGCGTTCGTTCTTCGAGAGACTCTCTATCGACCTTTCCTTTTCTTCCTCCCGCTTCCGTAGATGAATCTAACGCGGCGATGTGCATCGCGCGGCTCTTCGCAGGCCTTCGAGGCCCTTTTCTCGTCCCTTTTATCGATGGCCGTTACTTCGACCCCTTCAATCATCCTTCTCGCTTTCTGCCTCATCCGCTTCTTGCCCGACGAAAGGTTCGGATTTCAAGATGCGAAAGGACGAGCTCTGTAATGTCGAAAATTCAGTGAAAAATGATACTATATGCATACAAATTTTACATCAGTTGTATACGAAAGATTCTGAAATAGATCCGTATAACGCAGGTGCAGTATGATTGCGGAATAAATCGCATGTTCTCGTATCCGCGGCATCGAATTCATCGACATTACCGTCTCGCGTTTTGCATCGTATTCTCTTTTTCTAAAACGCCTTCGCTCGTGCGTTCTATCGAGCGCTATACGGACGGAGATAGAGCGAGGGGGGAACGAGGCGCCCGCGCTCGGCGGTCGCAATGGAACTCCATTCAAGAATCTGCATATGTATTCACGTATACGCGACGCCGGAAGTTTCGTGCGTTTGACGCAAGTGCGCCGGGAAACGAGACGCAACGCGCGGCGGACGCGAGGCGTATATCTTGCCGCTCCCGCACACGCGAGTGTGACGTTGAAAACGCGGTCGCTCTTTCGTTACTCCGTCGCGATGTTACTAACAATAAAGTCGCACGGCGATGATGTCGACGATCGCCGGGTTCGGGTTCCATTCGGTTCGCTTGTTAGCCCGCGGTATTACAGTTGTCCCGCGGGGCGCGCATTCGCGTGTCCCGTACTTACGGAATCGCGGAAGTGCGCCGCGGCGCTTTCCGCACGAGTTGCGGAACGAGCAACGGCAACAGCGGCGGCGCGGCGTTACGCATTTGCGATGCCCGCTCGACATATATATATATAAAAGTCCCTCGATATTTCACGCGGCTCGGCTGGCGCTGCAATGGCGGGTAAAATGACGTATGACTTGAGCGAGCGCGGTAATTAAGAGGTCGGCAATATAACGGTCTAAATATAAAGTTTATTATCTTTGCGGTTAATGCCTGCATAAGGCATGCACGTATAATACGTATCAATTTAGACCGTACGCGTAACGCGATTTCCGATGCGCTCCGCACACGGGCATCTCCATATAATAGTAGTTGGCATAAAAGTGTCGACAGCGATTACAATTATTTTCTTTTTATTCTAAAATTGCCTCTAAGCGCAATTTACGTCGACCGCGTAAAAACGATCGCCGATCGCCGCGTTTACGTTTTCATTAAGTGGCTCTTAAAACGCGCGCCGCGTTACGCGCCAATGTAATAAAGGCACTTCCGCAAATAATGCGCGCGTAAAAAGAAAAAAACGCGTTCGAATCCCGCGTTAAATCCCGGCGCGCACGGCCGAGCGCAATCACGAGCAACCGTAATAACACACCTAATGACGGCGGAAGGGCTCCGGGAGGAGGAAATGTGGCACATCAGGGAGAGTGGACCGCGCGTTTCTCGGTGGGGTGAATTTTAAAGTAACCTTGGAGAGAGTGCGTGCGCGAGTCACGCCGCGCGATATGTATATGCGTATATCGACTGTCGACGCTGTTCGTCGGGTGACGCGGAGGGTGACAGAGAGGTGTGTCGTGAAACGGGTCGAGAAATCGGTTGATCGCGGTGAGAACGGCGAGGGGGAAGGAGGAGGGGACGGCGGACACGGACATAGGGGGGCCACTATACGTATGCGGGCCAGCTGATCGGCGCACGTGTAACGGCGACCCACACGTCCGCTCGTCGATCCGCGCCTGCGGATGCATTTTGTTAATGATACACACGAGTGTTGTATTTAAATTTAGCCCCGTGTTTCCCATTTCCCCCCCTCCCCTCCCCTCCTCCCCTCGTATGTGCGCGTGCATGTCTCTCTCTCTGAGGGGGCACCCGCATCCCTCGCTAACTGCGATCTACAAATCGGCAAGCGGCGGCGGTGACGACGACGACGACCGGTATACATCGGCGGCCACGTGGCGGTTACGTTTGTCTTTCACTTTCTCGTCCCCCTTGCACCTGTGCCCGCGCCTCTCGCTCTCGCTCTCGCGGCCGAACGGCTTGTGTATGAGCGATAATATTGATTGAATCGCAGCTACTTGAAGTAAAAACTTTTATGTGCGGTCGCTTTGTAATAATGTAAACTTCAACGCGCGTTATAGATTGCGTAACTCGTTACGCGGAATTTATACGCCAATTTATTTAACAGAAATTCTGGAAACTAATTACTAGGTGATAGTTAAGGAAGTGTAATGTCTATAGTGGCGTGTTCGAACGTAAATAAATAGTATAGAGAGCTTAACTTTCGCTTTATTAAGAAGTAAGATGGTTTAGTAAAAGAGAGGAAGAAAGATACAAGTTAATCTAAAAGTTTATATATATTATCTGCAAGTATAATACAAAAAATTAGTAATCTTCGTGTGCTGTCGAAAGAGTTGAAGAAATACCGAGTTTGAATAGGTTTGCGTGTCACGGTATAATCCACGGTAATAATGGAATCCACCGGCGAAAAAAGATCGTATTTGTATTCTGGACCGTGACGTGGTCATCGTGCGCGTTGTGTAATGCAACGTTTGCCGTCCCACGTACAATTTTATTACGTTATCCTCGTATGCAAACGTGTCATCCGCAGAGAAGCTAATTGCCTTCTGTGAAACATCGTGCCTGCGCAGATCACGCGAAAATAGCGAATGTCGTCCCTTTGCGAACCCGGCGTTACCACGATTGCTCGAAATACTAGCCAATTTTTTGAACTTTGTAAATTTCTATTTTATTGTTTTTTATATCACTCTGCGCGATGTGTCCGGACCAGTCCATATCGATTTAAATTCAATCCGTTATATTTAAAAAAAAACTCTTTGTCGATTGATCCCTTTATATCTTTCGACATTTTTTCATGTGTTACAAGACATGTAAGGTGTATCGCACTACATTCCAACCCGATCTACGTAAGAAATCGCATTTCTGTCACTTTTGCACTTTGTTAAAACAATACGACTTTATTTTACAATTTACGTCTGTGTGAGCGACGCGTCTCGTTCGACTTTTATAAAGTTGTACCCGCGTGATGTACAGAAATAGCTTCCCCCGTACGGCACACTTCGGTATGTAAATGGTCGGGGGATCGTAGCCACGGCCAAAGTTTCGACGAAAAGGCCGGCGTACAGGTGGAGAGACCTTTTATGGCGGTTCCAGCCGCGGTCCCGTTCACATTTGTATGTACCGCGAGTGCGCGGATTCTATCTCTCTTCTTCCCTCTCCGCCCTTTCTCTTTCTCTCTCCGTCGCCGGGTAAAACGTGGGAAGGCCCATTGTGAGAATAATTCTACACACTATAACGGTTAGAAGCGCGTGCTCGTACGGGGCCGGCTTCCGTTTGACCGAGTTCATCCCGAAGCGCAATCGTTCGGACAATGCAGGCAACCGAGCAGGAAATTAAATTACACGAAATCTCCGTGTCATGCGCGGCGCATATATCGCGGCCGTGATATTGTTTTCGTCAAGGTGAGAGAGATGGGGGAAGACCGGGAGTGGCCGTTCATATCTTTAATAGCGTGTCCGTCGACGGCCGGCCACCGTTTTGCCGGCCGCTGTTTCTGGTCGTTACGCGAAAGCACGGGGATACGTGCCTCTCATAATGCTGTCGCTCGTTGAGTAAGACGAATGATATTGTTGTTAGATCGTGGCGCGGTGGTTTGCGATACGTGATCCCGGTGGAGCGGCGTTCCTTCGCCGTCGTCGATAAATCGCTTGGACGTTACTTATTTTGTTGTCTAATAATAAACCGACATCTCTTATGTGAAGTGACTTTCTTCGGCGAACACTTTTCTTCCTGGTAGACACTGCGATAGACAAGCTTTGCATTCTGATTAGCCGATTATAAATGACGGTACATTTCGATCAGTTTAATAATGGATATTACGCTGTCAGAGTTCGACAAAAGGGAAGAAATTTTCGATTGATACGTCTGATGATGTTGCAAATTGACGATTTCTCGCCAGTCACAGTTACAATCGTGTAATAGAGTAGGGGAACGACAACGACGTCCGAACTGTATCGATGAACGTGTCCTACAGACGCGTGCGGTGAAACGATATCGATTCATATAAAACACGCTATTTGAGAAAGAAAGAAACGACGAAAGAAAATTGTCGAGTATCGTTTTTAATGCGCCCGCGATGGAAATTTCACAGATGACTAAATCAACAAATCGATATACCACGGTAGACCGATTGCAGAGCGGAGCGACAATGGCGGACGGTCTAAGAATAATATTTCCGATTCGTCGTCGGGCTAGTTTCGCGCGGCGTGACATTCCGCGAGCGCGCGCGCGCGCACGCGTGCCGCGTGCGTACGCGCGTGTGCGCATGCAACGATATAAAGCGGCACAAGTGAGTCGTTTATCCTTACGGTCAAACCGGTGGAATGACTTTCTACGTGAACCCGCGTCTCCCCCGGGGAGACTGTCGAGTATAATGAAATTGTAATTCCCCGAGAAGAGACATTACAACTTCCAATAATCGATCGCCGTCAGCGTGACGTAACATCGCGAGGCAACACCGGGGCCGATATGAAGTAACGATGTTGGTAATGCAACGTAATTTTCAAAACGGTGGCTCATCAGTCGGCGCTGCGTCGGAGTTACGTTTATGGATGCAATAATTTACCGTTTGCAGTAAATCGGCTGGAAGTGCATATATCGTCCGTTAGAGATTACGCGTCTCCAGAACTACGTGTAACCGTAAGTTACCAACGAGTATCTCGTTAGTAACGTTAACGTTAATCGGCATTTAGACAGTCGACATTAGAATATTCGCAGGCAAAACACGTTATTCGATATTTTATTAGCTATTTAAATCTTCTGTCATACTGAATTAGAATAGCTTCAATTAAATCGTCATCGGGCAGGTGAAAATCTCAGCCGGCCAAGCTGGTTTCCCGAAACGTTCCGTGTTCTCCTCCACTTGTTTATCTTCCCCGATTCGGTCGAGGCCGAGTGCGGCATGGTGCGGCAACGCGCGTGCACCGCCTTATTCGCGCTTGCCTTGCCTTGCCTTAGCGCGCGCCCCGTGCCGTGCGTTTGCTCGTGCGTGTGCGTATATACGCGCGCATGTTGCATCGCGTCGCACATACGTGACGAGCCGTGTCCGCCTCTCGCGCGTTTCGTCTCGCGAAGGACGGGAATAGAATCGAAACCGGCTGCAACCGACATAGGCGCGCACGGTTCGCCCGATGGCTTTTTCCCTTCCTTTTTTCTTCTCTCTTTCTTTCTCTCTCTCTCTCTCTCTCTCTCTCTCTCTATGTCTTTTTTTCTTTATTCTTTCTTAAGTCGCGTCCAGCGTCGTTGGCATAACGGCGAAGCGTTCGAGGCGAGTCCGAGCGACCGAAGTGGCCGGACAAGAAGGCTCATCCTATGAAGCAGCGGCGAGACAACGCCGATTCTCAGCGTCAAACGGGCCGGATCCGCCTCGCCGCTTTCTCCCTATTGTCGATTGTGCAATACCAATGAGATAAATTGTCCTTAAGAACCGCGCATCACGACGGAGGCACGAAAATTGCTGCGGCATCCAAGTGAAACGCTCCTTAATTTATCGTAAACGAAATCGAGTCGTCGCGCCGTTTGTTCGGATTCAACACTTCGTCGTTTCTATAATTGCAGTTGTTTCGGATAGCGTACGTCATCATTTACGCTTTATTAGGTCTCATTATCATAATTGAATCGTCGACCAGCTGTTATGATGGTAGAGCGCGATTTCCATGCCGGTTTTTTTTTCTCTCTATTCGCACAAAACAAGAGTAATAATTATGTCTTTTTTCAATACTTTATCGTCGTTTTAACAATCGTGACTCCGAATCGCTGAAATATATCAGAAGTTGCGGATTACAGAGAGAGTTACAAACGTTTAACCAATGGCGTATATATCCCCTTGTAAGCTACTCCCAATAAGGTTCGCATCGGTTACTAATCACCAGTATTATATTGCATTTTATTTGCTTCTGCGCGCCGATTACGGTTGTAATCGCCTACAGCATCACGTGCACCGCACCGCACCGCGCCGCGCCGCGCCGCCGGTATTACTATTAATTGCCAATCATTTGGTGCCTTCCGCGGCTAATACGCGGCTCGTTGAAATAGCGGGTTTAAAGCTTTGGTGGTGGTGCCGTTGATGCGGCTCTCTTGTGTACATTAGGCCGGGATTGCGATTATACTGACGCAACGTGTTATTTTCGCGAAATCTTTCATATGGAGAAACATACGCACCGAAGCGACCGGTTGGTCGGTCGTATGCGCCTCGCTGTATGGATGCTTTTAAGATTCCAAGCTCGCCGGGGAGGATCAGCACACGCTCATGCGAGAAGAGATGAGCATGAACGTCTCTCTTTCTTTCTGCACGAAACGGATGTTCGCGGAAGAGCGGCCTTCTCTCAGGCAGCTTCAGCGCACCAACACGAGCCGTGTCGTCGCTCCGATTTTCCATCCGCGAATCGACGATGCACTCCGCTGACATTTTCTCTCGGCTTACAACGTTAAGGCGCGCGTGCCTTTCGCGCGTCTTCATTCTCGCGGCGAATTATCGCGCGGCATTGCTTCCACCTGCATAATTCATCACGGTGCAAACGCGACGCGGAAATTACAATGACGCGCGATTTGACAGTACAATCGACGCGGCCGGGGTAAAAAAAAAAGGCTCTGGCTAACTGCCTTCGTGAAGCACTGCACCGCGGAGAAGTCGGTTCCCGACAGTGAGTCACGTTTTTGCGTTTAACGTTTGATTGAATCGAAGAGAGAGACTGAGATCGGTGTTCCGCGGCTTGTCATAATTTCTATTAGAACATTACCAGTCCCCGCATATACGTATATAGTCACGTACCTATACACGCTTGATCGTCAAACCTGGAAACGTTGCGTTTCACTAAACGAATTTTTTAGCTCGTCGAAATCCATTTCGGCGGAATTTATCTTTTATCTTGTTATTTTCTGGCGTGACGTGAACTTGACCGCGATAAGGCTAGCACACTTCGATAAGCGTCGAGCAACATCCGCTTTGTCCGTAAGAACTTGTTAAAAGAAATCACGATAGGCCCCTGCGCGCACGACGAGTGCGCAAAGTATTTAATGTCCGTGTAGATATGACAAGACGAAAGGACACTTACGTTACCCTAACGCCATCACGATTTTACGTAAGGCGTCTTCGCAATAATAGCCGGATTACGTAAGGTGGCAGGGCGGACCGCGTGTGTGATGACAATAATAGCGACTTTTTCGCAAAACTAACCGTCGGCGCGTGATGTCGGACTGCAGCAGAGAGAGAGAGAGAGAGAGAGAGAGAGAGAGAGAGAGAGAGAGAGAGAAACAGAGACGTGTTCCCTCTCGTTCAGAGGTTAACAATCTTAAATCATGTAACTCTACCGCACGATCGTTGCCGTACGCAAATGCTGAAAGCGATAACGATTGCCACTTACAATGCAGCAGCAGGCAGCCGCAGCGGCGGCAGTTCCACTCTCCTCATGTTCCTCGCTTCTTGTCACTTCACGCCGCTATTATTCACTTTTACGTCTCTCTTTTTTTTTTCCTTTCACGTTAACGAGTGATTTTCTCGCGCTTGCGCTTCTTCTTTTTCTCTTTATTTCGTTTTTATTTTTTAAATCTCTTCCTCGAACGACGTTAAATCATAATCTCAAACTCTTTTAATAGCAATTTTTTTATATTGATATCGTGTTATTATTTTTAATATGTATTTGTAACTTTTATAAGTGTTATAAATCCCGTTTTCGCCTATTATTTTCTATTTATTGTGTTGCCTTCTGTTCTTTAGGAATAGTTTTTTTCCAGCGCGTAACAAATAACTCTTCCTTTCTCTTTTATCCCTCTTCGCTTTCGCGCGCCCGTCTTACCGATTCGAGCTCGCGAAGACTTCGACGTTGTCGTTGTTACTATTTTTAGTCCGCACGGTCTCATCTTTTCTTTCCACGTACCTTTCCGGCCAAGTTCCTACGCCGTTTCCTTACTTAGTCACGCTTACGCTCGACGAGTATGTTTTCGTCGGTTCGGCCGAATGCGCAATTTCTGGCGGTATAAAGGAACGTTGATCGGGACAGCAGATCTAACGCGGAGTCTGGTCAACCGGAAGATTAAATCTAAATTTATAATGCTTAACCTACACTCCCGACTCGTGCGATTATCATCTGACTGCCGTGAGGTCTATTTTACATGGAGGCATATATCGCGACGTTTGCTGTTATGACATCGTATGTTGAGTCATTATAACTGCCATGACATTGAGTGGTGTACCGTCTATCGGTATAGCAATTTTTCTGAGAAGGACAGTATAATTTCCCATTTGTTGTACAGTCATGATATGTGACGTTTTTGAAATGAAAATTTCTTTACGGGAATATTATAGAATTTTTTATTTATCTTTCCCCTTCCCCGTGATAATGAAAATTTTGGTAAAAGCTTTATGCTCTTTTTAGATATACAGAATTCGAAAAAAGTAACTTTACAGATTGGTGTATAAGATTAGAACGAGCATTAGGCTTCATTTTACTGAAGCATTTTTTAAAAGCTACTGTCGATAATTTTTTAAATGCTACACAGAATTTCAAACGAGTCGGCCTCGAAAAAAAAAGTTTTTAAATTTTCATAACGTTTCTCTTTATGTTTTTTCCGATATTCCGTCATTCTGTATATTTCAAATTCAATGAAGCTCCGATCGTACGTCCACAGGCCACGTACTACAGTCCACAATCGCGGTATCGCGACATTTGTCACGTGAAGATATAATGATCGCATAAAGCGACGCATCGGAACCGCGTTCCACGATCGCGAAGTCCTCGAGTGTTATGCGATTGCAAGAACGCGGCGACGCACCTTGAGCGTGCGGCGAATGGGCGTGGAGATTTCCTCTCTTTCCTAATCGCCGTCGTCGCAAAGTCGCAACAAAACGAAATTGCGTCGCGTACGTACGTTTAAGGTTGTGTACAAATCAGCCGTAAAAGGAAACGCTACGAAATCCTTGCCATCCATCGGAAACCCATCGCCTGTCTCTCTCCTCTTCTCTCTCTCTCTCTCTCTCTCTCTCTCTCTCTCTGCCAAACTTTCTCTCTCTAGGGTTTAATCCTATTCGCCGATTATGCGAATTGCGAGACGCGAGACGACGTCGTACGCTCGTAAGTTTCGAAGTCGGACCGTTCGAATTTCGGAGCCGTCGCCCATTGCGCCGCGCGCTCGTAATCCTATTGCGACTCGATTGTGGCCGGCACAATCGGCATAATCCCATTCCGAGTTCCTGCAATCCGGCGCGGGCTTATGGGATCTGGATGAAATTTCGGATTTGGCTTCTCGGACGACTCGGAGCACGCGGCGAACGTCCATCAATTACGGTTTCTTGACCCTTTTAGGAATATCGCATTATGTTTCGACAATCATTAAAGCACGTCTAATCATTAATACGTACACATAACAGTTAAGAAATCTATAACTAAACGAAATTCTAGAAATCCACTAAAAATCCGTTATTGTGCTTAATTCAGAAGAATTAGAGAATTCTGAATAAAAGTAGAAATTTTACGATATGCGTATATAATTTGAACTCTCTATATTTTTATTCCAATTTGTGGATAAAATTAATCTTCTAAACTGATCAATGGGAAGAACAGATTAAGAAATAATGTTTTATTTAGCGTGTCATTTATTTTACTACATCATAATCTTTTTCTATGTATCACGACACCGGGACAAATATAGACATTGTTTTCGTATAAAAAAGATCGAGTATCGCTGATGTATAGGTTCTATGTCAGAGATTTAATGCCACGTTTACGGTTTGTCATTATCAAGTTCGTATCTGTCGACAATAAAACACTCGGGGAGTACGCGCTATTTCAGCGGTAAATCAGCGATTTCAATTCTCTGAAAAAAGAATTCGCATCGCGGACGGCACGTATCGCGATGGCAATCAACAGGCGCCTCTTACTCGCTTAATATGCAAGCAATACGGGACGCCGTTGTCGCATAGAAAGTTCTCGAGAACGTTTTCAAGAGCGGCATATGAATATTGAAAAAGAAATTAATTGCCGGCGAATGTCTCGGAGAGTGAGCACTCCTCTCCTCTTCGTGCTCCAGGTGCTCCTTCCGTCTTCGCTGGAGAGGTAGCCGCCGACAAACGGAGATGCTATCGTGGCGGTTATCAACGATCGCTCGATCGCTCGATCGTCTCGAGCGCGAGCGTCGAGAATTGTGCGATGCAATACGATACGACGCGCTATTCTAACGCTATACGCCGTTCTTTCTATCGATAATAAGCGCACACAGTTAATGGCAGCGGTAGCGCGTAATGAAATAATGGTTTCATCGCGTCAGGTTTTGCCTTTCATCGAAAGTTCTCTCGATAACTCCTGTTTCGAAAGAGGCACATCGATCCTCATTGGGCTCGCGATGCAGAGATGTACAGTAATGCGTGATATATTCTCTATCGGGGGAGTCTATCTTAAGTACGGACACGTGAAACGAGATTTAAATTTATGAAGCGTGATATGAATAAAATCGATTTTTTGTATTAATATTATAAAGGTGAAAGGAGAAAGAGGAAAATGTTTACGTTGCGAATAGCTAAAGGCAGCTGTAAAATACTTTTTCTTGTTTATACATTTAAATCACTTTTGATTATCTCGTTTTCCTTTACGTGCGAGAGTCGCACGTTTACACTTACATTTTTTTGTATAAATCTCAGACTAGCCATTGGAAAAATATTAAATTATCACTATACGATTTCTTAATCTGTTTTCCAGTTTGTGTTTCTGTTCTTAATGGCGGAGACGGTGAAATTAATATGGACAACAAGATAATTAAAACGTAAAAAAGTTTAAACTGTCTTCCGGTCATTAAGCCGGCCATCTCAATTTATTGCAATTCGTATAAAACCCTCTTCCGTATCCATTTCAATGATTGGCGTGTAGCGCATGCAGCAGCGTGTATCATGCATTGACCATATGTAACGCGGCTAAATGGGTCAATATGCACATCCGTATATCGTAGTTATGACACTGATGACTGCCTAATTGAATGAACTATGATCCACCGGGTGTCTTCAGATTTAATAACCCAATATTGAGGCATGCCATTGTGTCCTAAACAGGCCTGTATCGAATTAGCCTTTTTATCGTTGAAGACGCAATGCTCCCTACATGCATCTTATAGTTGCTGTATTTAAGCGGTTCAACAAAAGCCGAATCAACCGAATGAAAAAAGACGAACGTATTATGGGATTACCGTATTGCAGCATCGCATGTCTTATACGGAATATATATATATATATATATATATATATATATAAAATAATATATAAAATAATTATATATATATATATATATATATAAAATCATTGTGTAATTATTTGGAAATTTTGTTCAATTAAACTTTATTCACTTTTTATAAATATTATTCATCTAATTATGAATATCTTATTTTCACTAGATAACCAGATCACTAGTTCACTATTCGTTATCCGAAGGATTCACGAGATTTACTATCGGCGTTACACTGAACTTGTGCGTTATATAAGGCGCATTATCGACGATCGCGAAAAGAATCAATTAACCGGCCCGAACGGAAAAAAACCGGCGCGACGACTTTCGTTGCGTTCCAACGAAACAAAAAGTACGAAAGTACGCACGAAAGTAAGGTCACTTTCGGCGCGGTCGCGGACAAGCACGCACGTAGCCGGCGAAGAAGTAGTCCATCGCGGGCCGCGTTTGGAACCAAAGGTGGATTTCTAACACTTTCACCGGACACACGATCGCCGATTTGTTTGATACAGTGACAGATCCAGATTCTATTACGACACGCTTCGCGGACTTAATCCAATTTTCTGACCGTTCAACCCCAGAATGATTTATGACCGCGCTCGTCATCCTCGCGGCCGTTGCTTGCATTTTATCGAAGCGTTTGCTGCGTATTGCGCATCTCAGTCTACTTGCTTAATTTATTTTATTTCATTTAAATTGATTTAATCTGAAAAGGCATATTTTCTAGTTTATAGCATTATCGTGAAATCCGTATGAAATCTACTTATTTACGTTTATTTCGCCGTTACTTCACTGCTTGCGTATTTGACATACTGCGAAAGATAAGAGAAAATTCGGCCGGGATTACAGCACAGTTGCGTGCGAGGCGTGCATCGAAAGCTTTACGCCAAGGTTAATAACTCGGCTTCCAGTCGCCACGGAGATTGTATTACGACATTATTCCACAAGCGGCCAAATGTTTTCAGACATTCCCGACGCCTCGGGGCCAATGACGATCGATATCAACCATCGTCGACCATCACCGGCACACTAACATTCCGCACGCGAATATTTACCGTCCCGCGCGCGACAACCTAGCATTAATGGCGAATTACAGAACGCCGTCGGCCGCGCGAACGGCTGGCACGTGACACCGCCGCGGTGCTACGGTGCGTCGTTCGAAAGTGCACAACACCTGAATCATCCGCTCCGCGAACGATTGATTTCTTAACCGCGCATTAAAGGATTTAAAGGCCTTCTTCTTCGGTGCGGTCGATCGATCAAATCTAGTGGAATCCACTAACGACCTGCAGCGCGATAACATCTTTCCTGTCTCGAAGGTGCTCTCCTGGCACCTTCGCGCGCTCTTTTACTACCTCTTTTTCTGCGGATCTACATAATTAATTTAAGTTTGTTGAAAATTAAAAGAAAGTTGCATTCTAATTGAAGTTCGCGCGTCTAGTCGTGTACCGGTGCGTAGACATATGTAACTATAAATCGCTAGGCGCTTTCCTAAGCTTCCAACAGGAGCGCTTGAGTCGTGGCTCAGAGCCACGTGGGGCCTTTCTTCCAGCATCTTCTCTAGTCAGAGACACACACTTGAGTTGCCGACGTGCTATGCTATGCACGTGGCTTTGTTTTCTGTGGTACTTTGGCCAAAGTTTCCTTTCGTTTAAGAGTGTTACATTCCATGAAAGTTGCATTTAAACAGATCGTTGCTTATACAGAAAGTTTCTATTTTCATTAGTGTTGCCTTGACAGAGTAACACTAAGAAGGTTGCATATAAAGAAAGTGTTGCCTTGACAGAGTAACACTAAGAAGGTTGCATATAAAGAAAGTGTTGCCTTGATAGAGTAACACTAAGAAGGTTGCATATAAAGAACGTTGCATGGAGAAGGTTGCATAAGGATCCTAGAACGTTACACCCTCGGGTCGCCGTAATGGCGTCAACACGCTGAGTACAAGGCATGCCGACCACGAAGGTCACGGAGTTTACACGAGGACGTTTGCTATGCTTGATTCCAACTGGGCCAGATCTTACGTTACCGTGGACAGAAATCTTGCACTCAAATCGAAAGGACCACGGCTCTCACGCTGATAAGTACCACACGTGTGATTGCGTCACTCAAATCACATGATGCAATATTGCATAACTTAGAGGGATTTAGACTCAGCTCTGAATCCATTCGCCTTATGTTGCAATAGAACCATATAATTTATATTACGTTTATTTCTAAGTTTGCAGACCATTGTAAGCGTTGTTTAACACGAGCATGTGCAGATCTCATTGGTTTCTTTCTTTGTATTGTCACGTGCAAGTCTCATTGTTTTTTTGTCTTGTATTACTCATTGTTTCTTTTGTCTTTGTATTACTCATTGTTTATATTGTATTATTCTGCGGCTGTTGTCCGTGTATTACTCACTTAAATATTTAATTATAAGTTACATTACGTTTTAGTGAAAGGTTATTATATACTATTTACATTGATATTGCATTATTTCATAAACTTCTATAACAGTATTATATTTAAAATGTAAAGATATAGTTGTCTTAAGTTTATTAATTAAGTCGTTGAGTTACACAAATTATATGATATATTCCGTTAGAAAGCATAATCATTATACCAAAATAAATATTATTCCAAAATTCTATACAGTGTTAAAGATTTGTATGGCCAACGAAAATTTCATTGTCGCTATCGAACAAAGTTATTATAGATTTGATTGCGAAGGTAGTTGACAAGTGTGACAATAATCTTACATCTTCCGACAAAAGAAAGTTAATAGTTCATTTTTTATTCTGCAAGTTCAAGAATAACATCAGCCATTTCTGTTCCAAGCCGGCCGGAATCCCTCGAACGATGGAATATCCCTCTCGCGGCTTCGCGATCGGGCGCAAGCGTCCGATTCGAAACCAGCGCGAAGAGAGAGAGAGAGAGAGAGAGAGAGAGAGAGAGAGAGAGAGAGAGAGAGAGAGAGAAAGAGAGACCGGTTTCCATACATGACATGAATCGCTTTTGCGAACGCGAATTCCGCCGGTGACTGCGTACGTCGTCGCGGCAATCCGATGCAACTATTACAAGGTTTCAAGAAGGACCTTTGCCATCGGCGCGTTAACACGCGTCGCGGGCGCGCGAGCGTGCGCACGCACGCACGCACGCACGCACGTACGCACGCACGCACGCTGCATATGACAGTCGCGACGCACATCGCCGAGACGTGCAATGCGCGTAACGAGATATGCGCGCGATCGACCTTCGACCGGAATGTGGCATGGCATCGGGACCGGACGTCGGCCATCGATCGCGTCGCATCGCGTTCGCGACAAACGCGGGCCTTATTAATCCGCGTCAACAATCATCGTTATTATAGCGACTACTAACTTCGTCCCCGTGACGGACAAAGGCGCCGGCCGGTCAACAAAACGCCGCGCGCGCGTTTCGTCAGCACGCCGGCGTGGTGGCGGTGGTTTACCTGCGCCGGGCCGGGCCAAGTTCCGCTGATTACATTCACCCTAAATGGCCCCACGACCGTGTTTGAAGTCGTTATACAAAGGGCGACGATTATATTGTCCGGAGTTCATTTCTGGGCGAAGCACGCGGACGATAGTACGGGTAGTTGTTACACGCGGCCATTACGAAATTCGTGACTACTTGTTATTTAGATAAACTATCGCCCGTAGAACGGGTATGGAAATTCGTGTAAGACGTGGGAAGTGCGGTTAATTAAAATTCAAATCCATGACTACGAGAGATGTCAGCCCGAATTGCAGGCAATAAATTTAATTACAATCCCGTATTAATTAATTCAATTAATATGAAATGCGTCGAGAAAGTTACCGCTGCGAGGAGAAGCTTATATACACTTCAAAGTATTGAAAATTTGATTCGTTAACAAGATTACACATGTGCCATACTTCAGAAGAAGTAGATTTGCAATTTGAAAAAAATATATATCTGTAATCGCTTGACAGAATGGCGTATTTACATAGTTTGTATAATTTTTACTTCAATTTATGATAATTATAAATTCATTTTATATGTTAATTATTTCCATAATATTTTCCACGCAAAGAATAATTCATTATTCAACGCTACGATAACTCATTGTGTATATGCGTATAGAATACGGCTGCGATCCAGATTTTCGATTACAACTCACGTGTAATTTCCACAATGGGGGGGGGGGGAGTGAATGCGAAGGGAGTTATTTCGAGAACGTGATTCAGACGGGATGATCGGAGAGATCATGCCGTGAGATTCCCGCGCGGCCGTCGATTCCGCGTTAAATAGACCACATCGATGCACCGTTTAATCTTCGATCGGCTGCCAAAGTACCATCGGCGCGCGGCGCATCGATGCGATGCCGGCCTGGAGCCTGGCGAATGGACGCGCTCCAAAGAAACGAGGGAGTAGAGAAAATTCGATTGTCCGCGCGAACTCATTGTGACAGGCACGCCGAGTGAAAATTGATTACGATGGAATTTCTGCCAACGCCTTTCTATTCCAACGCCTGCGGATAATACCCCGCGCCGTCGCCAGTTTCGGATTGAAGCCGTTCCGCGGAATCGAGGAGCTCCGAGCGCGTATAGCTTGCGACCAAATAAAATTCCAATCGAAAGATTTCGCGAGATTACTTTCAGGCAAACATTTCCATATTTATAACGGTAATTAATAAGAATGGTCTGCCGAATGGCTCGATTTCTTCTTTTTTAATTAATATAAATTGTAATTCTATAGTTTTTAACATTGCCAAGATATTGCTATAAGTAATATGCATGTATTCATCTATTGAAACTAAGATTCGTGGAACATTGTACAGCTGGCCGCCAGTGAGAGGGCAAAAAATCGGGTCAGGAAATGATCTCTGTCACTCCTCCTCCCCTTTACTCGCCAATTATTAACTTCATTCGACAAATAGCGCGCGGACGGCAACAATGGACCATTGTATCCTTCGACCATTATACCCTTTGTTTTCTCCGTGCCAATGATCTCTCACCGCGCCGCACCATGCCATCTCTCGAACGTAGAAGACGAAGCGAAGAGAGAAAAGCGGAGAAAACCGCCGCAGCACCCGCGCGCGCGCGCGGTTGCGGCGGATCGACAAAGCGAGAGAGCGAGGGAACAATATAGGAACTGCCGCGGGATCATCCGAAGGAGGCCTGCCACGGCTCGCGGCGAGCTCGCCTCGGCTAGCATCTGTCGTTACTCGCTGCGAGTGCGCTATTACCGCACTTAGAACGCGCTGGAGCTGGCGCGGCTTTCAAGCACATGTCGGCCTTCGTTTGTCATCGTGACAGTTTACGGTGTTCGCTCGCTCGCTCGCTCGCTCGCTCGTTTGCAATTCGAACCTGCGGAACCCGGATCGTCCCGCGGATCTCCGACGTGCAAATCCTCTTCCGTCTTCTTATCGCGCGCTCTCCCGCGACTCTCGCGCGTTATTGTCTCTTTTTTTTCAACATTCCGCGTTCCATCGGTCTTTCGCGACCACGTGCTTTCAACTCTCCGATGATATTTGTCTTTGGTCCTTCGTACACACCTTTCTCTCTGTCTCTTTCTCTCTCTCCTCACCTTCTCTCTCCCCGTCTCTTTCTCTCTCGAGGGAGAGAAATTCCTCTTGGTGGCCTACCTCGTTCGAAGCTCTCGATCTCACCGCACGTGGTTTACCTCCGCCCCGAGTCAGTGCCGAGAATAACCAATCTGACCGTTTGACATTTCGCTAATTTCGAATGCGACTCATCGAGGTTGAATTCCAGTATCGATTTGCTTAATAATAGGTGCCGTGACGTGCATTAATCACTCGAAATATTACCCCGCTTATAACGAACTTATCGCTATAATCCGTTTTAAACGCATATAATGCGCGCTAGTTGGGCACGATCATATTTATGACGCGTCCGTTTAAAACAGAGTGCCTATCGAGCATCATTAACTTTGAATAAGAATTTAGCACTTCGTAACTGTTAACGGCGGGACCGCCGTTAACAATTTCGCACCATTGTGACAGCGATGACTAATCTTTGTTGTGTATACAAACGCTAGCCGCCGATAAGCACTGCAGATATGTATAAGTTTCCGACGTCATTTCCTTCCCCCAGCAGCTCTATTCCGCAAGAACCGTAAGTTCTCGATCGTATAATACGTGTAATCGGTTTGCGAATCGCTTCTTCCGCCCTAATCTACGTTTCATTCTCATTACAGTGTCCAGAAAGTTATTTGTTCGCGTCAGGAATACACGGTTATTAGTGCGCTCGGCGGAATTAGTTAATATTAAAAATCCCAATCCATATTCGCGAAAATAGAAATTACAAAGCGCGATTCGTCCGCGCGTACTCGGCGCGCTTCCGTGCGAAGAAGAATCGTCGACTGATTTACACGTGAACGTAACAACGCCCGCGCCTCGGCGCTGCTTATCTGTCGCTTACATCGCGGTGTCTCGCTTCTTCGGGTCTCCCGCGAGTCTCTCGCGAGAAATCTTCCGCGAGAATTACAATTTTTAATCAGCTTCGATTACGGGGAAGTATAACCTACCCGCCGCCGAGGCGCGCGCGACGTCGCGTAACGACACTCCGAGGAGTATAAAAACGCCGCACTCCGCGATTCTCGGCGCGATGAAATAAATAAATGTCGCTTTCCATGCTCATTCGAGAAATGTCAAACGTTGCTTCAACCAGCATTCCCCGCGAGCGCGATCGACGGATACGGCCACAAAGTGCGTCGGAATAAGCGTGCGAACGGTTCGGCGTTGACAGCGGCTCTTCTGACTATATGCATTTTAAGAACGTGTTGCACGCCGCCTCCGCAGACGAGCAAAATGTATCGGCCGTATCATCGCGTCTGCAAATGTGCGCGCGAGCGACGTTGCGCTTTAGACCGGTACCGATACCATTTGAATGAAAATCGATACTCGCCCGCCTGAGATAAGTCCTTATTGAGACTCTGGCCGAGATACCAGAAGCCCGAGCGTGGAAAACCTATCCCCTCGACTTGGACTCGCGCGCGCTAGTAATAAAAAGCAACGAGATAACGCGCGCGTGCATTTTTGCCGCCGATCGGAAACCTCGCGTCTGAGAGATAACGCGATTCCGTGTAGGAATCGGCCGAATGCGCCATTTATCGAGGGCCATAATCTTCGCGGGTATTCGCGAATGAGAATACCTCACGTAGGATACCGGAAAGCTTATCCGAATACGAGAGACGGAACCGAGACAGAGGCGGCAGCTATACGATAGGGTTCTTCATCGCTGAGGTCGGCCTTAAGGTCGCGGGACCTCAACGTGGAGCTGACGTAGTCGAGTTCTCACGGTACGCGAGATGCCGCGGAACGCGAAGGAAGAAAGGTGGAACTAAAGAGGAATCGATTTATTATTAAAGAGAGAGGAAGTGAATAATTATCTTGCTTGAATTCTCCATAGATATCTAGAGATTCTTTAAAGAATAACGGTGATGCGGTGCATAAAAACAAAACGTCAATGAGTGTAACGAAATAAGCGTGTGAAACGGAAGTACGGAAATTTAAAATTTAAGTAACTGTGTGACAGTTGTAAAAATAATTGGAATAAATTATACAGATAAATCAAGTTGGTTCGGTAATTAAAAATTAAAAATTTAACGGATTCAGCGATAACTAAGGATAACATGGAAAAAATATAGAAGACGTAAAGATAATGAGAATTTCCTGTTTAAGGTGAGAGGACGATAATATGATTGCCCTATGAATAAAAGATGTATTGGCAAACAGATAGACAGGAGACACACCGTGATTGACGTGATGATTCTCAGCGTTATCGCCATAGGCGATATCCCATGATTGAGATACGTAAAGTGTATTTTTGAAAGTGTCGGCAAGGAAACCTTGTTTGACGAAGAAGATTGTTGAGCGAATAGGTCTTCAGAATCCTCCAAAAATGCGTAGGTCAAATGGAGCGTTATCAGATAACTCGCATCGATGTGATAACGCAAATCTTTCTGATACAGGATTTATGTGTGAGAAATTGTTTTTTCCTGGACGATAACGTCACGACGATAGCGATATTTACAACGTTCACGACTTAAGCAGGATAATATTTCTTCAAACTTCTCTACATTTACTTATCTCAGAGAAATAATCTTTATCTTGTTATATAAGTGATCATATTTTAAATTATTTATTTGCCGATTATCTCTTTTAACAAATTGTCACATTTCCTTATCGTGTTTTGCATCTAACTGAGAAATGTACAACAATTAGGATCTCTAGCAACGACGTATCTTTTCTTTTACACGATCTCACTAGTCACAAACGAGAAATAAATTGCATTGTACGGCGCTAACACTTCATAATCGCCGCAACGCTTGCGATAACGAGGGAGTTTATCGCCAGTCATCGACGCGTCGTGTCGGACACGATTCGAATATTCCGTGAAACGCGGCGTTCCGTGTCGGACGGAGGATCCTCGCATCCGTTTACTTGAGCAACGGTGCCCCCGCGGTCGCTCGCGATCGGTACAGACGATTAAACAGTGTGTACAGCTGCGAGTGTGGCGGACGCAAAAATTCGATAACTCGGCATCGTCTAGATAATGGCATACGCTTCGCACAGATCCGCACGATGGGGGGAGACTGCAATTCGCATTTAAGACAAGCACCGGAGAGCGCAGCATTTATGTATCGAGGCACCGCTAGTTTGCATCTGGCGCATCGGATCGACATACGTGAGAGGCTCGTGAATCCACGGGTAGAATCCGGGGAGGGGGGGCGCCTCGTTCCGATCGTTATCCCAGTAGTTGAATCGAATCAGAAACACGAGTTCACGACTGGCAGAAAAGGCAATAGACTAGATACGAAGTCACTTAGATTCGAAGACGCGATGAAGCGGGATGTTACAGAAGTAATAGATGAAGTAATGAAAAGTAATGAAAAGAAGTAATAAGAAAGGAGAATAAAAAATAGAACCTGCTCAATTTATCCAAGCCTTCTTTTATTATCTTTGAAAAAATGAAAATTGTTCAAGAGACTTCAGGGAATTTTCAGAATTTTTAATTGATGAATCGCGTATATTTAATAGCTGGCGAGCGCGAGAAGCTCCGACTGCGGCCCTGAACCTGATCTTCCTAGCGTTTTGTTCCTCGCCGATCGGGTCAGAACTTCCGCGTTCGCGAGAGCGTCTCACGATCGCGATCCGTCGATGAATCCTCGCGCGAGGACCCCACATGTGCTTCGCGCTCCAATCGAGATATCGTTTCTCCGCGCACCGCCGATCCTCCTGCAACGAGATCGCTAAAGAGAAGGCCATTAGTCGTTTCTCGTTAAGCCGGGGAGGCTCTCACATGAAAATCGTGATATCGCAGGTATACGGCGATCGCCGTTACTTTCTCACTTTTTTTCCCTTTTGTTTTTTCCGTACCTTGCTTCGCTGCTACCGGGTGTTTCGCAATCGCGCCCGCAACCGTAAAAGTCACTCAAGCAAGATGATCTCTTAACAAAATCGACAGCTGTGTCAGCAAAAGATCCGTTTTTAGGCGCAACCGAGGCAGCGCTAACGAGAGAGAGAACTCCAAAATTTAATCTGTTTACATGACAATAAAATTCGCGAAACACGTATCGAGATCCTATCTACATCATGTTTGTGCGACGCGACGGGTAATAAAAATGTTAAATCTTTGTCATCAAATATTCGTCTTGATTAAGTACAATTTAATATCCCGTGAGAGAGAAAGAAAGAGAAATCGAGAGAGAGAGAGAGAGAGAGAGAGAGAGAGAGAGAGAGAGAGAGAGAGACGCGCGTGTTAATTTACCTGGAACGAGCGAAATTTGTATCACTTTCCTCGAATGATTCATGCTACGTGTGTTGATTACTCCCTCTTTGTTTACAAGACTAAAGAAATCGTACGGCGCAAATAGCTCCGAAGTCTCTTGCATAGTAATTCGGAGCCGCTCGCTGCGCTCGGCCAATCGAGCGCGAGGAGAATAATCCGCAGAGGTTTTTAGCGGCGAAGGAGAAAGCGCACGGAAATTTTATCCAAACGAACGGCGTGTCGCGGGGGACAGGGTCGTTTGGCAAAAAGTCAAGTCGTCATGGCTTCGTGGCTCGGGCTATTTTTCCCTCGGACGGGGGAAAAGTGAGTCATTGACTCGTGCCGCGCGTATCTCGTTTATTTCGTCGCCGAGATCCTTCGAAGGGGGGAGCGATCGAAGGGTGGAAGGGGGCACACGCGAGGGTATTCGCCTTGGATAACGCTCGAGAAGCCCGTTACGTTCGGGATCGTTCCGTCCTCTTTATCGTTGTTATCTGACGGAATATTCGGAGATTCGCTCCCATCGACGGTACCTCTCGAGCGGAGAGACACTCGATAGGCTTTCGATGCGAACGAGAGTTTTGCCGGTCCGGAGGGAAAGAGAAAGAGAGAGAAAACGCGACGAATGGAGGAAAACTTAAAAAAAAAACCTCCCGACTTATTGGCCGGCGCGATCGGATCGATTCCCCGAACCGCTAATAACGCTTTCACGCTGACGAAATTGCAGGAAACCGACAATAGTACGTAATGTCTGAAATCATCTTGCCGCGAATGAAAAGAAAGAGAGAGAGAGAGAGGAAGAGAGACGTGTCGTCACAATTGTAACTCCTCGCATGAGAATGCGCTTTAGGTCTTCGTCCCGCGCGCGTATTATTATTGCACGCTTTTGCGTATTTCGTAAACGCGTGCGCGCGTATCCCTGCAGCTCGACGACGCCTGTCGACCGCGCGTCTTTTCCACGCCTCTGTACCTTTCGGTACTTCAGATAATTAGGCAGATGGCAACACGTATTAATTTACGCAATTGAAAGTTGTTTAAGGCATGACGCAATTTTGTCGAGAGATTGCTCGAGAGTTCTCGAGATACCGCGCGTGTATGCAGGTACAAGATACCTTCCGCGCGAGCGGCCAAGGAACTGGACTATCGCGCCGCAGTCGCAGGTTTGTTCGTCGTACGGTACGCTTCGCAAACGCGCCGGCATAACGACAACGACGACGACGTTTTATTTTCATTGTTATCTACGTGACAAATGTTTATCGGCAGATAAGCGCGAGACTTGAAATTTGTGCGCAGGGAAGAAAACAAAATAGTATTATCGCTTCCTGGAAGTGAATTCATTTAGCGATTGTATGCTCGCCAAGTGAGCTTGTATGTATGTGTCTCCTCGTGAAAGTTACTCCAAGTATATATTGATTATAGTAAATATTAATTCTGTATCTATAATCGAGAAAGTCGGTTAAACGAGGCCTCGATCGGTTGTAATAAATTATGCCAACAGGATTTATTAAAAATCTATTTTGTTTTACATCCGCGCGGGTATATAAAGAATACATTATCCCATATATCTTGTTTCAATTACAAAGTTAGAAAGTTGCAAAGAAAAAGCCTCTCCGCAAGAAGTTGCCACGAGGGAAGCTCAACAACGTCGTACAATTTTGGCCTCCCTACAGCCGGAGGAGATCTTGCGAGATTTCGTCAAGATATCTTGCTGGGAAGTCGTAATATCTCTGAGACATCCCGTGTAAGCACGGGCTATCTGGAGAATATCTTTAAGAATATTTTTATTTACATTAAAATGTAACTTCCGGTACTCTGCACACGTACTTTGCCGCTCAAAATATTCTCAGAATGTTGTGTACGGAAATGTGGTTTTCTTCTTTGTAACATATATATATATATATATATATATATATATATATATATATCCGCGCATTTACCAAGGCAGTCTTCTAAATATTTTAAACGTAATATATGTATATATATATTACGAAGATCACATTTCCGTACACAACATTCTGAGGATATTTTGAGCGGCAAAGTACACGTGTGCAGAGTACCGGAAGTTACTCCAAGTTTATATTGACATTTTAATGTAAATAAAAATATTATATATGTAAATAAAAAAAAATATATATATCCGCGCATTTACCAAGGCAGTCTTCTAAATATTTTAAACAAACTCCCTTCGAATAATACAGCGATAACACTTTAAAATTGAGATACATATGTAACATATGTATCTGGGACGTTCAAAATTTCAATTGCGTATAACGAAATCGTCATATAGACAATTACTTCTATTTAAATATTGATAGAAGACAATATCTAGGGCAATTAAGGGGAGTATAGATATAGAAGTTTGTATCTTGTTCTCCGTTGAGAACCGGAGCAATTTAACAAAGACGCGCAGTTGCGCCAAGTAATCTCCCCGTTTCTCGTAAGAGCGAGGTAATCGAGCGTGCTTAAAGCATGGCACGTGGGCCACAATCGCGTATAGGATCGAAGCGTGCGCTCGGGACCGTTAGATTTCATTTCACATGTCTCTTTTCGGTGCGTCGCATTCGGGAGAAAGTCTCGCGTTTCCTTTTTCTTTCTTTTCGAACACTCGTATTACCCGTCTCCTCTTTACAAGACGAAGGCGACGATAGAGGATTACGTGTAAAGCCGTCGCGGAAACGCGGTTACTTCATAAGTTGGCGCCTTCGTTTCCGCTTTTCAAGGCCGTCGATAGCCTCCTCCCGGATATTTTGATTCAGAACTGTCGAATTAATTAATATCGGTAGGGGAGATAAGAGATTGCAATATTACAGAGTGTGCATGTGCCTTCGCTTTTGCAACACGTGCGAGCGCGCGCGTGCGCGCGGGACGGCTACCGGTGAACCCGCAACGAGATAAGGTCGCCGCTATCGCAATAACGACGGTGTAACCGGAGGTGGCCCCGCCGCCGCGCCGTCGTCCAGGGAAAAGAACATCGTCGGCTTCCTTTCCGCATGGCCACGCAGCGCGCTCGTTGCCCCGCTCGGCGCTATACACCGCTCCGTCTCTGTAGCCGGGGCACTCGTCGAGATTTCGTAATTAAGCGCGTCTTAGGACGCGCGGTCACCGAGTACAGTCGCCGATTAGCGGATTAACAATTAACATCTGCACGCCGCGAAATTTACGACACTTATAAAACGTTTATTATCCCGTGCGATTTCACTTTGATACACCCAGTTGCGAGATGCTAAAATTATTATCGCGGAAAAAGAAATTACTGTTGCCACAACATAATAATTCTGATAATTTTCGCCCATCAATTTAAAAGGGTTATAGGAACTAAAATACTTTGGAAGTCATTTATATATAGTTAACTGAACTCTCAGCCTCAATATTGTGATGTGCAACTATAACATATATATCTCTCAATCATACTATTTGTTGTGCAGACCACATTAGAGACATAACAATAATGCTTTGGTTGAGGCAATCACATATATGAAGATATTCTAACCGAATGTTATTTTTCCTATAAGCACTAAAGTTGTGACAACCGTACTGATGAGCATATTAACAGATGTATGCCAACATCAATAAAACTTAAATTCACATGCATTTCTTTTTCAAACATAGAGAATATTGTTGTAACATCCATAGCAATTTTTTCCATGTATACCATTTGCTATTGCGAATTGATTCGGTGATAATTGTGCGAATCCTACCGACGCCCCGCTCCTCCCCCCGCGTGTATAAGTTGAGATAACTGTCAGTAGGAAACGATAGCCGTGATAAAGTCAATAGCTTTCGTGTCAATAAAATAAGGTATATACCGAGAAAGCATATTTGTGTTAGCCGAAACGCACATACGGAGTAATAAGTAACAGTTATGGGAAATATTGATGAAATAAATTTTTACACCTCACTGACGACTGTTTTGCAATTTCACGAGAAGGTCTAATTTAGATTTTCCGATAATTTTTTTTTCCTTAGTGCCGCGTGAACGGGTTTATGCGCGCACGTGCTGACTCGATCATCGATAATAGCGATCGATACGTGAATAGACGCACCGTGAAAGTAAAATCCCGTGGAGCAAATTGACGGGGGATAATGTTATTGCCGGCACGAGCAGGCGGATCTCTTCTTCGTCGTCCTCTTCTTCGGCGATGAATCAACCTTTAAAGAGCGCCGTAGACGCGACGCGATTTCGCAAAATGTGAAAACGACGCTCCTCCACAGTCCCCGCTCGCGCGCTCACTCGGCTTCGCTGCCTTTGAGCGCGCGCACGTTGACAGGCGCCTTTATTCAGGCGACTCCCAGACAATCAATATTTATCGTCGACGCTCAGGTAATGACAGCACCTCTGATTGTCTGATAAACGCGGTAGGAGGCGACTTTCTTACGGGAAATTTGATTATCTCACATTATTTCGTAAACCCGTGTCGAAATATCTTTATTGGAGAACATCACGCGAAAATTAAAACTATATTAAAATAAACTCCGTTTTCTTTCTTTCTTGAGAAAGAGAGAGAAAGAAATCGATACTGTTAAAAATACCGTTGTTGTAAAAATTAGGGATAAGAACTAAACAGATAAGAATAATCAAGGCATAAGGTCTCGTTATGTATATTTTATACTCTCTCGTGCTGTTTATATTTTTATGCTTTCAAGATACTTAAGAATGAAAAGCGATTGCGGCGTCTCGATAATTCTCCTAATAACTGTTACCGTGGCGCACGCGACGTGAAATGATATCGCTACTTTATTTGCCATGCGTAAGTTCGTCGACCGGACGCGCGGAAAACGTTTTTGCGCTTGCGCTTGCTATTATTGTAACGGTGTAGAAAATTAGTCACGATGCCACGGTCTTTGCAGAAGAAAACACTGTCAGGCACGCGCAACGTACGTACTACATTCGTAGTGCATGTGCCGAGGGCAGCCTTAGAATTCAAATTAGGATCGATTATGTGACGAGGTCTCTTCTTCAGCTTTAGATCATTAATACCGGATCAAGTGTGGATGGAACGGATGCGAAAAGTCGTTGGCGAACATTTGATTCCCTGTTATCAATCTGAGTATTCCCTTTCTCTCGTGGATGTTTCACGCGTCGGCATTAATTCTTCTTCGAACGTAAGGTGAAAAAATGTCCTGTCAACCCAAGTGTTGTAAGGACCCGTGTCACCTATTCATTAGGTACGTAACGGGAGGACGTCTGACAGAGAAGTTGACAGAGGCGTTCCTACATTGATCGAATTATAATATATCATTAATTTCCCGTATTTATTTCGATACTGAAGGAGGCCAAAATGACCAAAACATGAATGACAAATCCGTCACAACGACGGTTGTCAAAGATTCTTCACGATAATGTCTCGCTGTGAAGCCGAAGGCTCATACAATACAATGTCATTTAAGTCGAATTTTAAGAAATTACTTCCATTGATTTAGTTTCGCGATAAAATTTTCAGAGCATATTTGTCTTAAAAGAAACGAAGTATGTGTATGTTCTAGAGTGTTCTAATCAGAAAATTGGCTAACTGGTTCGCAATGCTAAGCTCTCGGCGCTTACGATCTTAAAAATACTTCGAACAAGGAAGAGGGAGGGGGGGGGAAGGCAATTGGATAGGAAGAATTACATTGTACGCGATGTTGCGTGACCAGATCCTCAAAGACGAGATAACACTGAACGCCGCGGTCTTCGCCGCAGCGATCGGTTCGTTCTTATTTACACTGGCCGGGCAGATGATTAGGGTGGTGGAGTTACGGTAGTAATACGCACGAATCGCCAAGTGGAACATTCCCAGATCGGTTCCCAGAACGGCGCCGTTTAACACGATTATACACGCCTACCCGGTACGTACAACTCGCAATCGTAATCCCGGTCGTTACTCGCGAGACATTCCGCATATGTCGAGGAATCCCACGTTTCTCGGATCACGCTAATCTTATCGCGCGAGACGGGGTAAACAGAAACTGTATACATTCCCGTTCGTAAAGCCTCGTCTATTAGATATTTTATATTGGGCGTTGATTATATATATTGAACTACTAGAAAATAGGACGAAGCTATATCGCTACGCTTCTGGCGAGTGTCTGAAAATAAAAAGTTTCGGTGGTAATTTTAACGTTTGATATTGTGTTTCGAGTTCTTTTCACCTGTCAACTAATTACAAATTTATTGTAAGACATAGGAGATATTGGTTAATGATCGAAATTGCAATAAGTCTCGTACACACTTGGCTGATTTATAGGGAGCCTCAAGAACTCGTAAAAGTGTGAAATATCCGGGCTCCGAAAAGTCTCGATTCGATAAGCTGTCTGGTAAAGTCGTCTGACGACACGGCGATACCGGTCTCGCTCGAGATTCCTTCGCAAAACGGACAAGTTCGCGCTAATTGGTGTGAAAGTCGTCGCCCGTTAACGTTGCGCTCTCACTCGGCTCGAAGGGAATGAAGAAGAATATTTATTCACTTTAGCATATTACAGCCAAAAAGGGGACTTGGTTTACAAAAAATTCTTACCATTCATCCATCATACTTTGTACCTATCTCTCTATACTTTCCTATGTGCTTATCGCTACACGAAGAGAATTTCCTTTTAAAATTTACCCTGAAAATCATGTTAATCGTGGGACAACATAGTATTTCGGCAAATTTTACTGTACACTACAATCAATTTGTTGTAGTGTATACTAAAAAAAAAATATAGTGAAAATCACATTAAATTCGTCGAAATACTATCTTATTCTACGATTAACATGATTTTCAGGGTAAATTTTAAAATAAAATTCTCTCCGTGTACATATTACCTATCACAGATTGATCTATCACCGCTCGTCGTTTAGAGCTCACAGCCTTCTCAATTTTGTTTATAGTCTACATTTACCCTCGAAGGGAATGCAAAATCTTATTAAAATTAAGAGCTAAAGTACCGCGTGCGCGCGCGATAAGTGCAGGAGGAAATAAAGGAAGCGAGGCGCCGCGTGCCGTGCGAAGAAAGCGGAAGGTCGTCGGAGGTGTGGAAATACGATGGCGCGATGCGCGCGCGTTTCGACGTTCTAAATCACAATGTTCTATCATGGGCGCTCGCGCGGGGCTGGGGACTCGACCGGTCGGACCGAGGGCTTTAAGTTCAGAGGTTATCTTATGTCATGGGAATGTTCGACGAGGCGTGTGTATGGTGTGGTATCGATGCTCACGACGTGTCCGTATACGCGCCTATGTGTGCGCGTACGCACGCGTGTAACTTGACACGACATTGTTTAGAAGTGAAGATCACGTGTTCTGTAACATTTTTCATTTGTGACGACATTAACGCGCGATCGTATATAATTTTTCTTAATTTCGAAAGCGAGGGAACGGACGTGTTATTAAGGACAGTGAAAGGTATATCGAATCGGGTATCAATTCTAGGATGTTATTTTTTGCTCCGGGATAATGACACGTCTCTGATAACGCGGCAAATTAATTAATCCATTCCGAATAAATTTTCGGGTAGCTCTGCCAGTGTGTTTGTGTCATTTACAATTTAATTGCGCGACGTATCATACGCAATTACAGCTGTGTGTTTACACGCTGTATTCTACAATTTCATCTGAATTAATTAATTAATTTTCAGTAAATTTTTGCCTCCAATTGCTTTTACTACTGCATAAGTTACGCACAGTTACATATAGTCGGTGTTACACGTTACTTTATTTTGCGAATTTAAAAACCTTGAATAAATTAGTATTATAGGAATTTCATTGCATAATATAATCTCGATGATTTTGCACGTTTAACTAAAAGATTTAAAAATAAATTGAGAAACAAACCATTATCCTAATGTGATTAATATAATGTTAATCAGACGCAAGAAAAATAGAGTAACTCTATTTTAATTGTCAATTTTATGTCTTACCATAATATTATCTCAAAAATTTTAAGTATCTTACATGGATAGTACTTTTTAACGTCCTATCGCAATCAGCTTTTTCCCCACCTTATTGACTAAATAACATTAATATTGAAACAATAACAACTATTTTTGCTAACGGTGCATTCTCTATTTCTGTTCCAGGATTCATAAACTGCAACACCGCCAACACGTTGCAGTCGCTGGCGCAGCTACATGGTGAGTGAAAACTAGTTGTTAATCCCTCTTTCCTCTTTCCCTGTATCCCCCTCGCGCCTCCCACCCGCACGCGGGTATACGTACGTCCCGCGTTACGTTTATTGCCAGAAGACGATCACCGGAGGGAGGAGAGCCGCGTGCGGTCCCGCGGATTTAATTAAAATTTATAGTTACGTAATATCCCTCCAGCGCAAGAGAGGTATGCGCGCCTACCTTCCTGCCGCGGCGGCAATCGGGGAAACGCGCGCGGCCCTCCTCCGCGCGACGTTCACTTCCTCTTTCTTCATCGTAATCACCACCGGGGAAGGAACTGGCCCCGCAACCTGTACTTTGCTCCCGTATAGCCGAGTCGAGAGCCGCGCGGCAAAAATTCTGTTTTTGATTTAGCGCGAGCGCCGCGCCGCGCGCCGCCGCCCGTCGTCGCGGCTTTTTGCCCTCTCGCGCGAACGCTTAACAGGTTCACTCGCGAGGCGCGAGCGCGAGCACGAGCTGCGGATTCCGTGCTTGTAAATCGTTGGTATATCGGTGCCCGTAAATCGTTATGTAAAACGCTAACCCGTCTGCCTCTCTCGTTCTCGCACGGCCGCGAAAATATGCGGACTCGTTCGAGCTCGTTAACATTTTTAGCGCCACACTGTTTCAGCGCAGCGCTCCTTGCAGCAATTTTACGAACGTTTCGCGAAGATATCGGAGCGCGATACGCGCGGTCAAAGAGTCGTCTTACCCTTTTTCGAGGCGTGTATTGGTATCACGGCCGACGGATCGCCTTATTTTGCCCCGCGATATCCCGTGGACGATGGGTCTCGCCAAGGAAACGCGCAAAACGAATTTTCTTAAGCGGAATTGTATTGCTTCCAGGAAGGAGGGTTGATAAATGCATCAAGGCACACTTTAATTAAATCTCTGTACATGTGCGGCGCGCGTCCGTGTTCGCCGTTCGTTCGTGTCGTTGATCCTCAGTCCCGCGCGCGCGCCAGGGTTTCGATCGTAAAGATGTCCCGGTGTAATTTCTCCTCGTGGTATTCGTCATCAACACCACAAAGGTTTACCGGGAATGCATGGCCGCGCGCGCGCGAGTGCGAGAGAGACAGATTTATTTTCGTAACGTCGCGAGAATCCAAAAGTAAATTGCCACGCTTCTCTCACGGGGCGTTTCGGATTTCATTCTCCGGGCATGTCTAAAAGGATATCCCCACGTGCCAGTCTCGGATCCGCGTAAAACTTGTCGTGAGTGCATAAAGCGGTCGCAGAATGCGACACTTATCTTCTCACTGGTCGAGATTGGGGCTTTTTATGTTTTCATGGTGTGGACTCGCGTAAGAGCGCTATCACAATTTAAGAACGTTAAGCCAAAAATATTATTATTGCCGTTGCAACATATAAACGTGAGAGTTTTTAAATTTGGCAAATATATATGTATAATATTTCAAAGAGAAAAATATATTTAAAAGCTCTTTAGCGATACATCTCATTACACATAGTAATTAAGTGCTATAACATTTTTATAACATTTTGAATGTTTTTACATATATTATTTAGAGAATTATATAAATAGTATATATTTTTAGCTACGGTCTGTAAAAATTTATTTAATAGCTATACAAAGCTATACGAAGGCATTTATGTCCTTTTTATAGCTCATTAACGATACATCGACATGCGCAATAATATGTATCCGGGAAATCTCGTCTCCTAAGGTCGAAATTAATCGACTGCTGCTTTAACGGACGTGGTTATTATACGCCGGCATTAACGAACGGAAAGAAGCAAACATGCTTCCTCGGTATCTCGGTCAGAGACTTTTCACCCGGAATAATCATGGGACAAGCGCGAATAGGCTAATTAACTCTATCATGCATTTTGAGAGCCGAAATGAGACCCCGCATTTGCACACACGCAACGTGCGTGTAACACATACATATTTATCGGCATCGGCTGAATGAAATTCGAATTATGTTTCGTATCGAATATTCCCACAGACAGAAAGAGAGAAAGGGAGAGAGAGAGAGAGAATGCATTTAAATATCTTATTATTATACTACGTGACAATTTATATATACAATAATTGATAATTATTGCTCGGAACTTCTTTTAAAACGTATTAGGAATTTCAGAACTTTAGGCAAGAGAGAGAGAGAGAGAGAGAGAGAGAACTATAACTCCCTTAATTATATCAAACTTCTATAAAACTAATAATTTCATAGAAGTATATAACAGGGTGCGCAAATTAATTGAAGTCGAATTATCGAGTTTACTTGAGATATGAGTTTATCTTGAAGAAGCTCATAATCCTTGTTTTTAATTCGTTTGCGACTCTCTTTGCTCTTGCCTTTTAAATGAGACAAAAATTGAATGTGTCATCGCGTCTCGTCGCGGATATATAATTAATGGAGCTGCGAATCTCTTAAAAATTTACTTTGAAGCGCTTTTAACTTTATAAGTTCGTCGAGTATGCGGCGTTTCGTTACACATTAAAGTAGACTTCGATTTTCGGTCCCAATGGGGCCGGAAATGTCTTAGTTACCTGGGTTACTAATTGTCTGCCGTCCCGACTGCGCATCATGAAAATTCGATGGAGCTAAATATCCCCCTCTAATTTATCTATAAGATGGTGTGCTTCGGGATCGCAGTTGTGACCATATTGGGCTTTTCTCTTTAATACTTCATAAATTTTTATCGCCGACATCATTGCAGCTGCGTGTCGGGATATTCGTGTCCTAATACATAATGAAGCGTATTCGATACTCCTTATGGGTGCAGAATAAAATTAAGAATGCATTTGTGAATTTATTTAAGAAATATTTATTCGCTTTTAGCCACACGACTCTTCGAAGTACCTTTCCGGAAAAAAAAAGATTGCGAATGAGTTTTTTATTAAAAAAAAATAAGTTTATTTGAACATCTAACTTTATTAAGCCGCTCTATCTTTGCATTGCACACATTATTAGGCTATCGATGGCGCCGTATCGATAAACTTTTTTTTGTCTTGTCTCGCAGAGATAACTGATCCGCATAATCAATTGGGTTTACCGTACCCACACGAATTCACTGATATATTCCCCCCCCCCCCCCACACACCACACATACGCACATATACACGTTTTTGCGAGCAATAGATGTTTGAGAAAAAATAGAAGCAAGACGTAAATATTCACGGAAAGAACAATTTTACTGAATCCAGATCTGAAAATAATTTTTGTTCAATATTCAAAATAATTTTGTGCGAAAGTCAAAGATTGCTAGAATACTAAAATATTTTATAGCAATGCTTATCAATTTTAACATTACAACAAATTATTTTGATAATTCAACAAAAAATTATTTTCAGACCTGTTTGTGGCAAAATTTTGAGATCTTTCAACAAAATCGTTCCTTCCGTGAATTGATTTAAAAATAATAAGAGTAAGAATTGGATACGTATATCCTCTTGACGGACTGATTAGACGGAGCAGGACAGCGAAAGCTTATTTTTTATGTATATCCCCTAATTAAAAAGAAATCTTTCGCTTTGTCATGCCGCACCGCGTGATATCCGTCCCGCGGGCAAAACCTGCTGACTGTCGTAACTACACCGACCTCTTATCTTAATACCTCGACGCCGGTTAATACAGGCCGGATAAATACGTGTGCACGTGTCTACGTTACGCCTGTGTGTATGAGTATTCCGTAGGCCGCGCGACGTAACATGTTTATTATACGTATATGAAAAGTCACGTACTACGTACCGCGCGCATACATAATACAGTTACGGACGCGCGTGTGCACGTAGGCCGACGATGTTGATGTGTAGAACCTGCACAGTCGACCGCATTACCATACATATTGATCCATCCTAGAAATCGCCTTCCCGCCCCGCCCCGCCGGACGTTGGCCCCGGCGCGCTTTTCGACAATGTTCGTATCCCCGGTTACGCTCTTTTTTTTTCTTCCACGGTCTACGAGTCCACGGTCTCCGCTCTCCTGTGTGTCGCGTTTTTTCGACACCCGGTGCGCGGTGTCGAAACAATATTCCCGCACACACGCATTTCTCCATCCTTATATTCGCCAATGTGCGTTTCCGCGATACCCGTATACGCGTTAAAAAAAAAGAAAAAAAATTCGAATACCGTTAAAAGGCTCCCCACAGTGCTCGGGCGCGGAACAATCGAAGATCGTCGTGGCAACACATGCAGCACACTTTCGTCCTGGATTGACGCTACGCCGCTGGATTACGTCCGCTACACACGCGACTCGGCGCGACGTTATCGTTTTACCGTATCCGGAGAGCACGCTCTTGCAAAAAAGAAGTCCATTATTTTCTACACGCGGCGTAACGCGCGCGTGGAATATAAAAGGAGACACAGGTGCAACGACGAAAGGAAAACATATACCTGCTCGTGCTTAATTCGTCGCACGTAACTCGCGATTTATATTTAACAAGACCGGATCGGAGAGAGGTCTTGCTATCATATATCAATTGCATCCTCTCTTTCTCTCTCTCTCTTTCTCTCTCGCGCGCGCGATGCGCGTGCTTTCCGGGAACGGGGAGTCTCGAGACGGAGGCGTTATATTGCGCGCGTGTAATAAAAACGCACGCGGTATATCGAGTGTTCGAAAGAAAATGTTAAAATCACCGTGGCACGCGGCGGAATCTTCCTTCTCCGTAATAGGCGTACACGTCCGGCTAAAAGAATTTTGCTGATGACGTCTGATGACATCGCGTTTCGCAGGTGCAGCGCGAATTCCTGCCGCCGCAGATAGTTGCGTAATTCGTGATCCGTATCCGGTTTTAACGAGAACCTATACCTTGCGTCCCTCGCACTCAAGTGTACGAGCTTAATTAAATTACTTTTTTACAAGCGAAGAGACGGGTGCGCGGGGGATGGGGGAGGGAAAACGGCTTATTAAAAATCATGGCGAATATATATTTACGACACACGTGAGGAGAGAGAACGTCGGTAAGATCTATATTTATGCGCAAACGTGATTAGCGTTCGGAAAATCCGATTAACGCCGCGATACTGGGAATACTTTCTGATGCAATTTCTGCTAATAATAAAAGCGGTTGTAAGCTCTGCAACGAGATACGGAAACGTTCGATTACTACTCCTATTACTTTCTGTTAATCGGACTTTACACTGGCATACATGAAATTCAATCCAGGCATATATACGTATTCAAATATCAAAATGCGTGCCGATAAATAAATATTTCATATTTGCTTTCTCAAATTTCTTGTACAAACCTGTAAAGATTCACGTAATTGATTTTAAATTATCTTTAAACGTCGAAGATAATATATACCGGTTTCAGTAAACCGAGAAGCCGTTTTTTCCTTCATTGTAGCGTCGGAAGATACCGACGCTGTCATTTGCTTTCGCGTTCCTTGGAGAGCACTCGCTCTCGAGAATTTTCTATCGAACATGCTCCCGACGGTGTCGTTCCTCTTGCCGGAGGAACGAACTAGCGGTCTGAAATTACACGGGCACGCACGGGGAACCGCACGCGTGACAGACATGCCCGAGGTCCCCCGGTGATGGGACGACGATTGTTCGTAGGTACAGCGCGAGGCTTCCTACAACGTGAAATGCAGCCGCGCATATACGGAATATTTCGCAATTAATACGACAGAGGCGAGTTTTCGGTCGGTTTGACCTGCACCTACGTTGGAATACGCGCCATTTCCATTCGTAGCCCAATGATTGAGTAACACGCAGCTAAAAGGAAGTACGAGGTATTTGGTATACATACGTGTCTTGTATTTTATTGTCGAAAAATATTTTTTTAATTTATTTATTATATCGATGTCGAAGCTTTCTCCTTTCTCCTTTTTCGTATCCGACATTCAGCCGCTTCACGTATGGCAGCTTCGCGCTTTCAAAGAATCGACACGGATTTCAAAAGAATGGTCGTTAGGTTCTCCACAATAGTAACCGTGAGTAATTAACTTCCTGGCCGGATTCAACGTTGCCTTCGTTGAACACGGAGCGACGTGCAAGCATTGTGCAAGAATGTGCCTTGAACTGAACACGAGCGGAACAGTTTTGTAGAAAACTGTAAAATCTGAAATTAGAGATTAATCATAAATTACAACAATCCTCCAATAACTGACAATTAACGGCCTATAACTATATAATTCTAGGAGAGCAAAAAAAATTGTAATCAGTGCTATTTTCGTTATCAATTACGAAAAGTGCACTAGATATAGAGTTGCGTATATTTATATTTAATCATTACATTTTTATCGTAGTAAAACTTCTGTTATTATTACAAATTCTCGTCATCTATTGAAATCGAGTGTCTTTGCAGTAGATTTTCATTCTAACATTCTAACGGACAGAAATACATCTGAATTTAATTAAAATTGGCGTAAAAATCACGTTCGATTAAGCATCAATTCTTATAAATAGGAGAAGCCTTTTGTATACAGTTATATTTTTGCCTCGTCTCATATCTATTCTCGTCAAGCACGCCGGTCCTGTTAGACTCACAAGCCGTTGTGAAAAATTACAATTGCCCGAAGCCGTGCGCCTCCTCGGGGAGACTTTTACGATTCGCAGGAGTTGTCCCCGGGGTGGGGGGGGTTTGCGAGTCCCTCGCCGAGAGACGGTTCGCGAGTGTTTTCGCAACGACTGCATAATTACCGGTGGAATGTTACGCGTCCGTCCGATCGCCGTGCGGGTAATCGGTGCGAACGAGGTAACGCATACCCGCTAACGATCCACAGGCAGAGCCTTTGACCTTTACCGAGGCGTAAACTCGTAAATCACGTTATGCGAACTGCGAGCGAAATCACGCCTACGTGTCCGCGTGGGGGTGGGTTGTCAAAGTTACCGGGAGGATTAAGCGGTACCCCTGATGGCGTCCGTCCCGATTATGACGTTCGCATCGCGCGCGCGCGGCGGCGAGAAACATTTTATCCGTTATGACACGAGAGAGGTTCTTTTTACTATCTCGCGCGTTCATCAGAGCCGTGAGGCCGGTACGTTGCGGTTATTATCTTTGCGCGCTCGTTATTCGAAAGAGGGAAACGGACGGACGAAGTAGGTATGCGATTTGTAATTGCGATACTTGCAACGTCTCGGGATTGTCGGCTGTCCAATTTCACGCCGCTCCGCCGAGTGGACCAATTCGTTGCTTAACTCGTGCAGCGCGTATAATACACGACCAGCGTAATTCGCGACAGTTCGCAAAGCGCAACGGTGTGCTGCGCATTTCCATTATTCTTAACGTTCTTCGTATAACATAATTTTATTCCCTCGAAATATTTTAAGAAGGCGCAATTCTTGGATTGTATAGATATATATATGTCGTCAATGTTTAATGGATAAATTCCCATCATGAGGCTCCCCGTTGAAATAGGAAAAGAAGTCACGTGTCGCCTCTCGGGTCGCTGCCCTCCCGTCCCATTTTCGACCCGAAAATACGAGGAGGATGCGCCGAATTGGCCTCTTACCTTGTATCCGGCCGGGCTTGCGGTCTCTTTGGCGTCGCGAGGAGGGAAAGTCGATAGGTATGCATAGGGCATGAGCGCCGCGGCTCACTAATCCGTTGCCGGCGCTCACCGGGCTGTGGACGACGACGTTGCATATTCAGCGGATGCAGATTCCGGAGACGCGCGCGCGGACCGCAGCCGGTGAAACAATACATTAATTAGCCGGACCTTTTGCAGAGCGAAGGGCTCTCTCGCGACCGCGCGGCGACCAGAGAAGCCTTGCGGACCCCTGCGGGAGCAGTTCCCTCCGCTCGGTTTTAGGCGGGCAACTCATATAACTTCCTCCTACGTAACCCGGCGGCGGCGCGGGCGTCCTCGGTACGGCCATAAATCCGGGGGACGTTCAATATTTATGGGGGGGCCGCGCGCGCGGTGGCTCGGTTACTTTAATCTCTACTAGCCAAGCAGAATACCACCCCACGACGAACGACTGCATCTGGATGCCCTCAGATATATGCTGGTCTCGCGATATGAATCTACGTGGCAGCTGGCTTTAAGGTTTCGAGACCGCGAGAGTCTGCTGCACCGCCGCCGCCGCCGCCGCGCCGCGCGAGTGCCATAAAGTCTTAGAAACCGAGAAAGATCGGGGAAACACTCCGACACGCGTGCAATTAATACCTGACCTTGAACGTTTTTTTTTCAAATATTTTTATTTGTTCAACAAGTTAATACTTGCGCATTTAAATTATACAGTTGATTTATATATATAGGAAGTGGATAAGAAAAGGATTTAAAAGATTGGAATTTACGAATAAATTAGCAAACATTGATATGTATCTTAAGCGAAATTCATATCGAATTTATGTCAACAATAACGATCTTGTTATTTCTAACTAAGATTATTTAGCAATCATCAATAATGACGCCTAATGGCGTCTCGTGAGGACGTTCCACGCGGCGTGACGTAACACTCCGCAAGTCGTCGTAGTCGTCGTTTCGAAAAAAAAAGAAGAAGAAGAAGAAGAAACGTGCTGTCCGCGCTGGTTTGTACTCGCGTATCGCGTCGCAACGAGTTTGTTGCAAGAGTGCGCAGAAAGGTACACCGTAGCCGGCGCGCGCGACGCGGCGATTCGAGATGCGTCCGCGCGATATGTTTCTCCAGTTCCAGTTATACTCGCTCGGAAAATCCGCGCACGAATCGAGATTCACGACTGACGCGCGCCTTTACCTTAATATTGTTCCTTTCGGCGTGTCACCGAATGTCACGGTTATTTATGATCGCAACACACACGCACACACACACACACACACACACACACACACACACACACACACACACACATACACGCACACTCGACATGTCACCCGAGCACAAAAGTCGCGTCGCCACGTTCGATATGCACCGCGCGTTCGCGCGCTCGATTTCTACTCTCCATAAATCGCGCGAGTGCAACTCGCTCGCCGCTCTTATTACGGGAGATCGGCGAGTTGCGCACGAGTAACGCTTCATTATTCCGAATGGAAGTAATGAGAGTCTAACTGCGACGGTAAATTACAGTATTTCATCGGCTCGATTAGAGCCCGAAGATCGCCAAGCAAGAAACGCGCGGTACCAACTTCGTTATCTCGCGTAACAGCGAGATACGCTTTCAGCCGCGGAGGTGCTGATTAACATGGCGGATATTTAATTAAATCGGGAGAACCATCGCTCGGCGTCTATATTTCCCCTCGTCGTGGATTATTATTTATTTCACATTTACCCTGTAGTTAGCGGCGAGACGCTACTGTGTCTCTTGATTATTTTACGCTAAACATCGACTCATCTATATTATTTAACCCTCGCGGATTAGACGTTACTCGGTCAGTAACGTCATAATAATAATAACGCTCTTATATTGGTCCCATCAAGTAATAGGAACTTTCGTGCCCGTTAATGGGATACTTTCATAAGTATCACACACAGATGCCTGATACGGTCTGAGCGTCAAGCAAACAGCTCAAGACGTGTCCGCTTCCGAGTGAATTTCACGCTTATTAGTGTCGCCTCCGATCGATCGATCCGGCGAGGATTTTACGACTCCGATTAAGCCCGATGGGCGCCATTGCGCAACCCGGCGAAGTCAAGGTACGGGGATTCCCCTTGTCCCACATTCCTCGCATCCTTGACGAAGTTTCTCGCAACCGCTGTCATTTCCTTACACAATAGATATTTATCTATTTATCTGAATTCAGCGCCTGAACGCCAGGCCATGAAAATGCTGTCGCAACGAATGATTCATTCGCACGGCTGTCTCGTTACGGGGTCTGTCCACTCAATGCCGTGGACTTTTTATTAATTTTTACTGACGATTTAAATGGAAAATTACTTAAATTTACTTTGTCTTGTTTGTATGTCTATACGGAGGAGGAGAAGGAGGAGGAGGTGTTTAACTATATCTTACTATTTTTATGTAAGTCACATGTAACAAATATTTGTTCATAATACTTTCATTTGCAATAATTTAATAAACATGATGACATCTTGGGCGATATTTCCATCGCGCTCGGAGAATCGATCACGGTTCGAAATGCATCAGTATTATTTGATGTTAAACTGCAATTACGTATCGAAGCGAAACTCACGCCAGTCTGAGCGCTATTTACTGACAGCTCTAGAAATCGGGTACCGAAAACGCGAACGCTGCGGTGTGTCGCGTGAATGGCACGATATTTCGTGCCGCGGTTATTGTGGCCGAGTATATAGTCGGGCGATATACATACCTGTAGTAGATTCAATACGGCCTTCTCCCCCTCCCCTCCCCAGATCAACTGTTCCGGATTTAACTCTTCTGATAGACGAAACGTGAATGCCGTACGTCATGCGTGCCTAAGTTGAAGGAGGTACGGCCAGGTAGCGAACGCGATTTTACCCACGAGCGGAAATTGCTAAGTATAACGTGAGTTAATTGATCTCGGGATCGCAGAATGACGTCTTCATGTATAACAGGAAGATTTTTCCGTTTTATCAAACACGATTGTCTAAGAAAAGGAACCTCTTAGAAGATAAAATTAAATATTTTTTTATTCCATTATGAATATAATTAAATATCATCACTCAATTTATTATCTATGAATAAAATTGAAGATCAAGAAGCAGATTTTATTTATGCCGTTACATAATTCACTCGCGATCGATATTCCGTCAGTTGTCACGTAATATAATAATTATATTAACTGCAGGAAATGATGTAAATAGATGTTGGAATATAAATGAAGACTTTTTTTCTGACAATGAGATGTAGATAAAAACTAGTCTTACGAAGGAATTAAATTGTATCTATACGAAGTGGATATAATTTAATTACATTACTCTTTCCTTCTTTCTTTCTTTAGGACGCGCGATTAACCCGCTTCCCGATAACGGACGATAAAAGCGGACCTTTAGCCAATTAAAATCGATGATTGTACCCGACATTATCATACCGCGATGCAATTAAAGCCAATTACCCGCGTGTCCCATTCGTGTCGCCGATCACGTGACACAATTTGCATCGTGAACTACTTTTACCGTATCGAGAGAATAGGCGCCTATCTTGGTGTGACGCGTGTGCCGTAATGCGCCTCGGGCACATATACGTGTACGTATGTGTGTGTGTGTGTGTGTGTGTGTGTGTGTGTGTGTGTGTGTGTGTGTGTGTGCTGCACGAAGAACAGATGCATAGGATCTGCTTCTGGGTTGTGTCTCGGTTTCTCTCTTCTCTCCTGTATACGACCGAAGAATGGTCCCCCGATATGATACCATCGACCTTGATAACACTTGTGAAGCAAGTCGTGTCTCCAAGACCAGGCCTCTACGAGCGCGACGAGTTTTCCTCGACGGATAGAACAATGTCAGAGGCACGAAAGAAATCTCCGCCGCTCAGTAAAATGTAATTAAGGACTGAAAACGATGTAATCTTATATTGTTAGTTAGGTTCCAAGTTATGCTCGGTAGACGCGCGAGAACTAATTGCGTTTTTATTTCTGATTAGGAAAACGCACCGATGTATCGCGCGCGAGATACATTTTTCTAAAGTAATCTATGAAGATCCTCGTGATCCTATACAGATGTTCCAGCTTCTGAATTGATATTTACGGTATTGTGTTGCGATGGCATATGTAACAACATAGAGTGACGTATGGAGTTTCTCGCGTATGCGAGAGGTATTACGGGTTTAGCATATGGATAAATATACTATGCATATATACGAGGCATTAATTATCGTCGGATTAGGATCAAGTTTCAGATCGAAATTCCTGGCTGCATCCATCGAGTGCAGCGTGAAACTAGCGTGACTTCCTGCTTAAGACGTTCTTTCCATTCAGCAGGTTTATGGGCGGATAATCGGACGTGTGTGTGATTAACGATCGCTCTTTCTCCCCCCGTCTGTCTCTCTCTCCCCTCTCTACCCCGCTCTCTTCGCGCCCCGCTATTATATTTATCGTTTGATCGAAGGATGCGAGGTAAGCGAGAAGCGAACTCTCCGCCGCGCACGGCACTCCGCGGTCATTCGATCGGTTCGGATGAAACGCGCGGTAACGGTACACCGCTCGTTACGAATCGTTCGTATATACGGTCGTGGATCGAGGCAAGACGTATCCGCGATATTTGCAATCGTATGGATAATGGGGCTCTTACGACACCGCCACGCTCGACAGACAAATAATACATTCGTGGAAGTATTTGACGTTTAACGTTTGCTCAAGGAAGCGCGCGGCGTTCTCCGAAGCCCACCATCGCGCGATAAATCGAGCGCCGTGAGATCGGTCTTGAGCCGCGGGGAATGAATCTCAAGGAGAGGAAATAAGAAAGGAGGAGGGTCGATTTGATGGTACGAAAATATGCTGCTTCCGTTTCAAATACCGAAATAGCGAACGCGATATCTAGTATATCGCCGTTAAGACAAGAAAACTCGTCGTTTCATCCTGATCGTGATTGCGGCGCGTGATTGTACAGTACGTGGCTGTAAGCGGATATTTTTAATTATCTTTTTATCGTCTCGATAATCGTATAATGCAGATAATTGAAGCGTTATCGTTTTACGTGGTCTCGATATCTCTGTTTGGATGCACGTAGCGAGACTATGCCAATCCAGCGAGGAATGCGATTTGCCGTCGCGGACGGAAAGTGGTCGGCGTTTTGTCACGGCTATCATTCCGTTTTCAAGTCAGTCGCAACTTTCTCGGTTAGTCAGAGAATTAGAGAAGAGGGGAAGGGGGAGGAGAGGAGAAAAGGAAGAACACAAAACTGGAGAGCAAAGGGGTGGGAGAAAACTGGTATAAGAGAACCAGCTTGCGAGATCTAACGCTAACGAGCAAACAGGACGCGTTCAGTATTAAGAGCAGGCGACCACTTTCGCATTCGAGAAGTGGTCGGCACTCTTTAAACTGTGGAAAAAAAGGGGGGAGGAAAAAAGCCTTGTGACCGACATGTTCTTCACTTCGCGGCGGTATGATACGAAGTAGCCGGAGAAAGTCACAGCACATATGTATAAAGTAAATCTCCCTTATCTTATCTAAGATACTTCCTGCGTCTCACGATCGCATCTCGAATCGCAGTTACATCCAAGCTGAAATGTTAACTGCTAAAAATATCAGCTATTAATAACGACAACCTTAGGCAAAACGTGTGTGCTAATGATGTGCATACATTTCCTCCTTCGCCGCTCTTAGAGCGAAAGCGACAATAATGACCTTGCTTTCGTCATTACGCGGCTGCACTCTACGTTCGAATTGATATAAATTAATCACCTGATTTCGCGTCCGCTCGGCAGTAATTTATCTTCGTCTCCTTTCAATTAGCTGCCCGAATTTTTTTGAGGCACTTCAGTCCCGATTCCGTTCGATAACGGCGACGCAGAGATTTGCCGAGGAATGAGGAGTCTCTCGGTCTTCGGGAGATCTTCCGTCTTTCGGTCTTCGTCGTGAAGCAAGGAGTGGCGGAGCGAGAGAGAGAAAGCAAGAGAGAGAGAGAGAGAGAGAGAAATCCCGAGCGAGAGATGGCATCGTGATGCATTGCCGAGGGTGTTCGTAACCCCGGAATATCGCTGAAATGTCGCGCCCCGCCCTCCCCGTTTCTCCCTTTCCTCTCTTCGGCTTCGACCGCCGCACGCGACGCCCCGCGGTTTCGGTTGCACAAGACTCTCGAAAGGTCAAGAGTGCAACGCGCGCGCCGCGCGGATTCCCTTTCTTCATCGGCGCACGCAGGCGTGTGCGCCCACCTGCGCTACCTGAACCAGAAAATGAAGGCACGTGCAGCGCGCGCGGATATGGAAAAATGGACATTCTTTCAGCGAACCCAGATTTCACCGCGACCTTTCGCGAGACGTTTTGAGCACCCTTCAAGCTCCCTTTTACCACTTCGTGGTAAAAGGAAGTTGACGAGAATACGAGGAAGCAAAAGGTGTTTCGCGTTCCCATTTCTAGATTTTAATTAAAAACCGCAATGGAAAGTCGCACTGGAGTAAATTTACCGCTTCTTTAAGCGCTCGAATCTTAAATTCAAATAATTCTTTTTTATTGGCTTACATACATATTAGGATGCGGCATATATACATCGAAGCAATACTTGACAAGGTAATTAAAATTGTTAAACGCTTGATTTGAAAGTGAAATAAAAATTGGAATAGAAAGTAATGAAGATTATTCTAGTGCAAAACTTTCTTTCCGTCACGTATTAATTTCAAGATAACAAGCGTCCTCGTTATCGTCTCGCATATCGATACGACGTATAGATACGCGAAAGTAAAACTCGAGACGGTAACGAAAATTATTTATCAGAGGATATGGTGGGAAAGCCGCTCTGGGATAATCCCAGTGGTAGCGGAAAGAGTTTTAACGATTATTTTTCGTTACCTCGGTGGCAAAGTGTTGCGAACGTGCGGGTCATCCCGTGCGGAGTCCTCCTCTCCAGGCTAGAATATTATCCTCGATAGGCTTGTCTTGTCGGCCGTCTGTCAAGCGCGCGTTCGTGTTTACTGCTGTTTGTAAATCACACGGCGGACAGGCAATTAGCGGGCACGGCGAAAAATCGAGCTTCACGTCGTGGGAACGGCTTTACAGCCGCGACATTGCGCGGCGGCGGCGACGATGGAGCTGAACCACGTTCGCGGAACGCACGGCGACAAATCGTGCTATCATCGTTAGACGATTCCGGGAAAGAGTCGGGCCGCGCGACGCATAATCACGCGCATTGTCATTAGAAACAATGAGCCAGATCTTTCTACGTTGGGCGCGCGCGCGCGCGCGTGCGGAAAAAATTGTGACGCGTGCGACACACGTCATGGGAAATTAATACCATAGGACTATATGGACATCGCGAGGTGATGTTGAGACACGAGGATGAATGTGAAGCTCGAGGATTATTTTTTATGAAAGTGTCAGTATAATTATAGCGGATTGTCTGCGACAACGGTGAAATCATGCAGCCTATTTTGTAGCTTATTTAACTCGAGACTTATGAAAAACATTCGAGAATCTTTATCTGATCTCTTCTAATTTGGTCTCTGCTTTAGAGAGATGTATGCAGAATGATATGTTTGTAATACATTTGCTGGGATGCAGCGTTACGAAAACGCTGAATTGGAGGCGTTCTAAACAAAACGAACTCTGTTTTATTTAGATCCGTGCGTTGATCGTATGAATCTTTAATTTTCCGCGTCATTAAGCATCGTCCCTTTACGGTACTTTATGAAGGGGATTTGCGATAGGAAGGACGGATTGAAAAGGGCGAGACGGTTTTTAAGGAGTGAAATTAAATGGAAGAAAAAAACGATCCTCCGTTTCGCCCATGTAAAATCGTTTCGGGAATGTAAATCTAAATCGACCTGCACGATCGCGCGGCACGAAATATAGGGATTACGCTGCTCAATCGTACTTTATGTCGGGTTTCGAACTTTTTGAATTATACAGTTACAGGTCTCGCTTTTCCGATGAAAAGCGCGAGGGGGAAAAGTTTATTATTATAATAACGACGGACGAAAATGTAAAACGAATCGGATTTTAAAGACCCGCGCTCGCTAATAATTTACCGCCACTCATTTCAATTTACCCCGCCGACTTCCTAGGTCATCAAGAAGCAATTTTTTATGCTAATTTATTATGCCTTCGTCGTAGTAGGATTTTAACTTCAACTTAAGTTTACCGTCCGGTTACATTCATTCATCGCAGCTACGTCCAATTTACTTCGGCTTTCGGAGATGTTTTTTTTATCATTAAAATGTAGAATTATTTTATTATACATGTCTGACAAATGTCTGGACTCATTATATTTTCAGCATATTTTCTAAGCGCATCGTATTTACAACAGCATTTTCAATTCAATTTACTTTCTCGTTTTATTGATCCGCTATTATCCCACGTCTAATTGACCCGGTCCTAATCCGATACTTTTCGCCAGTGAGCAATTACGTTTATATATCTCATAAATAATTATATTACTTCCGGCATACCAGTTTCTAATGTTAATTCTATTCACCCTCCGGCCCCACTTATCCGCCGTTAAAATACGTCTAATTCCCCCCGCCGAGCGACGACGATCGTCGAGGACGAATCACACAATCGCGCAGCTGACGCAGCTCTCTCTCGTTGCGACACACGGACGGGCGGAAGAGGGGTGCCCACGGTCGAAGTTGGGGAAGTACCTCGTCTAGGCTCGGGTAGCGCTTTGGGTAGGGTAAAAAGGGTCTGGAAACGGAGTCGAGAGGCGAGACGGCCACGAGGAGGAGGACGACGATGACGACGACGACGACGGGCGACGCGAGAGCGCCTCTTGAGACGCGCACTCATTAATTCGCAGAATTTTCTAAAAAGTCGTTGATAAGCCTGTAATTACGAATTCTCGCAGTACGTGCGGTTGCCACGACGGCTGAGTGGATACGCCAGACCGCGACGAAGAAAGAGGAAAGTGACCGTCAGTCGTCGTGTCGCCGAGTAACATTTTAATTGCCGTCTCGCCCTCGACGTCATTAACGCTTAGCCCGACCGAGGGAATGACGTTCAGTCTGACGTTATTACTTCCTCGATCCTGCCGTTTCGGTAAAGCCTCGACCGCACCGGTCGGTATTAATTGATTGTACGTTTTTTTCGCATTTTAATCAAGATCGTTCGGACTCGTAAAAGAGCCCTTTCTACGCTGATACCGCGGGCGATTTTGTTAATTGAAATTTTAAATACGGCAGATGTTCCGCGATGATTGCACCGCGGCGACCGCATACCGGGTTGCGTTGAACGTATATTTTACGATAACGCCGAGTGAAATAAGACTGGCGGAAGGTAAAAGTTCGCGCTCCGGGGAAAGTATAGTGATCGGATAGGAAAGTAAGTTGTGGTGAACGGGAACAAAGTTAGCGAGCGAGTTTTTTCCAATCAGTCCCCGATTCACCCTCCAGTTCCATTCACTCGACGTTGCTGTAATACGTTTTGCTCTCGTATGGGAATTATTTGCCAGTAGCAAATTCTCCCGTCCCAAGAGAATGTATAACGTCGAAAAATGCCGGAACTGTCACGTCAGCGTTATATCCTACAAGTCTACAATGCATGTTTTAATAATTGCATGAATAAATAAAACTCTCCGCGAGGATGTAATAATAATATCGTAACACGTAGTGATTTAATAGCAGTTTTAATGTGCGAGCGCAGTTTCCAAGGTCTTACGTATCTCGTAATTAATACGCGCGAATTATCTATGACGGTCGGATCGTTTATCGACCGGCCACGCGGTCACTGTCATCCCCTCGTTGTTCCACGCGCGCCGTTACATCCGGTGCGCCTACTCTCGTGGGAACATCGTCCGCTTCCGATCGCACACAGTAGCTGCCACGCTCCCCGGAGCGTCGCATTCTCGACAACGACGACGACGACGACGATGACAATGACGACATTCCCATCGTCTTCGCGAGGAAGCATTTTCCGCCTGGACGACGTGAATGCGCGACGGTACAAAACGACGCGGAAGAGCGAACGCGATCGTTCCCTGCGTTTCCGGTTCACGCTCGAGCGTTGCCGGGGGGGCCGCTGCCGGTCCATTTGCGACGCCATGGACACACGCATTACATGCAACGAGCCGCTTCGCCCGCGAGAGCGCGAACGGCTTCTCGAAAGAGATCCCGAATAACCAGAGGCGTCGTTTGCCGCCGGACGTCTTTTTCTCCCCGACGCGACGACGACGGCGACGACGACGACCCCGATACGCCGGCCAATTAATCGGGAGATATCGATCTGGTTAACATCTAGCACGGAGCGAATCGGTGTTCACGCGTGACCGAACCCGTTGGAGTCGTTGGAGATGAGCGGCGGCGGCGTTTGCAGCCTCGCGCGCCATTATCCAAGTGTAAATCATCGCCCCGGAATATTATTATGCGAATTTCCGCGACGGCGTGACACTTTATAGCCGTAAATTACACGTTCGCGCGCAAGATTTTTTAATAAGCTCAAATTGCCGTCTTAATTCGTCATCAAGCGACGCCCGTTGCGTCATACGACTCACGTGCTCGTCGAACTTTTGAAAATTAATAGCGTATATCATTTTTATTAAATTAATTTAAATCTCATGTCTCTCAAATACATTTGCCATATACATTTTTCTCGATTAATAATGCCAATAATGGTATATCGTGCTTACGTAGATAAAATCTTATCGCATAAACGAAATCTTTCAATTTTCCGTTGCCTCTTCCAAATGATGACATAAAGATAGTCCGCGTTTACCTCTCTCCCAGCTTTTTTTTTCTCGTTCGGCGTTCCCCGGCGTTATCGCCTCGGTGCAATGCTTATCCGCCCTTCACGCGTCACAAACTTGATTCGCGTCTACAATCGAGGGACTTGTTCGGCCATACCGCGTGAGTGTTTTTCACCCTTTCCGCCGCGATTCATTGCGATGGCCGCTGTAAACCGAAAACGACGGCCGCCCACGCCGCGGCGCTTCGCACACAGCCGCCGTCGAGTGTTATGGCCAAAACACGTACTGTCTAGCCGGGATGCGGCTCATTCTCTCTTTGCCACTCTCACTCTCTCTCTCTCTCGCTCGATTCGCGATAACTTTTTGTCACTGCACAGATGAACAGATCTGACTTCCCACGAATTGGAGAGAGTAGAACGAGAAAGAGACGATCTAAATCACTTTTTCGTGCTGCTTCGGCGAGCGATAATCGGGGTCGATCGGGGATATGTGAATACCGGAGATGCGGGATCGTGAATAGCGAGATAAAATCAACAGGTTGTTCTATTTAATGTACCTCGAGTATAAATAAATATTTCATTGTGATATTTATATTCGAGATGAAATAATATGGAATTTTACGCTGTTATAATAGTATTCGTTTATTGAATGGGGGCGGTTCAAGGTAAAAGTGCACAAAAGTCCATTACTGTGAAATGTCCATTTTCAGTGGTAAAGTGGATCTTTATTATCATACCTGAACATTTGCTTTCAAGTCGTAAAAAAAATTTATATTAAATGTTTGGATTAACGAACGGCTTTATGAATATGCGGGCGAATCGCATTTGCGGGGCAACGTTTGCGGACAAAATGAGATTTTGCCCGAAACAAAATGCACGATTTTAGAAAGAAAAATTCGCGTTGCGGAAAATTACGGACGCGGACGCTCATACCCGCGATATACGAACAATCACGCTACGTTTTATTTTATTTAGAGCGCGGTATATAGGCCGCACAAAGTCGCCCTACGACGCCCGCTGTCTGCGACGAGCCGTTTCCGTAAATCGTCGCGCCGTCTGGCAAATTGAATTTCTGATGTCACGAGAGAGAGAGAGACGAGTGCCCATTTGACGACCGGCTGCCTCCGGCTAGCAGACAGGAGCACAGTCCTTGAGAAGTCAATCCCTTAAAGCTTATCTAAAATTAAATCGTCCGGTGGCCGGACGAATGACACAAAGTGAGAGAGAGAGAGAGAGAGAGAGAGAGAAAGTGAGGAATCAGGAGAAAACGGAGGCCGGCAAGTGGAATTCCGGGATGCTATGTGTCGGTCGTAAGGCAGGAAGGACACTACGAAAGAAGGAAAACGTCGGTCGTCGCATCCATGAGACAACATTCATTATACTCCCTCAACAATGGACGATTATTACGATAAAACCGGGATCCTTCCCCTTCTCGAGGCCGCCTTTCGCCGCCTCGGAATTGGATTAGCCGCGCCGGATTCTTGATCCTTGCACGTCGCTACGAGAGCCGCCGCTCATCCACCGTGCGATTCCACCCTACCGGTTTCCCATAGAAAGGAGGAAATTTTTAGCCTTTATGGAGATAAACAACCGGACCGTATCTTCGGCTCCGGCCCGGCGCGTAAATCGCATTACGCGGATCCAAGGGTCAGAGGGATCTAATATATATCGTACGAGCAGTTTTATCTTTGGGATATAGTTAATTAGTTTGACGAGCCGGAGGAAAGCGACGTAACAAGCGAGATCGTACTTTATCAATTTCGACTTTTTATTGCCTCAAATTGAGCTAATTCCTGCTAAAAACGAAATTTTGAAAGAATAAGTTATTGAAGAAAACATAATTTTCAAAATTTTTTTTTGATAAGAGATAAGATTTCACGTGATAAGTTTATGTCGATGAATATTGATCAGATTTGGCGTCGACCCCGAAATACTATTGACGAGCACCGTCGCCGTCGGCGAAAGTTTCGTCAGCAATTTCCGATGTAATCTCTTCGAGGTAATACAGGAATAGCCGTATCCGTTGAGTCAAACGTCAAACAATGAAGTGCGACAGTGCAATTTGTCGCGCGTCAGCCGATATAACGATGCGAAGTCATTCCGCCGCGCCATTGCCGTCGCGTGAATAACCGCGAGATCGTAATTGTTTTTCAAGCCGATCGACCGGCGACGAGACGGTCTGGTGGTTTATAACGCCCGGTATCAAGATGGGAATTCGCAGCGTCTGCACGACGGGGGAGGGTTCCCGGCTGAGAGAGGGGTGAGCTTATCACGTAGATGGGGCACGCATTTGCATGCCGCTCGTAAAAACTCGCGTGACCAGCTGTCCGTTCCCGCCCTCGAAAATCAGTCGCTTCGACCCGGCTCCTCCATCATCCGGTCGAAATGACCAAGGAGGGTTGCGCCACGAAAGTTTCTAATTTTACATTGATTAAACCCGGGGTACGCGCGCGCGCGCGCACTCACACACCCCCGTTCGGCTCTGAAACTCGATAGGTGCCCTGCAGAATTCACCGTATCCACTGTTCCGACAGTAAACCTTTAATTTCCACAGCCGACAACTCGGTTATCTCGGTCGGATGTGGTAGACCTCAGCAGATATGTAATTTTACTCGTCCAGAAAATATTTATTCTCATGAATCGTGAAACATTTAAATGCGAATACGTAAAAATATCGCGAGACGCGATGTCGCCCGATAAATCGAGAAATTTGATATTCTCCACGAGAAATTCTTATTCTCTGTGATACTTCAGATTTCTTTTGAACGCTTATCGGGGTTTTTTTTTATAAAAGCATAAGTCTAGGTGAAAATCGATTTTCCGTTTCTGACGTTACGATGTATATACATTACCGAACCGACCGCACCGCGTCTGCGAAGGACGGCGACAGCCGCGTGTCCGTGCTCGAAAACCGAATCGGGTTTTCCGAACTTTTGGAGAATGTGGTTAATTAGCCGCGCGTCAATTGAACGTTCGACGAACGTCAGTTCCGACGACGGTCCAATTACACCGCGTGTGTTGGTGGGTAGCACGATAATTCTGTCGTGCCATCACGGAAAAGGCGCTTCGATGAAATAACGTGAGGGGAGGGAGGCCGGTCATTAATGAACTTACAAGCCGGCGAGTTTGCCGGAGATGGGAGAACGGGGACGAGTATTGAGAGTGAAAGGGAGGAAACTGTTGCCGCTTTGTGTTCATTCCGATGCGGAGGGGGATGAAATGCGTCTGCCGTCAACGCGGAGAGGTCTGATTCAGCCGCATGCTCTCGTTGTGTGACTCTTGAAACGTATATTACGTCAGAATACGTTTCCTCGTGCTGCACACGTAGTTGATTGCAACGTAGCAACTATGAGGAAAACATCGAAAGAGACTGGAATTTCACGAGCAGTAAAATATTTCTCTTTTCTAACACATGAGATAGCAAGAACGGGAATTCCGCAGAGGAGAATTTTTCGCTTTGCTTTGCAACACTCCGCGTAGATATTTTGTTCCAAATATATATATATATCGTTGAAGTTTGCAATAGAAATTCGCAAGTTGTTTAGAACAGATTATACAAGTTCTTATCAAGTTCAATTACAGATTCTAATTACGCTCACTGTGTCACTGGCGTCGGGCACGTCAAAGTTTACCGTTTCCCTCCTCACTTAATTAAATTGGAATTAACGATTCATGTCGTTATTTACGACGTCGTTAATAATTTTCAGGACGGTCCCGGTGGAGCGTTTGAAGGGGGTCGCACGACTTTTCCCGGGTAAGGCGCGGGCCCGCACTAATTATTCCCGCGTAATTACGGGCGTTACGAATTCATGGCTCGCGGGCACGTTTCACCCTTTCGCGAAACGTCCTTAGAGCCTCGCGCGATACGCCTGCCAGCCCGATATAATACGGGACATTTAATCCTTAGCCAAGAAGAGCGCGCGATACGTTCTTCCCATGCCTACCCCTCCCGTCCCCGTGCCGCATTACGCGGCAGAATACTAAAATTCACCGCGATATCTGCCGAGATTTCTTCGAGAATTTACCGAACCCGGTGCGCACGTGACGTTTTATCAGCTTCCGTGCAGTGCCCCGCGCGATAGGTTTAACGACGTCGTACTGTACCATACTGCCGGCTGTACACGCATGATACAGTCGCGTGACGATAGCAACTGCGGGGAAGGAGCAGAGGGAGAAAATAATAGAGTGAAACAGGAAGAGAGAAAAAGAAAGAGAAGAAATTCGTTTATGTTTAGGATTAATACAAAAAGAGTAAATCGATTTAGTATGAGATTAACAATAATAAATAAATTCAACAACAACGTTGCTATTTACATGTGACATATTGCAAACAGAGAAAATTAATTAAAAAGAGAAAATAAAAGCGCGTACGTATTGAACACAAAATATTGAACACAAATAAATTATAGAGATTTTAATGGAGATGGAATTTATTAAAGAAAACATCGCTTGGGTTATTTTTATTTTTTATAGTTGCATTAGTTAATTATATGCTATACATTACATGATAAATTTTATTTCACAATAAACTATTGCATTGTCATAAAATGGATAATAAGTGCATTGCCCTTCCTTACATCTGCTTATCTTATAGATCTGATCTTTAATAGATTTTACACATCTATCTATTCGCACTTCTCCGTTAGTATCAAGCGAGTTCGCGTCGCTTTAATTAAACAGACAAAAGGAAAAGAAGGACGACGGGAAGAAACAGGAAGACTCGACGTCGTAAAAAAATTAGGTATGCGCGTAAAAGGGGCACAGAGAAACGAGCGCAATGCCACGACGGCAGGCATGGGGCGCCGAGGAGACGCTAGGAAAACACGATGGGGTTAGCGGGGGTCGCGCGAGGGGAGCCTCTCCCCGGAGGGGATAGGATGCCTGGAAAAGGGCATTCACCTCTGTACGCGCACGCGTTTCCTCTCTTCCACGCTTTATGTGCAGCAGCAGCAGCAGCAGTAGTAGTAGTAGCAGCAGCAGCAGCAGCAGCAATAGCAGCACATACATACATACACACGTTCATACTCTCGACGTCGTGTAACGCCGCACTATTCCCTTTCGACCATTATACATATTTCGAGTAGTAGTAGTTGGTCAAATATTCACCCGGGGCATCCGCCAAAACAGAGGGGGAAGATAGAGAGAGAGAAAGAGAGAGAGAGAGCTTTCTCGTTTTTCGTACATACCCTTCAATATACTCAGGTCCCCTTTCTTCACGACGCCACCCTGCTAGATGGCTGTCCGCATCACTAAGTCCTATCCTTCGAGGTCTTCCGTGGGTTTGTTTTGCCCTATGGGTATACTCGAGGTCGTACTACGTACGCGAGTCAATCGATTTATAAATTTAAAAAGAAAAACTTCAAGTCGCCGAGGGATTATGAATTATATATTTAAAGGGGACGATAAAATAAGGGACGATGCGTTACTCATATTGTTGTTATCTTACAAACACTATTATGTGAACAACGTAAAATATTCTAAGAAATGTGTACATGAAAATAATGTAAAGATTTTATAATTGTTGCAATTTGCTTACACATTGGAAGGGAAAAATATTTAATTTTTCTCAGAAAGCGTACTATAATTTTGTAGTCTTGTCTTATATATGTGGGATACCGTTATCTGGGAATCCTATACTACTAACATACATATCCGAAGGGTTTCACGATCCGCGGAATGAGGCAAGCACGTGACACACGCGAGTCACACGCCGCGCTGGGTGCGTATGTGAGGTTTCTCGCTAATGGAACACCCAGCACGTAGGAGCGATCCTTCATCCCCGGCGTGCGTTTTTCTCCCGTTTTCTCGGTTGCCCCGCGCCCGAGGTGGATAAGAGGGAATTAAATGACGACGATGTGCGCGTCTCGATTCGGCCGCGCTAAATGGGTGACCGCGATTTATTTTAGCCGAGCCGTGCCGGCAAGATCCATTAATCGTTCCCGCGAGATCGTCGACGTTGACGAGTGGTTTACGTTAGCGATTTCCCGCAGCTTCTGCCTTCCGTCTTGCCTCGCTAATACGCCCGCGAAATCCCGAGAAATTCTACGAGTCGATCGTAAATGTGATAAATAACGATCTTCATAACTCATCTTGAGATATAAACTTGAGTTTTCCTTGCTCAGTCAAACGATTGAAAATTAATATAATTTTACGTAAAACAAAGTTAATATTTTGACATGTATATAAAATCCGTTTTATTACACGAGTTGAATCGTCTGTAAAAATTCGCGATAACGTCGCTTCCATTAAACCTCTGAACCATGAAATTGCGTTGCAATTTGACAAATAATAATCGTTAGCGCGATAGCTGTAATTTAGAGAGGTCCGATCATCCGTCCGGCCTATTTCCATATTTCAGACGGCGAGTGGTTAGTAAAATTGACAGTTTGCCACGGAGAGGCCATACAAGGGCCATCGCGGAAGTTCCCAGGATTTTTCCTGGCGGAAAGAGAAAGAGAGAGAGAGAGAGAGAGAAAGAGAAGGGGCTTTCCAAACACGTATTTTTATTACCCGCGCAGGACGGTACTTTCTATTGGTGCCTTTCATCCGTTCGACACGGTCTCGCTCGACTTCCATCGTTGAGGAAAATTCGTTCGTGCAATTCCGGTTCGTAATGTTTCTTAATAACACACCGGCGTTTAAGTACACGCGCTCGTATCTGCGTCGCGGCCATCAGCACGTGCTCGTGACATGTGTTAGCCTCTATACCAGGTCGTGCATAGCGCTATCACTCACCGTACGGTACACCCACGGTATATCAGGCCCAGCCGGTCGTATCGCCTACCTGCTCGGTTTTATCGGTACAGGCCGTATCAGAAGGTTCGCTGCGCCTGCCTTTCCTCGGGTTTCGCGATTCAGCGAAACGACTAGATTAACGACGGTCGCCTTTAAACACTCGAGGTCTCTATACCTTCAAATCTGTCATATCATCAAAAAATAATAAAAAAAGGGAACAATTAAAAAATTACGGAATTAATTTAATTATAACGATTGTGTGTGAGTGTGTGTGTGTGTGTGAGTGTGAGTGTGAGTATGAGGTTTAATGCGAATTGAAACGCATTTTCTTTTTTCTTTACGAAATGTCTTTTGTTTCTAACAGCATTGGCACTTCGTCATAATACGTTTCATCAGATAACGATTTCCTGGTGCCTTTAATGCCCCCCCCCCCGCCCCTCGACGTCGCGGGTACTCCAGTTCGTCGAAACAACGAGCGTTGGACAACGCGTGCGATCATCAACGACCAATTTGCCACGCGTAATGACGCCAACGTGCGTGTCTCTCGAACGAACGTGCAGCTTTGCACCTGAAGCGCACCCCCGCTCGCACGGCGAGCAAACTCGCGACGGTCGCTCGCGCTCGCGAGCGGCAACCGTAATTTATCGCGCTCCGTGAAAATTACAGTTCAGGATAGCCACCTATACTGGGTGACAAAACTGTCGTGTGCACGGCACGGTGCAATCAAAGAGAGAAAGAGAGAAAGAAAGAGAGAAATGCATCGTGAACACGCATAGCTGGTACACGTATATGCGTTACCTACCCGCGCGAAGCCGGGCATTACCGGGTGTCCGGAGGGAGGGGGAGGAAGGATAGGTCGGAGGAAGGGCGGAGGGCGCTGCGGGGGTGCAGAGCCGGGGAGTAGAGAGAGCTACCTGTAATATTGATCCGTAGCCGAGCGTCCCTCCGTCGTGTATGTGTGTGTGTATGTGCGCGCGTGTGTGTGTCAGAGGGATGTTCCATAACTGTCGTTGGGCGTTGAAACGAAAACATCGCCTTTCGTGCGTATCACTTCTACCTTCATAGACGACGGCCCTGGAGGCTCCTTTTCCCCTTTTTTTTATTTCGGCGGGGCGACCCGCCGATGAGACGACACCCTTGCGCGAGCGAAGGGTGCGCGACCCGTCCGTGACTGTCGTAGACCGCGATCGGTCGTCTTTGCGAAGGGTGTCGATTTGACGAAAAGAGGAGAAAACGCTCGAATGCGCTGGCAACTGCAAGGTATTCGCGTTACTTCGTCTTTTCTTTCACATAAAACCGCAATAATCTTCTGTCTTTTCGAACTGCATACTTCACATTTTCATCCATATTTTTTATGATTAAAACGCGATACGCGTTTCTTAGAAGAGTTTCTGATAGATGGAAATAACGTCCTCTTTTCCTCTTTAAATACTCCGCTATATAATATAGTCGCTATTAAAAGTTTCTATTTCATTCGGAAAATAAATTAAAATAAAAATAAAATTAATGGAAACAGATGACAGTTCTGATTAATTCAAAGACAGGTGCTAGAAATAAAACAATAAGATATAAAAAGATCCAAGAACGTATATTTTCGTGCAAACTGCTTAAAATTTTTATTGCCGAATTTATATTAGTAAATTGCAAGTTTATTCAATCAGATTTCTATTTTTGTGTACTTATTCCCTAGTCTATTCTATTAAATTTACAGTAGCACGATTATGGAAGTGTAATATAGCAACAGTATGTGCGCCCGACGTGTTTATTCTTCTAGAATAGAATTTTAGAAAAAAAAGACGGGGAGAGAAAAATACGTATGGTATAAAGCCCTCTCTCGCTTTCTCCTTCTCGCGTGATGTGCGATTGACTGATTTATATTGACGTATCTATCATAGGAAAAGATAAACACACATGTCCACATCGTCCACAAGTCAGATGTCTCCTTCCTATCCTCGCCGTTGCCCTCTGTTTCCACGGAAACAAGAAAGTGTAGCCTATGCCCTCGTCGACGCAATTAGATCCGCGGTCTTTCGTTAAGTACAACGGCCGATCAGGAACCTCTCGCTAAACGCTGACGCGTGACGCCGAACTGCTGATACGACGCAAAGATGAAAGCGTCTATTACGAAGTCACCCGCGGCGTGATTCTTTCCTCGGGAACGATGACGATTCCGTCATGCCATTCCGCTTCGAATCGTCGAAACGCGCGCGCGGCTTTCCAACAGATCGGCCGGTTGGTTCGCGCCGGCGCTAATCGCGCTTGTGTGTGCGCCTTCTTTCGTGCAAATTAACTGTCCGTTTATTTAGCCGGAATCCCGCGTCGGGGGATACCGAGGGATTGAAAGACTCGAGATCCTCTCGCCGCCGTGTCTCTCACAAAAGCCGTCTGAGAGACGGGCCGGCTCGGGTTAAAATGACGAATGGTAACGACTGCCTAGAAATAGCTTCGCCCTTTGACCTGTGGACGCTCGCGCTGTAACTCACGCTCGGCGATCGATCGCGCGGCGCTGTGCATGCACCGACGAGAGGATGCACCCCGTATATACCGTCGTCGTGCCGTCGTGCCACACCGCGCCACGCCGCCGTGCCGTGCCGTGCCGCGTCGCGTCGCGCCGCCAAGAGAGACACGTCTCTCCGATATAGCCGCATTAGCATACAATGTGTTGCATCACGTTCCCTTTCCCGCTTTCGTGTCCGAGAGCGCGGAATTGAGACGCTCGTACATTCTCCCGCGGCCAATTAGCAGCAATTTGGCCTCCGTCGACGTAAACCTTTGCCGCGCTCTGCAGCGAGGCTTTCCTCCTGTCCGAGTATGGCAATTATTTCAGCTATTACCGCTAATCCCGACGCGACGACTTCAATGGGAAAGGAGAGCGGAGAACATCCAGCTTTTCCGATGCTAAATCCTCGACTTTCAACGTTCATATCTATCATATATTTTATTCGTTTTCGCATTGTTACTTGAATATACTATATGTAAGATATTTCCTTTACACATGATTACAGATTTACGATTCTTCTACGATTTATAAGATAGGTAATCTCTCTTTGATCCTTTTTTTTTCAGAAGACTTTTAGATTTTGAATTATTCTTGCAACAATTGCTCCAATTTTCTTTTCTTATTCATTACTCTGCTATTTTAATTTCTGCACAAACTCTCGTTACGGAGTCACGATGTCATTTTTATAATTATTCTTGCTGGAAATGAAAGATGGAAGCTTGGGCTGACTCGTGCCGTGACTCGTGCTCGATCGATTGAAATTATATTCCGCCTCTCGTTATCCCTTTTGGATCTGACACGGTGTATTTTCGTATATCTATTCCGCGCCGCTGAAACGCCATTAGCGGGTCGATCGATTTCCGATAATCTCGGGCGAAAACCTCCGAAATTAGCGACGCTCGCTCGCTCGCTCGGCCAGAAACGCCGTTTCATTAAAGAAAGGCGCGATAATAAGCACATGCCATTTCCTAGCCACCGAATGCCTCTTACTCGAGAGAGTCCTCCATTACGTGGGTAACTCAATAAATTCCCCGTACAAATCGCACGCGTCGCCGTCGAGAGGAGGGACTTCTGTTTTCACAACAACCGGTCGTCCTTAAGAGCCACCTTTTCAGATGTAATTCCGCGTGATGAGGGCACCCGCTATACACACAGACGAAAGGCCCGTCAATCGCGCACACAGGTCAGCATGGGTATTCACTTTCCTCCGCTTTTTCCGCCGTGGCCCCGTGTACCGTTTCTCGGCGTACAGGTGCGTCGCGCACCGCGTGGTACGTTATGCGTGTACTTAACGCGACACGTGCGCGCGAATAAATTGTACGGCGTATTATGCGTCGGCATTTTTTGCCTCCTCACGCCGAGTTCCCGGAAAACGTCGCGGAGCGGACAGGTCTTCAAAGGCCAGCGGGATTATCGCCGCTGCTGCAGCATTTACACGTTACCACTCCTTACGACGGACGCGTGTGCGAGGACACGCGACGTGCCGATGCGGATCCGCGTCCTCGCTCGTAAATCGCCGGGCCCGCGGCGCGGCGTTATCACGAGCGACCGGGAGTTTCCAGCGGAAAACGTATATAATGTACGTGCTAATCCCGCTGCAAGTATAATTAGGAGAAAGATAGAAATCGAGAAGCGCTGTCGCAATAAACACAACGAATGTGTTATCAAACAGAGAGAGAGAGAGAGAAGCCACAGAGAATTTAAATAAAATTTCATAAAAAACGAATTACTTTGATTTAAAGCCCGTGGTGACGTTTCACAAAATTCAGTCACGCTGATTCCGGTTCGGTTATAGTCCGTTATAATTATAATCGTTAATACTAAAATGATTTATTATTAATCGCGTTCACAACGATTTACCTCTCCCCGACTCCACGAACGTCGTTTACCCGATTCGCATAAAACAAGGCTGTCATCCAGATTTCTCTTCGTATTTGTAAATTTCGCGCGGCTTTCGCTCAACCGCGACTCGCAATTATAAGTCCAACGCGGAGACACGTCAGCCGAATTTGACGAGCTCGAAACTTCATTAATTTAAATTGACTCGTTGGCGAATAACGGATTGATGCGCTGCCTTTTCTTACAATGCGTGAAGAGAAAGAGAGAGAGAGAAAATTAGTGTGAATAAAATTTCGCATTAAACAATGGAAATAAGGTCGCATCGAAGTCTGCATCGACGTCCCGAAACGATATCTCGCCCCGGGAGTATATCCCGGCGCGCTGAAATACGAGGCGAGCGCGAGCTAAAGCTCTTCAAGGACAGGGTGGAAACCCCAGACATTTCTAAGGCTTGCTAAACCCCTTTCGACGACCCCTTGCAACTCCGCGCTCTGCCTCAAGTTCGCTCTCTCGCATTCCGATCACGCGTGCAACGATCTCTCGTCGTTCTGGCCGACTCGATGGGCGATCGTTAGAGACGACTAAAACGGTTCGCGGCACCGACCTGCCCAATCATCGTTAATCCCCATGAGATGACTCCCCTCGAGCGTGGATTGAAATCGCGGGGGAGGGGAACGCGTCAAGCTCACGGCTCTGCCTCTCTCGTATCCCTCGTCTCATCCGGCCTCCCTACTCTACGGCTTAAGTTTCTATCGACGCTAAAAAATTGGAATTTAAACACGTGCAGCTTGATTATCTAAATATCGAAATTGAGCCCGGGGTATCAGCAAAGTTTTCCGCGGGGATTACGATCGTAGATCGTAAGATTAACATAAAAATTGAGTCGCTGAATTGGATCTGATTATGTAATGGAGTATGGAATAAGAAAAGAGAACATATATAATATATTATATGTGTGTGTGTGTGTGTGTGTATGTATTCACATAGTTGCATTGTAATTTTTTTAATTACTATATCGTCAATAACAGCATGCAATGTAACAGGCAGTTGCATTGTTGCAATCCATAGTTTAAACATGCAATCCTGTCACATGTGATTCTCATTCATATGAGAAAATCAATAAGAAATTGTTATTATATAACGTTTCGTTACTTGTTAATTTGACTGAAAGGAGAATGCCATAGATTTCCACGTGTCCCAGAAAAATGAGATCATCTAAATACGCCGGTAACGAGCTTTAATCAGCTTGAAGACTTAGATCGCGTAGCTTAGTTCCATGAATACTGTCACGTTCGTTACGTGATTTTGTTAAAAAGACATTACAGTTATTGGTATCGACGCGAGATCTCCCGGACAAAGCCGATCTAAAGTGATTGTACGAGAATTAACCGCACCCTCTCTCCCTCTCCCGCCCAGATCGAAAATCAGAGAGATTAACTAAATAAAGCGTAACGACCCAATTCCAAATATATGTGTCGGAAAATAGGATATACGGTCAGCGATCGCAAAAGTAGATTTGATCTGGATTTCGGATCATTGACGAACGATATTGTTATATATGTACTTTTGGCCGTACTTTAACCTATACGTTCCTCTACGAGGGGCCGCGATAAAAGCTCCTAATCACGTACCGCGCAAAAAAAAGCCCGAAAAAACACGAGAAAAAACCTCGGAGAACATTTGCGGAAACGCGTGCACGCTACAACCATTTAGGCGGATATTTTCCTCCGTCGTATCGAGTAACTGTGCCATCACTTAGATTCCTATTTCCTTTATTTTCTGCGCAAGAAGAGCTCTTTTCTGTGTCAGTGGGTCTCAACTGCCTTGTAAAATACAGAGTACCTTTGATAAATTCTGACAAAACAGCCAGTCGTTGTTTTTCGCGAAATAAAAACTGTTGCAATTTTTTTTCCAGATAATTTGTTAGCGCATCTTTCACGGTACTGTAATTTCGTACTAAAGAACTATAGCTATTTGTGAATGTTAACTAGTTCGGTGAGAGAGATTAGTCGCATTTCATCGTAGAAACGTCGCACACTTAAAAACTAAGTTCAAAAATTAATCAACTCCTGCATCAGAGATCCGGCGAGTAAAGTTTGCATTTATCTTTGAGTAGAAGAGTTGCGCTGAGTCTGATAAATTTTTTTTCCACAACGGCGAGAAGAAGATTCTGAAAAATTCATTAGTTTCGAGCGCATTGAGTTATTTCGCCAATATTTGTCTGTACCGCGGCGATAAAAGGCGGTGCGCCCGAGGAATTCGCTTCTTCCTCGCCCGGTTCGTCTCTCTTCTCGTTCGAGACGAACGAGTGCCTTTCTGTTGTCACGGAACCAACATGAGAGTGCCGGGGCTTTCGCGAGACTGGCGGCGATGTGCTGCAACGTACCAGCCAGCCGAGCTGCACTCGGTGCACGGGTAAATCGATAGAAGACGGTCGGGAGAGGGTGGACGAGAGGGGGGGGGTGGGAAGAGATGCGGGAGGGGGGAGGGGGTGACGCGGCGGTGGCGGATGCAGGGGGGAAAACCGGGGAAAGGCGCCGGGATTAGAGTGCCGAACCGGGCTCTAAAGTCTCTCCCCTATAGCTTGCGTCCTGTCTATCACGCGCACGTACGTACCCACACCGTCGAATCGGAGACACTTCCACACGTCCTTATCCCCCTTGTGTTCACGTGATATCCTCCTACATGTTTTCCCCCTTGTGGGTCGGTCCGCACCGAATCCGGCGTGTTAGCTCTCTTGTGCCCCACGACTCTTAGAGCCACTCGAGAGCCACGGATCTGATGCCACTCCAACACTTTTCGCTCGAGCCAAATTAATGCGTGTATTTTTTTAGCTGCGAATTGAAGAAAAATCTCTCACACTTACCTACGTGTCCTTTAAGCCTGAACTATTTATATAAGTATTATTTTAAAGCTCAAAGTGCTTTGCGTGTGCAAATCGCTTTGATTTATCCTGCAAATTTTCTTTCTCCTTATTTTCGTATTTATTACGAAATTATTATGCGAAATTGTGTTAATGTACGCAATTGCGAACTCATTCCAGAAAAAATTCCCATGAAATTTCTAATTGGATTTTAATTATACTTATTTGTTTTATATTTTCTTCTCGAAGAGTTAGCTTTCGTATTGTGCTTTTTATACGCGTGTATCTTAAAATAAAGAGCAGCATATAAAAATTTTAAATTTATTCTTTTCTTTTAAATTTATTTCTTTTTTAAGATGCTGTAATCGGCGTAAATTGCTTCTAGATCGAATTTCGTGATTATACGGATTAATTGGATTGTATCGGTGAACGAGAGAAAGAATTTTATTGTCTCATCGTGAGTTTATTAAGCGTCGCGAAAGCGAGCAGTCTCGAAATGGATCGCATTCGAGTGCCTAATTCGAGTGTCTCGCACAAACGCGCCTCGGAACGACCGCGGCCGGCCTCGCCCTTGACGATCGAAGCTCCCGTCGGAGTTACGGGATGATTGATGGCAAATCGAGGCCCGGGAAGCGAGCCGCGGGCCTGGGCCCCGGTTACGTCGTACGTCTAATCAATACCGGCGCGCCGGTGCTACGTCACGTTCCTCGGGTTCGCTGGTATCGCGAACGCTCTCCGTGCGCCGTGCGAGCTCTGGTATGCGACCTACAGATCCGAATTTGTTGACCCGTGACAGAGGAGCGCGTTCCCGATGCCCCCCTCCCCCTTCCTTACGTCATTGATCACGATCGAGGGCACGAGGGCTGCTCGAAATTCTGTGGTTTGCGGGGAATTTCAGCGCTCCCAGTCGCGAACGATGCGGCCTGCCTCCGTCTGCGTGGCGCGGCAATTGCAGTGCGAATGGAGTTGCCGCGGACCCAGAATTTCGCTCTCGCAAATTGAATCTAAGTTGTAAACTGGAGTTTAACCGCAGATGGAAATTTATCCGAGTTTGAGAGTGCTTATAAGGATCACGTGAATGTCGCTTTAACTCCATCTTGTTAATATACTTACTAGAACGATGTAAACGTGTAAGATGCGCTTTATCGTCATTTTCAAGAGCAATTTCCACGAATCGTCCTGATGTTCGTTTATAATATCTGTAGCTTGCAACTACATAAATTCAACTGCAACGATGTTGCGAGAATTTAATTCGAAACGCCTCGCCAAGCGCTCGATGTCGAATATAATAAATTGCGCGCAGCTTAATCTGCCGACTTAGATACTATTTCTCGACGTGGACACGTTTCGAAAGTTGCTCGAACAGTACCGCGGCGGTCGCGGATAAATGGTAGGAATAAATTAATTCAGGCGAAAATTAATTAAGAGCGATTGGAGATGTCCGATGTTCTGCGGAAAGAGCGCGAGGTTTCTAGCCGCGACGTTTCTCCTGCAATCACTTTCACGTTTACGGACGCACGGATCAGAGAGAACGAGAGATGCGACCGCAAAGATATAATTTCCCTTAACCCCAGGCCGTGCCCGGGTCCGCCGGAGTGAGTATCGACGTGACCTATATCGCGCGCTGACCGATATTGCCCTCCTTCGTCCTATAAATAACCGATCCAAAAACAAGTGCGGCTCGCCGCGGCGATCAATGCCGTCGACTATACTCGCCTCGCTTTGCACGTGTGTCCACGATCGTTACTATTAAACCACGTGATTTTTCTTCGGCAACGAATATATACGTGCGCGCGAATATCGCGCGAGCTGCGTTTAATAACGCCGTAATCTAAATGTCGAATTTCGTTGTCGCGCAATTGCATGATGAAACGCGCGAAAGCGGGGCGGAGGGGACCGGGGGCCGTGTGCTAATTATTTATTCGATGCCACGTACGCGTTGTATTTATGTCACATGCAGTTGCCACATTAATTGCGACTTTAATTTTAGCGCGACGCGCTCGTGCACAATGTCGGGGGGTTTTTTTCCGATCAAACAAATAAATATTCACGCACGTTCGCGACGCAAATGGAAACCCGAGTCCACGAGCGTGTTTTATTACGGACGGATCAACATAAACGGATTAGCCCCGTCCCGCGCGTCTATAAAAAGAGTCGTGACTCGCCGATCGATTTGCGGAATCGCGGCGCGTCAGCGCGCGGGACGTAACATTTTTACGAGAGACACCGCGGCAATCTCTCTCCGCGCCGGGGTCGAGGGAAAGAGTGCGCTATTTGCAAGCTTGATTCCATTACTTCGATGACGACGCGGCTTTGCAACGTCGTCTCGCGTTGACAGCGCACCATGACATCGTGTGCCGGGTGGAGGAAAGAAAGAATGAGAGAGCGAGAGACAAAAAAAAAGAGCGAGAGAGACGCGTAGTACAAGCCTTTGTTGGTCGATCGTACTCGAAAATTACGCCGGTAACGGTAGTCGTGTCGCCCTCGCAAACCCCCTTCGCAACCGAGGCTTCCGCAAAAGTTACAGAATGATTGATGGCGGATCACGAGAAGCGGGAGAGAAGTTCTCTAGCATCCCTCTCCCCGCGCCCCTTTCTCTCTCTGCGTCTTTAGGCATGCCGAGTAATCGATCCCGCACGACGAGAGCAGGCGAAATTGCACAGTGAAGAAGCGCGGGTGAATAGCGTGAGCCCGTAACGCGGAAACTGCGCCACGAGTCGTCTCACGCGCTTGCAAAAAGTGACGAAGCTTGTCGTCGACCGATTATTATACGCGCGACCCGAAACGTATAGTCGTTTTTTGCACTAACGAGAATCACCCGCCGACAACTCCTCGACGAGAATCTGCCCTTTCATGTCGATCGACATTATCGAGACATAACTTCAAATTAAACGCAATTGAAGTACGCAATTAACATACATTCGCCACGTAATTAACAGCTAATAATATATATCGGCGCATCGCCATCGATTTGCAGTCGCCGTGTATAATTAAGTGTTGCACGCTCCGACGTGTGCTCGCGTGAGCCGAAATAAATCGATTGCTTAGGATGCACTTTGCGCTGGCTGCCCCAATAAATTGCGCAATGAATCACGTCGACGGGCGTTACATGATCGGCGTCGTGCATTAACACTATTGGCGTCTTCGATCTTCACTCTTTTTTTCTCCCCTCCCCCTGCCCCTCTTCGGAAAACGGCAAGGTTGCGACTCTCTTCGCCGACGGTCGTGGACGTTCGTGCGCGAAAGCCGGGCGCGTCGCGCCGCATATCGATTCTAATCCGCGTAAGGAACTCGGACGGTGGAGGACGGGACTCCGGCTCTCGGCCGATTTTAGATTCACGCGAGCGGACGCGTATTATTCAGCACGGTCGCACGGTTACGTAACGGAGTGTCCGAGGCAGAATTAGAACGCATTGTGCGAGGACGGGAGCGCCGCTGCACCGTGCGACTCCACGCAGCCGACGTTCAAGTTTAACTTTTCCCCGCCGCGCATCGCGTGGAAATTGTATGCAGGAAACGCTGCCGGGACTTCTCAAGCCGGGTGATCTTTGATCAATTTTAATTTCAACGTCTTCTACGTTAATTGAAAGGTCAATGATAATTTTCAGGCGATCAACGAATCAAGTTCGGCAATTTGTAGGAACTCGCGTCTTCGTGAAAATCGAAGCTTTATGACAAAACCGCGTCACTTCTAATCTGCGCTTTGATGCACAGAATATATTTCGTCTTTGTATGGTACAACTCGACTCGACATTTCATTATCGAGATATTTAGCGTCGTCGAACATTTACTTTGTGAGAAATAATGTCTTTTCTTCTAAAAATTTTTTATGTCGGCTCGAAATTCGGCAGAAACCTTGATATTGCGGCACCCCGTCGTCGTGCTGATTACATAAGCCACACCTCAATTACAACCGTGTAATTACGTTGCGCCTGTTGATATACCGGTGCGAACGACGCTCCGCTAAATTCCCAATGGGCATAAATCTGCGAAACAGCCGCTCATAATGCCGTCAATTCGTAACACTAAATTGCTGCTCTAGATTTCTGACTCCACCGATGAGCCAGCCTCCTCCCCATCCTTCGACGAAGGGTGCCGGAGCACGCACGTTTCTTCCTCAGGACGATAGATACTCGAGTCCCACTTTGAAAGCTTAGGACGCCACTTGGAACGGAGTTAGAGTTAAGAAGGCTACATAATTTAGACGTAGCGTCCCGTCGAACCCGAGAGGATATACGAAGCGAAGCTCATCTTCCCTTCCGCGCCGTCATGAAATACTTAGAAAACTCCTTTACGGCGATTATAATGAAAATGAGCTCTCGCACGAAGTTCCGTAATGCATTATACAAATGGCGTTACTCTTAAAAAGAAAGTCTCCTTCAACCGCGCTTCTTTTTTTCCGCTCACTCGAATAATTTTACCATTACACCATTAGCATATATAAGTAATCGTTACGTAATCACGCTAATAATTAATTGCGCCATTAATGTTTGTTAGTATTAATTATAATATTAATTATTCATCCTCTATTGTCAGCATCTGTTAAAGTAATTACCAACGTCATACCGCTTGAAATATACATGCATGGGCAACGACGCGTTACTTCGTGCGGCACGCGTCGGGATTTAATTTCAGGAGGCGAGCAAATGCAATTCCAGGTCTCATTAAGGGAACGAACGAACGCACCTGCTGCAAATCCAGGCACGTTTTTCCTACGGCGGGGGATAATCGCGTGGCGTCTCTTGATCATTGTCATACGAATTTTCATCTTTCCCGCGCCGGGGAGACATTCCCGAATCCATTTCACGGCGAGATACGGCAAACGACATAAATGCCCCGATCTCGTCCGCCTCCCCCTGCCTTCCAACTCGATGAAGAGAAGTTTCTCTCTCTCTCTCTCTCTCACTCCTTCTCTTGCTTCTTCCACCGTCGCCGTGGCAATCAGATTGAATGCGCGTCATCATCGTTCTCGTCCTCGTCGTCATAGCTGGCTTCCCGTTCGCTCACGCTCCCGGCTTATTCCCTTTTTGCCGTCCCTCGCCCTTTCTCACCCTCCTCCCGTCGCCGCGTGTTTCCCTTAGTGACACGAAGGTGAAACGACGGCGGACGGGAGAGAAACGGAGAGAGGGAGGAGGTGGTCTGATTGCGAGCGACGAGGGGGAGCCTGATTTTTGCCATGCAAATTTATGAGAATAAAGAAAAGCGACAGAAGGAAAACGGCTTTTGTCCCGCGTTTTGACTGGCGGCCGAGTCTCGCAGAGGGAGGGGGAGGGGGGGGAGTGTAAACGTGTACAAGGCACCGTTGTGACGCCGCGATGGGAAAGTCATTGATCCCGGGCGATAGCCGGGACGCTCGCTCGTCTCCAGAATGCGAAGACGGGCGAGTAGCGTAGACCCATCGAGATCGATGGGTCAGCCTAACGACGGACTTCCGACTAATTTGTAAACCGGGGCGCGCCGTCCCGAGCGAGAGAGGATTCTCGGTGCCCTTTTCTCAAATCGGAGCGTATACCACGCGCAGGAGAAAACGTCGACTCGATTTGGTCCCGCGAATGTGCTTCCTCCGCACTTTGGCTTCCTACATGCCAAGGTTTCCCTCAGGCTCCACGTATCATGTTTTTTTTCGTAAGTGTTCGTTAAACTCGCGATACACGTGACACGGACTCCCGAGATTCAAGATTCTCTCGCGATATTCGCTTTTCTTCCCGGCGTTACATTAGCACTTTTTATTGTAACTTTCTTCTTCTTCTTCTTCTTCTTCTTCTTCTTCTTCTTCTTCTATAGGTCATTGTTAGACCAAATCCTAAATTTGTCGAAGTTTCTGCGAACTTTTTCTTATCTTAGTTTTTACAAATCCGTATACGAGGCTGTGTACATTGTACAGAAAGACGATCGGTTTCACGATGGGGCTTTAAGCCCCATCTACATAAGTCACAAACGCACAACGCAAACGCAAACGCGGACATTTCTCTCTTTCTTTTCTTTTATTTTTTGACGTTTCGTTCTTTTTTTTTCTCCGCGTTTGCGTTTGCGTTGTGCATTTGCGACTTATGTAGATGGGGCGTAAAGATCGCGTCGAGAAATCAGTTAAATATTGCTTTTCGATCGAGATTTTTTTGTGACGTATATAAATATTACTTATATATGAGAGATGAATACTGCTTTCAGTCGTTTCTCTCAATTTTACATTTAATACGAAAGACCCGACATGAGCTGCTGATACGGAGAATGTAATATAAATGTTATTCGCGAAACTCTCGACGATTGAGATCTGGAAATTCGAGAGATGAGTTCGAGGCTTTGTAATCCCGCGTATATATATATCTATTTACGCGATTGAAGATAGCCCAGATATCGGGATACATATGCTCCGACGGTAATAACGTCCAATAATATCGCCGCGGGGCTGCGTTCAATACTCGATTTCAATATCCGCGAATCGGCGCGTGCGTGCGCCCGATATATATGTGCGTTACAATTTTGCGCTGTTACTTCGATTTCTCTCCGCGGATCTCGCTCTCAAAACTGCCGCCGAAGCGCCGCGCGTGGCTTGACCCAGATATCGAGGTTCGAACAAGGCGTTCCATTCTCATGGTACGCGACGAAATCGAAAGAAAGAGATTTCGAAATGAAACTTCGAAAATTTTCAAAACGTTCCGCGCTGATTGCAGCAAAAACGGCTGACGAAACGCCGTCGTTTGCAATAATGCGCGTAAACACACATATGTTCGAGACACGGTGAATTAATCTATACGTGCCGCCGCCGCTGCCCGATTCCCGATACATCGCCCGATGATCGCCGAGAAACGCTCCTTTTAAGAGCGCGTTTCGCTCATCATCCGCGCGCCACGGCCACGGGTTCGCGGAGTTCGTTTACGTGTTATCGATTCGCCGGCGAATTATAGACGCGCTCGGTGTGTTATTTATGCTAATGTGTGCGAGGCACGAAGTCGAAAGCACGACGGCGCGGCGTAAGCGGCGTCGAGAACGTACAGAGCGTAAAGTATCTCCCACAGAAGGGGGGAATTAGAGCCGTCGCGGTGCAATATGGTATTGTAATGCACAATTGTTATATCACGACGATGAGGGGAAAGCCTCGCGCGGAATTATTAGTTTACTGCAATCTTCGAACTTAACGCGCGGCAATGGAGTAAATTAACCGGCTGGCGACGTGCCAGTAGTTCAAATCGATTCGAATGCAGGCTGCACGAAATGGGACAACAAATATAAAAAGGAATGGAGTTATTTTTCAATGATTTGCTATTCAAAGAGTTTTTTTCCTGTGCTGAAAGTTTATATTTTTTTACATATTTTTATTTTTATTATCTTTTCGATAGACAATATTCTACATTGAAAGGATCGTTTATCCATTACGATACAAATTCCTCACATAAACGGCGTGTAAAAAAATATGAGATTACGCAACGCGATGGCAAGTATTGCTACAAAATGATATATTCTTATATTAACGACAAAGAAGCGATTAAATCCAATCGTCGATGTGTAAATGCCTTACACCTGAAGTTACGCATGTACGTTGCACACGCCCGTGTGCATCGTACCCGATCCCTTACGTAATTCCCACCGCGTACTCTTGCGGTACGAAAGTTGCATTCACGCCGCAATTTCGTGCCGGCAAATTCCCTCGAACGTCGAGCATTATACGTCGACATGAAGAAATTATCGATGGATTATTGTTGCCGGGCCTGCATGCAGGAAGCTTCACTTCTCGCGAGTTCCGAACATTTTTTTCCTTTCCGCGAGCTGTTCCTTCCCGCGTAAGCGTCAATTAACGCTCGGCCGATTAACTTCGGCGGGAGGAAAAAAAACCCCGTAATTTTCTTCGGTCGTCTCCGAGAATTTCAGAACGTGCCTCACTCGAAGCGAGACACCCGGTACATACCCGCGACCCATATTCATATCTCGCGTTTACCCTGAGTATATGTAAATAATTATCAGCTCGCGATAGAGCCCGCGCGTTAATGTCGCTTGGAAAAAAGTAAATAGAGCTGCTTGTCGCCGTACGGATAGGCAAATACGTCCGAGGGGCGGAGGGGGGAAGAAGAGTCCGGGAGGAGAAGTCCCCTTCGTATTTACGTTTCCGGTTCGATTATTATTGCACGACTGCGTCAACTGCGTGTGTACCGCCGCGTGCGTGGCGCGCGGAAACGGGGGATAAAAAGGTGAGCGTCGCGACGGCGCGCTCGCTTGTTCCGGCGAGCCGGCGACGCTTTCCGTGCCATGCCATTCATGCGCGTTGCACCCTGTTTACTGTTTCTCCTTTTTTTTTCCCCTCCCTTAACGACGACCGGAGAAACAAACGGCACGTCCCGTGGACGGTTATAGGTGTAGTCGCGCGCGCGAATCCCCCCGGCCGTTGTCGGCTCGTTATCTCGATCGTCGATCGAGAATGGCGACGTTTATCAGACGAGCGAGATTCCCCGTCAGGAGGAGATACAGTGAGTTCCCCCCTCCCTCCTTTTTTTTCTTCTATCTCTCCGGTAGCCTTTTCGGGACGGAGACGACCTTTTCACGCCACGAGTCGTGTTAATAATCGGGCTCGGCGTTCCGCACGGGCCCGATTATTATCCGTGCGAGTTAATTAATGGTACCGGTCGGTCATTGATTGCACGCGGGTGATCTTCTCCCTTACACGGCCGTGAGCATCTTCTTCCTCTTCTCGCGCTTGTCTGGCCAGTCTGGCGCAAGCGGGACCGTCCTGCTCCGAAACGGACAGTCCCGGCTGCCGTCAAATTAACCGGTGTTTGCGGTGCCGAGTCCGAGCCTCTTTCGGAGCGATGCTTAACTTTCGAAGCCTTCCCTTTTTACGTAATTTAATGACTATATTTATCAAAATAATACGTGGTAAATCATATGTATTACAGTCTTGTGTTTACATAACGTCCAAAAGCATTAAGCGAATATTCCTTGCTCATGCCACCTAAAACGGCAACACTTAAACAAAATGCGAAAATCTCTTTTGGTAAGCATCGCTGCATTTGCAGGCTCGATTTTTTAAATATAATTCCAATATGTCCATCTATGGAGTAATATCCATTCTATTTAATTTATTAAATGGAGTAATTTAGATTTCTAACTGTCCATTCTGTAATTTTTTCGAGCTGTACGTAAATATTTTACAGGTATTTCGATAAAGTAATGGTTTTCGTATCTTAATTTTTCAATATTTTTTTAAAGAGAATCTTCGATGGGTCAAGTCGATCTGATAATTTCTCTTAAAAATCCAATAAATATCCGTAATATAATTTCATTCTCAGAACATTGTACAATTTATTGTTTCATATTTTATGAAAATCGTCTCCTTATCTCTCGGCGAGCCTAGAAACGATGCCGAGAACGTCACGTTACGTAATCGGCATTACGTTTTTACGAGGCTGTATTTCAGTTGTGTATAATGCAAAAACTTCCGGTTTAACCAAAAAAAGAAAGAGAAGTTATGTCGAAAGAGCGCTTACATTGCCCACAATTCTCTTCCCCCCCCCCCCTCTCTCCCTTACGTATATATAATACGCGCGATTCTCCCGCCGCTTGTTACGTGATTCCGCACAATTGCATAATGAATTTTCCGACAACGAATGAATGTCAGACCTTGATTCCCGCGGACGATCCATAACAATCTCTTGTTTTACAACGTAAATCGGCGCACGTGGTTCAAATTCCGTTCCTGCCGCATCAAATTAGAGGACGAGCATAACTTACTTCATCGTAAAACTTTCGTATTATCTGTTACAATTTATTTATTGGTCGATCGGCCGATTTAATTTACGCATCTCCATCCTGCTCTTTCCTTTAATTCATCCGTATTCTATTGAATTTAATTCTTGGAGTATCTCTCGATCGAATCATTCACGTGACGAAATGTTTTTGTCCTTCAGGTAAATCTCCGTTCTTCCCGAGTCTCGAGGAGCAAGGGCTGGAGGATCCGAATGCGCCGAGCCAGCTCGACGGCGTCGGCGTCGGCGTCGGGGTAGGCGTCGGTGTCGGCGTGGGCGGCGGGATAACGGCGTCCCAAGCGGCGCCGCTCTCATCGCCAAGTCGGAGCAGTCCGCACAGCCAGGGCAGCGAAACCGGCGAGCGTTTCTCCAGGAAAGTCTTCGTCGGCGGACTACCGCCTGACATCGACGAAGGTATGCAAATCGTATTACATCATCCAATAATAAAGATAAATTATTATTGCGAGACAGGACGTAACAGAGCGTGTTATTAATCACACGCGCATCTTTTCTCAATTCAGACGAGATCACAGCCAGTTTCCGCCGCTTCGGTCCGCTCGTCGTGGACTGGCCGCACAAGGCAGAAAGCAAATCCTACTTCCCGCCGAAAGGCTACGCATTTCTGCTGTTCCAGGTATGCCTTCGTCTCCTTCCGTTTCTTTCTCTTTCATTTTCGGATTACGTAAATTAGTAAAACTAACAGAAGCAGTATAATGACAATCGAATGCCACGGGACTGTTTGGTATTCTAGGATGAGGGTTCAGTGCAACAGTTAATAGATGCCTGCATCCAGGACGAGGACAAGCTCTACCTTTGCGTAAGTTCTCCCACGATCAAGGACAAGCCCGTGCAGATCCGACCTTGGCGGCTCAGCGACGCCGACTTCGTGCTGGACGCCTCCATGCCGCTGGATCCGCGAAAAACGGTCTTCGTCGGCGGGGTGCCGCGACCGCTCAAGGCCGTCGAGCTCGCGATGATCATGGATCGGCTTTACGGTGGTGTCTGTTACGCCGGCATCGACACCGATCCCGAGCTCAAGTATCCCAAAGGTGCCGGCAGGGTCGCCTTCAGTAATCAGCAAAGCTACATAGCTGCCATCTCAGCCAGATTCGTACAGCTGCAGCACGGCGATATCGACAAGAGGGTAAGTACGAAGAGTAATTGAATACCCTTTCACTGTGCTCTTCTTTCTCTGAGACGGTTCTCAAGTGAATAATGCCTCCAAATGAGGCATTTAGGACAAGAATGGAAGATCTAAATCTGTGATTTGTAGGGCTGTTTTAAAGATAGGACTTTACAAATTATGAGCATTGTTTTTCTGAACAATTATTCCTGTTCTAAACTTCAAGCGTTTCGTATTTTCTCTGACCTTTCGAATGATCTTTCGAACAGGTTGAAGTCAAACCATATGTTCTGGACGATCAGATGTGTGACGAATGTCAAGGCCAGCGTTGCGGAGGCAAGTTTGCACCGTTCTTCTGCGCCAACGTCACCTGCCTACAGGTATATTTCGATCATCGGTTCTATTATTAGATAGTAAACTGTAAAGTAAAAGCGCGGCTTTTATTATCAATTAATTTAAAACTGAAGTTTTGATATTCTTATGCGAATGTCATGGCAAAGACTCCATTAAAATTAGATCTTACGATTTCCACTGAGATTTTATCAAAGATTGTAAATGGAATTTTACTTGGCTCAAAATTAGTCTTAATTTTTAGTAACAAACAAAGATTGAAGACTCCATTATGGCTTTATTTTAATAATTATTTTGATAAAATAATTATTTTATTGAGTTAATCCGTAATAAAATTGGTCTTTTCTCTTGTATTAACAAAAGAGAAGATTAATATTTTTTTTGTGAACTTAATAATGAAATCCGAATCATAATACTGTCTTCTTTCAGTACTACTGCGAGCATTGCTGGGCAACTATCCACTCCCGGCCAGGTCGGGAGTTCCACAAGCCACTGGTGAAGGAGGGCGCGGATCGGCCTCGGGCCGTGCCTTTCCGCTGGTGTTAACCCCAGCTGCGTTGTCCCTAATTATCTCGCAGCCCTAGCTAATTAACTACCACCTCTACCAATATTCCCCCCACCCTCCCCTCACGTGCCCTCAACCAACCCTCACTTTCCTCTGCCCCCCGCCCCATACTACTTACTTACTTACCTACAACAAGAACACAGCCTCAAAACTGCTATTACTACTACTACTATTACTACTACTACTACTACTACTACTACTATTACTATTACTACCACCACTCGATCGTTACGTACTACCACTACTCTACTCTACTACCACTATTATTACTATTACTACTACTACCACAACTACTATTCTACTACAAATTATTACTACTACTACTACTCCACTACTTCAAGTTGTACCGGTTATACTGGAGGAAGAAACCAGCCCCTGTTGCCCGTCAATCGATGCAGGCTCTCGGCGTCGCTCCGATCTTCAACCTCGCATCCGTAACGACTTGCTAACGGCCGCCGGTATTGTCGTCGGGCCAAAAAACTGTGCCGATCTAGATGACTTTGTCGAAACCGGAAACGGATCTCGCACTCGACGAGGGCGCCGGAAGACAGCAAAAGAAAAGGGAGGACGATCGGATCCACGCCGAGCCGATATCGTCGATAAGACTAGAAGAAGAAAACGAAGAAAGACATACACCGAGACACAGGATTTATAAGAGAAACGGACACGGATTCTCAGTATATCGATTACTCGTACACGTATAATCCTATCTGTCTGCGCTGTAAAATGCACCGGTTCTGTCCGAAAAAGATCGAGTATTGTTAGTTACCGCGAGTCTCGAGGAGCGAGCAAAGCGAGGGAGGGGCTGCCGCCGTCGCCGCCGCCGCCCTCGCGTATACGCACCCCGCGCCGACCGCCGGCACCGACATCCTCCTCGAGTGTGTTTCACCGAAATCGCCGACAGCGCGATTGCGATACGGATCCGCCTCGTCGCTTGCGTCTCGATCCGCGCCGCGGATCACCCCTTCCGAGTCCGACTGCCGCGTGCCGCGAGAACGAAGGAGTTCCACTCCCCCCGTTGCCGTCCATCCCGGTCGAGCGGGATTTTGATTTTGCGAAGCGCGACCCGGATGGATGCGGGCGGAAGCGACTTCTCGGCGAAGTCGGGACTCGTGTTTTCCCGCCGACGTCGTCCATTTCGGACGTGAGCCCGAAACCGATAACCCGCGCTCCCGAGCGACGTAGTGATTCCCGGGCGACGAATGTTCGTAAGAAACGCGAGTACCTGATCCGACGCGAGAGTGTGTTGCCAGAGTGAGCGAATGGGATTGGAAGAGCATGTGAGAGAAAGAAAGAGACGAGGGAAAAGTGACGAGGTGATAGTGGAAGCAGTGAGGTCGGAAAAGACGCGTAGGTGATGAGGGCCGGTGGGAAACCTGGAAGAGGTGATAGGAAGAGGATAGAGACGAATCGTTCGCATTGGATGTTAATCAATAATGAAAAAAGCCACGCTTCAATCTCCGCTGTGTAGGTAATTCTTTGTATCACAAACATAAAAAACACACACACATACACACATACACCCGTACATACATATACACACAGTTTCCTAGTAATTAAGAACTTAAAAATATGTTACATAGATGCGTTGCGTAATGCGTTTCTCGTGCGGATTAACGCGACCGCGCGCTCGTAGGGAGATAATTGAGAAAATGATTTTTTACCAATTAACTTATTCAAATGAGAAGGAAATAACGTAGAAGAAAACACAAAAACGAAGGAGAAACATAAACCGAGTTTAGAGGGAGAGGTGTCACGTACGGGCGACGGAAGGAGGGGTAAACGAAAACCGAACTAGTTCAATTCTTCAAGCGCGAGCGAGCTGTGTGCGACACCGTGGCGGTGTGCTCCAGGTTGACCGGGCCTGCCTAACTCAGCATCCGCGTGCCGGGTCCTCTGCCAATTTTCTTCCCTTCCCCCCCTCCCCCGAAAAAAACCGATGCGAGTTACCTTTATGATACTTCGCGCGGGAAACGGAGGGGTCGCGAAGCCGAGCTCGAGCGCGTGTCGTCCGCCCGCGAAGGGGAAAGAGAGTCCGCTGCTCGCTCGCGGAGGGACGCGTGGTCCGAGGGTTGTTGCCGCTACCGCCGTCGCTCACGCATTTTACATCCCGACTTTACTACTACTATGTGCAATATAAACGATCACTCTCTCCGTGGTCGGCTGACGAGAACGATCGACGATACGTGAAATGTGTTTTCGGAATGTGCAATTTCCCTCCTCCCCGAGAACGCTCGATAGTAAGTCCGCGAACATCCGCATCTGAGCCCGTACTATCCCTCTTCTTCGCGAAACGAGCGGCGTATCTCGCGGATCCTCTCTCGCGGCGAAACGATCTCGCGCTCGATCTCGCGGGGGATAAGAAAAAGAGACGCGCGTGCGGGAGGGGTGTCGTTTCTCGAAACCAAAGTAGCGATAGAAAAACCGTGACTCGCGGAATACCGGAGCGACGTGTTATACATAGAATGATCGTATCTAATTACTCTCTTCATACGTCCGATAGATGATTTGCAAGAGTGCGCGACGCGTCTTGAGGGGTCGCGTTTCTCTCGCGCGGAATACTACTATAGATTCGTACATTATATATATATATATATATGTACATATATATATATATTATATATATATATATATGTATATGTATATACATATAGAGAATGCCGCATGTTGTCCGCTCCTGTACATATATACCGATCCCTCTCCTCTAATCGATTAACCGGCGTTTATTAATCGCGACCGCGAGTGTGCACGTTTTCTTAATCCCTTCAGAAACGAAACGGACTTCTTCGCTGGGTGTATATAATCAAACGCAATCTCGCCGTAGTTCAAATAAAAGGATAAAAGAAAAAAAGGACAAGGGAGGGGAGAAAAGAGTTCACTTTTCGCCGAGATACAGGATTTCTATTCTCGAGAGGTTCAGTATAGGGAGAGAGAGAGAGAGAGAGAGAGAGAGAGTCTTGGTTGGCAGATCGCAGGATCTCCGTAAATTTTAAGCATGACGCTTCCTAGCGCGCGTCCTTTCAGCGGATTCGACGGCGAACTCGGCAAGGTTTAATCGACAACTTTTCGACGCGTTTTACCGTAAACGAAAACAATGTCTCGTACCGTCACTCATCGTCTTTCTCATTCGACAATATTCTGCGGTACATAACATAGGATACTTTTGATAACTAACCCAGTAGTTGAGGAAGCAGGCTTAAGCGTCAATACCGGACGTTCGTCATCTCCCAGTGACCCTTTTGTTGTGCAAAAAAAGGCGTGTCTTTCAACAATACTTCCGACAATAGCCGGGTTGTTCCTTCGCGAGACGGTCGAAAGGCCGTGGCGGCATGGGAAGCGTCGTGCTCGGAATTAGTATGCAACGTTGTGTGTTCCGCTTCGTAGATAATAAAAAAAAAAGCCACATTCTGTACTGTAGCAGCAGCAGCAGCAGCAGTCGGAAGACGTAGTTTAAACCTCGCATGACGAGTCTCTCTCGCGATACTCTTCTTCTGCACACGTATCGGACTTTGTACAATCCGCAACACACACAAACACACGCATACAGATACATACGCAGCACACGGGCCACAATTACATGATCAACAATTACGTGATCGACAATTCGCGATTCATCCGTATTTGCGTACGGATCTAACGAGGAAAGGGACAAAATGAAGTAATCCTTACACACACGTCTATATATACACATATATATTTATTTTTTTGGTACTCCTTTTTGTATATATATACATATATATATATATACATATATGATATATCTTGTCTCGCCGCGCGTAGAGATGATAGGCGGTGGCGTTTATTAGTGCACGGGAGGGAATGCGTTATTATTAGGCGGATGCGCTGCGTGACGGAAGACGCAGCAAGTGAGGCGGCCGCGTTCAACGACGACCCTCCGTCCCTTCGTCTGAGACACACCATTCGGCCCGCAAAGACACGCAGGACACGCGTGCGTTCCGTCGCGGACTAGACTCGCGCGTTGTGCTGATGAAGGAGGGGGGAAAAAAATTAAATAGATCCAATAAGATAGAGCGGGGGGAGGAAGAAATGAGTTCTCGTCGCCGGCCCTCTTTGACTCGCGTGCGCTTTCGACTAAGGTAGATTGGAGCACGATTGGATTCGAGTCCGACCGAAACGCGAACGAAATTTTAGATAAAATAGGAGATGAATAAGAACCAGGGCATGTCCGTAGAAAATCTCGAGTCGTCCGCGCGACCAAAGGTTTTCAGGGAAGGGAAGGAGGTGGGCAAACTAGTATATAATTGTACACATATATTAGTTAGTAGAACGAGTACGTTGAATTTTTCTATCCGTTGCTATATTCTCTCGCAATTCTAAATAGACACGATCGACTTTTTCTTATGCACTTGACGGAAGCCCGAGATCGTTTTTGATCAAGAGAAAAGGATCGACAGGCGAGAGAAGAGGGGATCGATGCGGTATGGAGATTAGCGAAACTCTAAAAAAGAGGCGCGAGAAAGAGGGAAGGATACGACGAAGATAGGCGAGAGGACGAGTGCGAGCATTAGTTAGTGCAATTTTACATACGAGTCACCGAATCTTAGAAGTCGAACGAAAGAGAGAGGAAGAGAGAAAGAAAGAACGAGAGTGAGAGAGAGAGAGAGGAAGAAAGAATGTGGCATAATCCGTGCGGCACACGCAGGCAGTAAATGAATTAAAAAACGCGGGCCGCAATCGGGCATATCCGTGTTGTTATCGCGGGCAAATTTATATATATATATGTATATGAGAAAAATGCCGGCATGCTCGCGTGCGCGGCCGTACGCGTGTGGAAATCACGCGTGTGTGCGCGCGAAGTCGGCTCATATATTAGGCGAAAATTTTTCTCAACCCACACACACGCACACACTTCGCGAGCATGGAGCACGCGTCGTCGACAGGACGCTCGTGCGTGGCCATACATCGCATATAAACCTACACACACACACACACACACACGCACGCACGCACACACACACACGCTCCACTAATCGATCGATATAATTGTGTAGCAAAACTTACCTAGGTACCAATTCACCTAAATCAATTGATAACTAAAAATATATATTGATATATACATATTATATATATAAATATATATTATATATATATATAGAGAGTAGCGTCGTGTTCCAATACTTGAGCGAGCGAGTACTTGGACAAGGACCGAGACCGATTTTTCTAGACAAATTTTTCTATAATGTTCAAAAAACGGATAAAAACGTGCGAAAAAAAAAAAGATAGGCGAGCGAGAGATAGGAGGACAGGACGTGTCGTCCCCGTCGCGCAGAACGTCACTTCGGAACCTGTTTCGGGAGCGCGAGCGCATACGCGAAAGTACACTTAATTCTGGCTAACACATCACTACACACGCACACACACATGCAATGAGCACGCGTGTACAATTCGAAAACCTAGCTGCAAGTACACATTTTTCTCCAAATTATACACGTACACACACACAAATCCTCAAAATAAAAATCGTAAGTACAAGTATACGATCTTTTTCACATTGATACAAGTACATAAGAAAACCATCAAGAAATTCCTGTGAGCACACGATTTTTTTTTTTCCACTGTCACGAACACGTCCTATCAAGCACGTAACGTGAAACTACGGTCGTGTCTCTTTGGATATGGGTGTCTAGCTAAATGTTCAATCTCACTGTGTGTGTACTCGGGTCGTTTCGCGGGTTTCGATTTCCCCATCCCCCGATTGATATATTCCCCCATCCCCCTCCGACCCAGCATCGTGTACCTCTTTGTGCGGAACACTTATTTTTGTGCTAGCGATTTATAAGGCGCAACGAAGGGGGAAAGAAGCGTTAGGTATACTCCGTGTAAAAAAGCGTTCAGCCTCGCCGTTTTATAGATTCCCGAAAACCGACCGAGATACCTCGCGCCTTGGCCGACGCGAGAGCGATATTTACGGTTACGATGACAATATGCCGCGAATTTTTACGACGTAACAAATAGTAATCCGACCTAATCATCAGCTTCCCGAATTTTGACGAAGGAGATTCGATCATTATATCTGTAATCATCCTCGAACGATCGATTTCGCGTTGGCCGTGCGATTTGTTCGACGTCGGTTCCCGTGAATCTTTTATTCTGAGCCGTCACCGAACTTTTTAAAAATTGGAAGGGTTTTGATGCAGCGGAATAGCAAATCCAAAATCCGTTCGCAAAAATTGTACAAAAGGTAGCATAAACATATAGCCAATCTTGAAATTATCAAAAACGATTCAACTCGTTTGACTCTTTAGAACATTTCGTAGAATAAAATTACGTATTTTGTGTATTGAACCCTCCAATTTGCATCTCTACGGCGGCCAGATTAAGTTGGATCAATCCCTATTTTGGTGGTGAGCACCACGTCTAATCTCGCGCGGTACCTCCCCGATTTCGATTGATAGGGAAAAGAAAAAGAATCGAAGAGCGAAGAACCGCGAACCCGAATTTTTATTTTACGATATCGGACGCGATATCTCGTCGGGACGGAGCGGTTGGACGGGGCGGAGTTTGATAATCGCCGAGTTTCCGAGGAGATATCTCGCGCGAGCATCGCGAAACGCGTCGAAACGTGCACGTTCTGTACGATCGCACGACGCGAACATATCACTCGCGGTCCGCTGATCCGATAACCACCGGTCGAAACTGGACGAAGGTGCTGCCGCGAGATCGGGACACCCTCCGACCTCCAACTCATCTAGTTGTCGCGAAGTTGCTGCACATTGCAGCGTACATTCGCGGAATCAGTTCGCGGAAAATCACTTTCGCTTGCCGTTGCCACAAATAACGTACGTTTTTTTGTAAAAGTTATACGCGATGCGCGTCTTGATATCGTTTCTTAAAGATGTTTCGCTAAAATTTATTCGATATCCGTGTTTGAATGAATTGATAAATCGTTACGTTTTACGATACTTAGATGATGTCACTAGCTAATGTTTGATTGCAATTGTATTTAAAAAATTTTTATTATTCGATTATGAAGCAATTTTAGAAATCTTTTTTAACAAATGCCTTTCCTTAAAAGCATTGTGATTCGCTGTAGCATTATTATAATCACATCGATCGTAGGATAATTGGAAAACGCGCTTTATATTTTACTATTTCTCGGAAAATTATTTACCAATACTTTGTATCGTCGAATTATCGCCTTTCTTTCTGTTCCAACTTCTCAGATTTACTGAAATTGCAATTCTGATCGCCGTTAGATTCTAACAAATAAAAAAAAATACCAACTCCAACTTTCGGGTCGATCGTACGCGGCGAGGAAAAAGGCGAGTACGAAAAAAGAAGGAATAATATATAAAGTCGCGAAAACGCATGTATATGCACACACACGGCATGCACACATTCACACACGTACACACAACACACTATCAAACGCCTCTGCAAGCGTGGCGCGTAATGAATTAGTAAAACGAAGTAATCGCAAAACTACATCCGCAGTACGGAGTTAACGTTTGAGGTACGCCAGTAACAAAAAAAAATAACAACAAAATAATAATAATATGTTAGGTGTGATTCTTCACCTCCTTTGTAATATGTGTGATAAAGCATAATATATAATAATATAATGACAATTATATAGATATATATATTATATATATAAAGTACTAATATATAATTGATAATAACGATTAAATATCTAATATATTGTGACAGTCTTTGAAGGAAAAAAAAAAAGAAAATGAAACGGGATGCAATTGGAATTAGGTAAATATTGCACGACACGACAGTAAAAAGCGTGAGAAAGAGACGGGGATAAACCGCGTGAGGATGTAAAGAGGATTAAAAGGAATTAAAGATACACACGCGATTAATTATCCTGACACGTGAACGCACATGATCGCGCACGTGGGGTTGCAAGGGCGATTAGACGAATATCGGTTCGCTCGTGCTCAAGCGGACCTACTGTCGTTCGGGTAATGCGCGTATAATTAAAGACAAGCGTAAGAGACGAGAGAGAGAGAGGGAGAAAGTGTGTGAGAGAGAGAGAGTGATAGAGAAAGAGAAAGAAAGAAAGAAAAACATACATTGATTAAAAAAAAAAACGTGGAAGAGAACGAGTAACAATGATAGTCATTTACGATAGATTTGTATTTTTCAGTGTTGAAAAGTTTTTTATACCGCTGTTATATTCTTGTCTAAATATCTTAGTTCAGAGAAGTTGCGCGAATGCGTGTTTGTAGAACATTTCTGCGTATCTGCATGCGCGAGTGCGTGTTTGTATGTCTGTTTGCATGTGAGCGAGGGGGTGTGTACGAAAGAGAGAGAGAGAGAGAGGGGCAGATGGAATGATGAGAGATAGGAGTGATCTGGCGAGGTAGAGATATGATTTATTTCTCTTATCGTCGAGACAACGATCGTGTACGATCAGAGGATCGATGAAAACGAGAGAAAGAGAGAGCAAACAGCGAAAAATGCGTGAAAGTTTCCCGTTCAAAATAGTACCCAACGCGAGGACTCGTGCTATCTAAATTTGAAACAAATCAAGAGGACGGGAAGCGATTTAATGATTCGTATCGTATAAAAAAAGGAAAAAAATTGCTTAAAAAAAAGCATAATTCGCACGATTTCTCGCGTAGAAGGGACTCCCTCGAGATGCATCTTCTTGCGAGCTTTTCTTTGTGCAAGAGAAAAAGAGGATCTCGAGACGAGAAGACCGGTAGAGCAATCATGGTGAGATCGAAATCTCACGCGGAAGAAAGAGAAGCGAAAGATGTGTGCGTTACGTAAGTAGGATTCCTAATGCTACGCGAATTATCATGCGAGAGAGAGAGAGAGAGAGAGAGAGAACCGCAAAACCGCGTACACCTCCTGCTCACCCTCTGATGTACCGTTTTCCGAGTACGATTTAATTAATTAATTTTTATTTTTTTAAATAAAGTTATTATTCTTATATTTTACGATGCTATATAGATAAATTTTAGTGTTTTGTAAATAAGAGAGCGATCATCACATAGATCATCTTGCTCTTTGTTCTTTCTTTTTACATTCACACACAGACACACACGCAAGCGCACGCGCCTACACATATGTATGAACGAATCCGGGAAAAAAACAGAATGACACAACAGAATCTTTTCCAGCAATAAGCGGTAATAAGTGATCAATAGCTTTTTATAAAATCTACCTTAAATATGCTGACAGTCATACGAGAAAATTACTCTATGATGGCTATCGTTGGAAAATCGTCGCGAAATCTTCATTACTTTGATCGTACATACATGTGTGGTTTAATCTGTAATAACAAGCGTTTGTCTCACCTTTTGAGAACTGATAAGAGATTGATTTCTGTACAAAATTTAGATCAATTTCCCCGGGTTCTCGGAAAGGTGGATTTAAAGATCGCTATTATACTAAAAACATTCGCATCATGTAAAACACACATAAACACACGCAAAAGCATCACATAATCGGCCGGCGCCGACGTGGGAAGGCGACGGGCGACCCACACGGCCCCCGTCGCGTCGCGACGATGTAAAGTGAATTTTGTAAATTTATAATAAAATATTATCGCCCGTCGGCGCTTCCACGCGAGCGCGCGTAAAGTCGCGTAAGATCAGTTCAACGAGATTTCGGTTTACGAGCGTAGGTGCCTTTTCTTTTTCTACCTACCTCCGACACGTCGAGAGGTGCCGCTGTATTTTTTTTTCCTGTTTTACGAATTTACGTCGTTTTACGAAATCGTCGTCGACGAAAGAGAGAGAGAGAGAGAGAGAAAGTGCATCATCAACGACGACGACGACGATGACCGATTCTCACTATTAATTAGTCTGAGGTATTCCGCAACGATACTGCTGCGATTTACTGCGATGTATCTACTACGATTAAGATTGTTCGTATCTATTATTATTATTATTATTATTATTATTATTATTATTATTATTATTATTGCTATCTATTATTACTGTCATCGCCACTATTATTATTACGATAGAGTCATTATTTTAGACATTTCTACCAAAGAAGCAGTCGGAATACGTACACATACAAAAAACACACACACACAACACATACGCGCGATTCAAGCGGGAGAAAAGTCGGCAGATTCGAAGGCTGATCGAAAAATCGCGACAAGAGAACTTTGCTGGCGTTCTCGGGATCTCATCGAATATCTCGGTTATGTCGACCAATTGACGGATTTTTATTGCCCGAGCGACGAAATCTTGAAGCGCGAAATCTCGTGATTCATCCGGCAAGTGGGAAACAACGTGCGATCGTCGACACGGACCTAGCTGAAACAACGAGAAATTATCCTAATTATCCTGAACGACATTTCGGTAGGGTCGCGCCGAGAGACAACACGGTCTCGAGGAGTTCGGCACATGGAAATTAGGTACGTTAATAGGTAAGATTCGTCTTTGTCGCGATTCCGTGCTGTAAAAAACGGACTTTATAAATTCTCGAACCCCCCCTAGCTGCATCTGAAGTCTTTGAGATTCTCCGAAGGATGGCACGAAGTCGTAACGGTCGCGCCAAAACGTTTCGGACGGCTTTTGAATATCTTTCACGCGTCTTTTGGCGTTCCCCGCGTTGTTCGGCGTTGTTCTTGATAGCGAATAAAATTTCTTCTTGTTCTTCTTTCTTTTCGCATTAGTCGATTATGTAGTACACAGTTGAGTGCGAGGCGAGAGGCCGCCTTTGTGTTCGCGGCTCAGCCGATCGCCCGCGCGCGCCCGCGCTTAGTATAATTCGAATTAAAATATGTAGATGTTCATAAATATATACGAGAGAACGTGAGTGTATGCGTATGTATGGATGAGTACGTATGCATGTGAGCGAGCGAGCGGTAAGCTTAAATATTAAAACGGCAAATCTTAGAGCGTGAAGATAACGCGCGATAAGAGTAACGCTAATAAGCAAGCAGCTGGGCGCAGTGCAATGAATTGTGTTTAAACGGAGACGAGACGAGGGGAGGGCCGAAGTGCACCACGTGCGAGAAGGGATTCCCCCCCTCTGATTTTTTCTTTTTTTTTCTTTTTCTCGAGGGCGATCCACCGGAAGTGGATGCGTCGCCCGACACTAGGCTTGGGCGCGGGAAGGAAAGCGGAAAGGGAAATCGACGAGCGTCCATATAGTGTCCCCGAAGGCGAGTAAAATGAGAGAGAAAGAGTACGTGCGCTCAGAGAGAGAGAAACAAATCGAAGAAGATCGGTCGGGATTGTTTCTCGGAAGTGGGAGGGGCGGGGATATAGGGCGGAAGTGAAGACGAGACCGTCTGACGACCTCCCGACGCGCCCCGTGTATTAGCGATTCGTTGTCCCTTTCTAGATGATATAGTCCTCTCTCTTATCTGTAGCATCATACACACAACAAACACACACACACACACACACATATACGCACACATGCGTACAAACACAAACGTATGCTCCGTTTTCGTACTCCACGCGAGCGGTAAAGCGCGATAATATAAATCACAACGCTAACGTCCGTAACTGTCCTTTCTGCCGCACAACAAAGCGGTATATTGACGAGATAAAACAAGGTACTTAAGCACGAGAATCAACGAGAAATATATTATATTCGTCGAGCATTTCGTCGAGTCGGTCCGTCGTACGAATGAAATTTATAAATATTTTTTTCACAAATGCTTCATCGCGTAAATTTTTTTTCGAAGAAGTGGACAAAAACAGTTGTAAGAGCGCTCGTACTCGTATATATACCGCTGTTTTTATCATCTATCTTTTGACAGCCGGCGCACGTGCGCGCGAGATTCTGTTTTAATTAAATCAGAACGAAATAAAGAACGTGAAGAATAGGGGGCAATCCATTTTCCGTAATAAAAGTCAGATACGGAAGGGGAAGCGCGCGCCGGCGGCGGGAGTAGCAGCAGCAGCACGCTGAAAATCCCGCAAAGGCCGAAATATCGTGTATCGCGCGCTAATGTTTTTGCAAGCCGCCGCCGCCGGCCGCGCCGAAGCGACGTCAGCTCATATCGCAACTTCGTGCCCGCGCGCGAGCTATATTGTTCCCATGAATACAATTCATCACAGATTACATTGCGCGATGCATACAGATGCCGGGGCGGATTATACTTTCCGAATACATTGTACGTGCGACGGCGCCACGCCGCGCGCCGCGCGCCGGGACGCGCCCGGGCTACGCGCCTCGCGTATCCCCGTCCGATACAGGGTGTGACGGAGGGAGGCTGCCGCGCGGTGGCTTAAATCTTTCGCATTTCATTTTGCAGAATTACACGCGCGCGTAAAGTTACAGGGGGGAGGGGGATCTTAACAATCCCCGGAGTTGGCGCCTCTGCGTGGAAGAATAGTGAAATTACGCGCTTTAACTCCTCCTAAGACGTGCCTCTTGCGCGCGGATCGCAGACGATGGTGGCGCGGGGGGGAAGGGAGCGGATGGGGGAGGGAACAGACCGCGCGCCCGTGTTCGTTCCCCACCTCGCGAAG
>NW_012026889.1:774094-804693 GCF_000956235.1 Wasmannia auropunctata
TATATATATATATATAGTCTGTAGTCTGCTCGTGTATCTAAAACTTTTTCTCTCCCAGCCAGAATTTCCTTAGCAAATTTCTTTAGCAATCATTTCTTTAATTATTAATATAAATAATTTTTAACAGCAAGGAATATTAAAGAATTGAGCCTCAAATTCGAAATAAATATCGTATTTTAAATATCAAGAGAATTGCTTATAATAAAATAAAATATCGAACATTTGCGTTTGATAACTGCAGCGTTTCCAATAATAACAACGTTTGATATAATGACTCAATTATTGTCAAAAACGTAATCTCTTACAAATATGATATGTTTAATTCGGTATCACGTGTATATCAAATCGTGGGTCAGTTGTGGCAAAGCCGCACGAAATATTTCTCATAGACGTATCCTTCGAAAACCGCACGCGGCGCGGCGCGGCATAATTGACAAGCGTTGCAATTCGCATGTGCCCTTTCATCGCCCTAAGTGTCGCGGCGAACTTGGACAGGACACGTTCTCTCGTGACAGCGGAAGTCCATCCCAAATGTTGTCACAGACAGCACAAGCTGCAAATCACGCAACAGTCGCGACGGCCGGCACGGCCGGTGTGCTTGGCAATAACGACGACGGTTATATTAATAAATTCTCCTGTCGATGCTATTTCCACGCTTCCACGATCGATGGACGGACGCATCGTCGATCCGTCGTTCGCTGCGCGAGGAAGGATCACCATGTTGGTGCCGTGTCTCCGCCTATTACCGCGATTATGCACGTACTAATAATTTCGTCCAAACGCGTCATCCTCTCTCGCTAAGCCCCTAAACGCCGCCGCAAAGCGTGTAACTCGGCTAAAAATACAGGAACACGTACAAGCGTGTTGTAAAATTTGTGTGTGCAGCGTGCCTGAATAAAAGCCTCGAAGGCGACCCTTACAGATTCATTGTAAATCCTCTAAACGCACGAGAGAATATGAGTGGGTCTTCTTTTATTTGAGATTTCAATATTTATATTTAATTTAATACTCACACACACACACACACACATATATGCACACAGATGAAATAGATGAGAATTGAGTTGATCGGGCCCGTCGGCGCGTCCGTGTCCGGGCGTGCGAGGCCCGGATAGTCGAATTACCACGAGGAAAAAGTAAAAAAATTGCAGATAGTCCCTCTTAGGTGCGAAAGTAGCGTGTTTTTTAAATACTATCTCGAATTTCTACGAAACCTCGATTAGCGAATCCTGTACCTGCATTAACTAGGAAAAAAAAATGAGACTCCCGCGACGACGTGGGCGGTTTTCTTTTTTTATATATATATATATAATATATAGAATTTTGCCGCGTCGAAATGAGGGAGAGCGAGCGTTTCGCCACCGTGTATTTCGTCAAGTATTTGTAGAATCGGCTTATTGTTACTAATCTTTAATATATATATTTAAGATATTATATATAAATATATATATATATATATATATATATATATATATATATATTGTCCTAAGCGTGTAATTGTGAATACGAATTTCTATGATCTTGTAATATATAAATTATATATACATATATGCATTATACGAAAAGAAATCGGAGGTGTAACTTTTACGTACCGAGTTGCATATACTGAATTACGTACCGAGTTATCACCGCGTCTCAACGCATTGACCCGCAGCAAGTAGGCTAATTTTCGGAAAGGGAGAAAGAGGGAGAGAAAGAGAGAGAAAGAGAGGAAGCATGCGTGTGTATGTGTGTTTCTCTCGGCCGTGCGTGAGCCGTCAGGCTCGCTAATAAAATGTCTAATTAATCTTCCGCGCGTAATACGACATGCGTGCCCACATATTTTGCCCACCTCTGGGTTGACTTGGCTATAATCTGTCCCACGCGAACGCACATTATCCGCGCGTTATCTCTTCTTTCGATTTCTCCCGCGCATTTCGGATAAATTGATTCGACGATACGATTTTGATTCTGGAACTCTGGAGGGAGTGAGAATCAGAGCGGGCAAGTTTTACTCGCTCGCGCGGCTCTTCCAGGTTCCATTGAGAGAAAGGAAACTTGCTCGAAAGACAGATACATGATACTATAATACACGATCGTTCCCTAACAACTTTGTGTGCATTGGGCATTACGGGAATTCGCTACGTTAAAACTTCTTAGAAAAAAATCGCCGCGGCGTATCCTTGTGTAACCTCTTTTTTTCTCTCCGTCGAGCAATTTTCTGTAATCGAGTCCCTTTCCTCGGAACGGCAGACTCCTTTCTCGCATTTTGCATGCTTAATCTCGTCCCCTGGTTTTTACATGGTTCTTGAGGACGGGAGGCGTATCTAAAAAGATATTCCCCGAATAAAAAGGAGACTACGCGAGGACTAAGGATTGAATATCCAAGGAAATCAACTCTTGCAATTAGATTGAATATACGTTTTCACGAGATATATCTCGAGTCTTTAGGAAGAAATGAAGAGACGATATTTTCCCAGAGCATTTAACATATAAAATAGAGTTTCAAAATTTAAAAAAAAATTAAATGTTCGTGAAAAGAAAATAAACTATTAGTTACGTTTTTCACGAGATATTTTAAATCTTTAGGAAGAATAGACGCAATATTTTCTCAAAAAAAAAAACGAAAAATAAGAAAGAGAAGCATTTAAGATTTAAAACTCGGCTCTCGGTGAGGAGAGCCTGTATCCTCCAATGTCGACGAGATTCGATGGAGGTATAGCGAAATTAACCGTGACGCGATCACGTCGGAGAGGGACGATGATCCTGCGGGTATAGCGAATGACAAAATGATTATATCTTTTAGATGGGGCGTAAGCCGCCGCGCGTGTTTTCCAGCGCGTGATTTCAGGCTAATCTCGACTTCGGTTCAGCGAGATAAAGGTCGCCTTTATCGCCGACCGATCAATATAGAGACGAAACGCATGTATGTACGATACACGGCGGCGAAATTTATAATAATTCGCGCGTATCATAATACACATCCACAGACACACATTCCCCGACACACACCCTCACGAAACCGACACGTGCGCATACATAACATACGAGCACACGGCACTATCGCGTGTCACACTCTTATATTTGAGTGACATGACGACGACTAGCGTAGCAGGCTGTTCCTTTTCTTCTTTGTTTTTTTTTAAATATGTAACTTGTTTTTTTGAGGGGGAGTTTTGAAACTTTTTGTGATTACGCGTGTTAGAACACGAGACGAGGAAAGGGGGAGTGAAGTAGGGAGACGCGCGGGGGATGAATGCGACAGGATGAAAGAGATTCCGAAAGAAAGAAAGAAAGAGAGTAGATAGGAGAAATGTGTGCGCGCGTGATGCCGATTTATTGATTGTTCTTAGCAGCTAGCGTGTAGCGTGTCGATATCGATATAGGGATACTAAATGATAAATCACACGAGAGCGCGCCCGCGATCTTGCCGGATAAAAGAAAGGAGAAGCGAAAGCCGGATGAATATAAGAAAATAAACGCGTGGCGCGCGATCGTTGCTAGCCAATTTGCTCCAACCAGTCCTTTTTTTGTACCAGTTCTTTTTTCTAAATAATCTCTTTATATTGTAATGTGTAATTCTATATATGCTTAGAACAAAGAGAACTTTTGTATTAAACACGCGACACTCGACGCGCGCGTCCATCACGAGACACACGAGTTTTAAAGGAGTTAAAAAAAAAAAAAGTATAAGTAGCGAATTTTTTACGACCGCCGAGACGATCGCGAGATTCGTCGGGTCGATTGATGATCCTACAATTAGCTCATGAAACGTAGGGCGTTCCTTCGACGCTACAATCGCGAGGGACTCTAATAATAATAACAATAATTATTATTATAATTACGATAAGAGTAATGATCACAGGACACACGCACTCTTGCGGACGGGATATGTTCGGACAGACGAAGACAGGTTTCGTTTGTCGGAGCGGACGGTTCCGCCATCCGCCGAGGAGCCGGGCGTCGATCTCCGCCGTTGCGATCATCGATCGGGGAACCGATCGAGCGAGAAAACGGCATTCGATCGAGGATCGTCGGATTCGTTAACGCGTGTAACATCGCGGATCGACGGATCGCTCGTTTCGACGAACGACGCGCGATACTTACGGCTGTGAAACGCGACAGACGTAATCCAAAACGGTTCGGCGTACATTCGAGACTCGAAAACGGCACGGGAAATGTCCGGGTAGACTCATCCCCTCGAGAGGATGTCTAAAAGATCGAGATGTCTCCTTCGGCTGTCTACGGAACGTCTGGGGAGACGTCCCGGAACGTTCAGGATGTCTTTTTAAATACATTTACGGCGTCCGGACATGTGCGCTCTGCTTTCCGAGAGCCTAGGATGAAAGTCTGGGGTGTACGTCAGATGAAAAGAAGAAAAAAAAAGGACACGCGTAGATAGTCAGCGAGCGCATTTTCGAAGCTCGAAAGTCGAGCTGTTGTATTCTCAGCAAGTTAGAAACTATCATAATTTCGTGTCGCGAGAATCGCATGTAATGTGATGGAGAAAGAGCGGATCCTTCTCGCACCACCATTTTACGAAAACATTTCTGAGTATATTATCCTCGATTCCCGTGGAATCGGAATTTTGGTGATTTAATCGGGAATCGATTAACGATGCTTTGATTACCGTTCGGCTCCTTTTTCGCAAAAAGCTCGATTCGCGTAGAAATCGTGCCGTTGTTTCGACCTGCTCTGACACTTTTCAGCTCATCGACAGTCTCTCTCGAGCGACGACGAGAGGAAAAGGGCGATGGAGGGGTGGAATATGTGTGCGGGTCGAGGGGAACAAACGAAGCAGCCTTTTCCGTGCATTAGATATTTTTTTATACGACCGGTCGTGCGTCTTTTTGCGAGAGAACGCTTGCGCGATTATCTCGACGCTGCGTTTTTTCGGACGGGGTGGAAGGAAGAGGGAAGAAACCGGAGGGACGATACATAGGTGCGCGTGGAACGTCGAGTGCGAGGCCGCATGAGCCGAATCGTGAGGGGGTGAGGAGAAAAAGAAACGCGTTAAATCTAGGACGATGATTTTTTACCTTTTTCTAAAATATGTCAATCGATTTAAGGTGTTAGTAGCACATGTTGATGTTCGATATATTCGCGGAACTTTTTCGGGAACGAGCGTGCGTCTGGCAGAATAAGGAATTTTCACAAGCGTGCCTGGTGCGTGAGTGCATTCGCTCGAGAGGAGGAAAGAATGATAGCGAGAATAGCGAGATTGAGGAGAGTGGGAGAGAGAGAGAGAGAGAGGGAGAGAGAGAGAGAGAGAACGCGTGCAGCGAGTGAATGCGAAAAGCGATTCTCAATTAGTCGTTTGCACACATTAGCGCATGTCACGAATATTTAACTCGAGAAGATGTGGGTGGGACAAAGGAAGTTTATCTTGTATGTGTTTAGTTAGTGGATCTTCTAGCTTCGATCGTGGCGAACGCGCGCTAAAAATCTTCCGGATCTCATTTTTCTATATGCGAAATGACAATTTCGGTTCTTCGTGTTCTATATGTTTCTGTGTTCACGTTCGCGATCGCGAACTTCTATCTCGTGAAACTAACTACCGAAAATACGCGACCTCAGGACGCGATTGCAAATGACCCGTTGATCGCGCGATCGAATGTAGTGACTTAAAAAATATTAGGAGGGGGGAGGAAGGGGGGAAAGTACACGTTTCTCTCTTGCGTACGAAACGACGATATCGCTGATATATCCTTTTTAAGAAGCTCCATCTTTTAGCATTTTACACTGTCGCATGTCCTGTAATTAAAGAAAAAATGTAGCAAACTCGTCGACTGAAAACGTATTATGGATAATCTGTAGGCTCGATGGATTATATGGTCGCGTGCGTGGAGAGAATAAATTATTTTTTACATTTTATTTTTAAATCTCTGCATGTGTCGTCACACGCTGTTATCGTAATTATTAATTTTTTTGATAGTTGTGTCAACACTAAACGATTATCTATTTTTCTGATTAAGCCTTTATTAACTTATAATAAAAAAGAATATAAAAATCAACACATCATTGTAATAAGTCATTTAAGAAATTTCTTTCGATCTATCCGTCGCCATCCGTCGTCGTTTTATCCTGGATGTCTGCATGTCGACGCACACTTTTAAACCATTGTCTTAATTTTTTTTTTTAATTAACAAATATTTTTTTAGTGATTTTTTTAATAATTTAATATATAAGACAATTTTTAGTAATTTAATATATAAATGGAATACAAATTAACAATTATATTTTATAATGATATCTATTTTTTTAATTAATAAATACTTTATTAATTTAATACATAAACGCGGAATGTGTATACTGTAAAAAAAAAGTTAACAGTTATATTTTATAAGAATGTTTTATAATGTAATATTTTTTATTTGCGAACCGTACGTTATATATATACAGAGAGCTCGTGATATGGTAAATAGATGTATCGTGTGTCGTGCGGCTATGTAATTTTCGAGCTCCCGTCACCGTGAGAACCAATAGCGCAGTATTATTTACTCGTAGAGGGAGATAAGAAACGGCCGTCTATTCGCATTTACCCTTCGACCGATCGAGGGATATCGTGCAATTCTGCGCGAGAGATCACCGGCGAGAGATCACTCGCGTTCGATTACGCGACGCCGCCGTCGCGGATCGTCGGACGAGATTCGTCGCGTTCATCAATCCTCACCGCATTGTCGATCGCATTCTCCGAAATCGCTCCTGTCGACTATGCTCAATTTACCCCGTTAAACTCTTTTAACGGCGAGCTTTCGCTGAGACTGGTCGTTGGCGTGGAGGAGTTTCGAAAACGAGCAAGAGGGAGAACGCAATCTAGCAGTTGAAGGGTGCAGGATGCACCCTCGAGCGACGGGCGTCCTTGACCGATTTTTTTTCCTTTTTTTTCGGAGTTACACGATCGGATCGCGAAGAGCGAAGGAGATCGCGTCTCGCGCATCGCTTCGATACAGCGACTCCTCGCTCTTCTTCCTTTCCTTCGAAAACGATCGCCCAGAGTCTCGTCCAGAGCAAGGCCGATATAGGAAAATAAATATAAAGAAAATGAATAAAAAAAAAAAGAGAAAGAGAGAGACGAGAGAAAGAGAGGAAAGGCGAAGTATCCTACGAGAGCCATCGCACCAGGCCAACGAACCGAGGAACCCATGCAATATGTTATCTCTATTATATCCGGGAGTCGACGGAACCTTCGTAAATGTAAAACATAGCCGTGATCGATCGATAATCGTAGCTTAATTAGCGGGTAACACATAATAGAGTTTATTTTTTGGTCGCAGAATATTGTTATAAATATATTTAGCCGAGAGCGAGGGAACGTTTTTGCGTGTGACGTGTGCCTGCGTGCGTTTTCTCGCGCGTACGAGTGGTGCGAGTGGTGAAGGGAATGTGTGAAAGGGGGATGAGAAAGGTATCCCCGCAGGCGCGAATGTCTCAGAGCGTATAGAATCAGAGCGTATAGACAGTAACGGAGGAATACGCCCCCGGGACAGGTTGCGAAAGTAACGCGTGATACTGTGTAATGCGTGTATGTGTGTATTACGTGTATGTGTATGTGTGCACGTGTTCGCCGTTGCGTTTAAATTCATGTGTGTAAATGAAATGTGTGTGCGGCTCCGTGCGAGAAATGTGGAGTCGTTGCGACGAGAGAAGAGCGACGGAGGCTCCTCGCGATACGGCTGTACGGCGAACGCCGACGCTCAAGTCGATCCAAGATGAGAGAATCGCCGACTACAGGTTGTTTTTTCCCTACAGCTTAAGCGTTCGCCATACACGAAACGCGATTTGACTCCGAAAATTCCTCCGCACTCATTGTCAGTTAGACGGGGATGTAATCGGGAGGTTCTCGTCGCGTCGCGGTCGATCCGGGCGATACTTGACCGCCCCCGAAATTCTTCTCGGCGTTTCCAACGAGGCGTGCGTTTTTAACGAACGCTCGTTTTTAACGAGGGGTATCGCGATTAGCGGCTCCACATCGATGATCACGTATCAGCGTTCGCCGGCGGTAGCCGACGAATCGACCATCGATCCGAGTCCTCGCACGTTTAGCGCCAAGCGCGATCTGCCTCGCGGCTCACGTACACGCGCGAATCTCCAATTTTTCCCCTCGCTCCTTTTTTTCTTTTTTTCTTTAGATAAAGAAAATCCGAAGCGCGTACCTGACGCTAAACGGGCGAGGGGAGGATTTCTTTGCGAGGGCGAGCCTGCTGATCTGGACTCGTGCGGAGAATATATATCGTGGCATTAATAACATTAAGGTATATCGGGCATATATATGCGAGAAAGAGAGAGAGAGAAAGGGGGCCGTGATGCGTGCGGTTTCGCGTAGGATAAGTTCTGTGCTGCTAATCAAGATATTTTTACCGTGTGATTTTTGGCGAGTCGCGGAGACGCGATATCGCGCGGGGGTATCGAGTCAGTTCGCTTGCCCGTGGTTTTTCTCTCTCGCGGCCTCCTCGCCGCGAGACGAGAGTCTCGTTAGATCTTTATTGATTTTTGGAAATTATACGCGTAATTTACCTGGATCGGATGTAACGCGATTATCCAGAGTTCGAAGTTTTCACACACGCAGTTCTTTTCTGCTCTTCCTTAACCGCAGCTGCCGCACGTGACACGGGTGCAACGGGGCAGCGGAGCAGAAGTTGTCTTTGCGCTGACACGTAGTATATTATAAATGTGTATGTACATATAAATGTATAGATCTGCGACGAGAGGCAGTACGCGTGAGAGGGAGAGTGTGTGCGAGAGCGACTAGAAAGGAAACGCGAGTAGCCGGATGAACGGAAGAGAGAACACTGTAGTTGTCAAGTGCGTGCGCAGGACGGGCCGTAACGACGAATTCCTTCGGGAAACAGATTAGGCGAGTGTCTGCCTCGGAACTTGGAAGATATCCAAGGGGCTGCCTGGCCAGCTGGCAAAAAGAAAACTGAAAAGTTAAAAATTATTTTTCTGCTATCGGAAACGTGGCGGCGTTAATCCTTCCAGCTTCACCCGTTAACGCTATGTCAACGTAAATTATAACGACTTAGACGAGTATTATTATCGTTGTTAGAAATTTCATTTCTAGAGGGTGAGACCTTGTCGTTAACTGAATAGTCAAGTATAACGGGACGTCCCGCGCACGCATGTAAAATACATACGTAGGCAACGACATTAATATTTATTAATTATTGGCGTGCGCGATATCCCGTCGGGAGACGATTTTCCACAGGGGAGGGGGAGAAAAGATCGTTTTCCTCCCCGGAAAACCGTTCGCGGCGACGCGTTCCGATTCGTCTCGTTGGAACGATTTATCAGTAGGGTCGTACTTTCATGCTCGTTTCTCGGTCACACTTATACATGTACACCCACACACGAACACACACGTACACATTATTATAATTACCCAAAAGTAACTTGTACTATGTAACTATTACTATTTTTATGAATTTTTGTACATTTTTCTAATTATTTTGTATAATAATCGTTAGCGGAAAGAGAGAAAATGGCAGAGTCTGACACCCACCTCCCCAAAAAAGTGTTCAAAGCGGAAAAAAGGAGCTACATCGACGACGAATAGAAATGTAGATGGAAAAAAAACGAAAAAGAGAGAGAGAAATTTCGGTGTGAGTGTGCTTATCACGCGAATCTCGTGCGAATGTATGCGCGCTGTTGTATGCGTGTGAATTTGCGAATGTGCGAAAGGGAGAGATAAAGAAACATAATGAGAGAACGTGAAAGAGAAAAGGATGACTGAGGAATGCAAAATAGAATGATAGAAGTATACGCAATAGAGCGTATAGCGTGCGTGTGCAAAATTTTGTGAAAGTAGAGGAAGTGAAAAAAGAGAGGGGAAAAGAAAGAGAAGAAGAAGCCACGATTGTCGACAATGTAGTCCACCGTTTGTCTGTGTAATCTTGTCTTAAATCTGTCTCCTTGTCTGTCTGTCTATCTGTCGGTTTGTCTGTCTGTCTGTCTGTCCGTGCTGCGTTTCATAGGGGAGGAGAATGCGTTAAGATCTCTTTGAAAAAAAAAAAGCGACGTAGCGTTACTTTTTCTCTGGAATATATGACGCGATGACGACGACGACGAACGATGATTTTTATTGTTTTGTATTAAAAGAAAAACGCGCGATGAAATTTCTTCGTAACAAACCCGCTAAAGATACATATATATATGTATATTTATATAAATACATATATAAATATATATAAATATATATCATAGGAAAAAGGGGGGAGAGAGAAAGAGAGAGAGAGAGAGAGGAAAAAGGGGAAAGAAAAGAGACAGCGATATCGACCGAAAAGGAAAGAGAGATAGAGAGAAATAGAGTATCGGGAAAGTATAATAAAAACAAAACGACTAAATGATGTTCAAAACGACGATAAAGCAAAAGGCGAAGGGAGAAGGGAAACGGTAGCGGCGGAGAGAGATTTAAATAATTCCACGGCTCTCCGCAGGCAGACGCCGCGAAAAGGCGAAAATGTGCGAAAAGAAAAAAAAAAGGATCTACTTCGTATTTGACGACGTGTTTGTTATAATTATAAGGGTCACCTTTTCTTTTCTTTTCTCAAAATGAAATGCTATAAAATAGATCAATTCTTTCATGGATATATACGGTGTCGTGTTGCTTTCGCCCGATCCCGAATGCGATTCCAATCTCCGGAGGCGTGAGACGGTCCTCGGTTACGCGCGTGCGAAATCGGTTCGGAGCAGGGGACGCGAAGAGTTCGCGGGTTTGCGAGATCACAGGACGACTAGAAACAGAACGACCTGTACGAGCTGTAAAGTCGTCATCTCGTAATTATAGTCACGAAGATTCAGTTCCAAAGAATTAACACAAAGTCAACGAAGAATTATTGCTCCGAACCGCTCGCGAGCTCTCACCTCCCATCCTCGATTCCTCGACGAATGCTCCCGCAAGAAAAAAAGAAGAAAAGGAAACGCAGAGAAACGAGATATATGTGTACATATTTTACGACGTCTCGAGTGTAGGATCAGCGAGCCAAAAGGCACGATCGCCACCCTCGTCTCCTTTACCCCTTACTCCGCCGCATCCCCGCGCGCGAATACATACATAGTTCGTAATATATTATTCTTCTACTCTTACTACTTGATATTTATATGTGCAACTTTTTCGATTTTGTTCGTTTTCACCCTTTTTAGTATTTTAATAAATGAGTTTGTTAAAAATAACCCGATGGCGCTTTATTTTTACGTTACTGATTTGTGCATTTTCGTCTTTCTCTTGCTTTTGATATAGTGAACATTACATTAAATGGCTCGACGATCGCTCGGATCGTAAGTACGCGACCCTCTCTATTTTAATAATTATTTTAAGTTTCCATTAAAATCCATAAATTAATTTTGCGAACCGTTCCCATGAGGACAAAATAATCTTATACCTCTCAAAATAATCTCGTACCAACGTAAAAAAGATCTTCAGAAAAGTGGAATAAAACAAAACAGGTAAGTATAGATAATTATATATGTACTTCATCTAAAAATTATTTTAAAAAAATCATATATATAGGTAATATGTCTTCTTTATATAAGATTTGCAAATTACAATAATATTTGATATTGTTTTTCTAATATTTGAATACACAACAATAAATGTCATTGTTGCCATAATTAATTCATATATAGATTTGATTAATATTTAAGAAAAATTGTGTCATGAGTACATAATTATTTATTTATATATATTTATTTTGTTTTATTTAATAATTGTTATAATGCATATTATATTCGTAATAATACATACTATAATAATACAATCGGTTAATTTATTAAGTTTTACGGTATGTACAGTCGTGGACACATCGGTTATGCGACACTTTTTTTTTTACAGGTTTTTAATATATATTTAATATACATAATATATATTTTATAGATAACTAATATTTTGCAAATGCGAACCACGATGTACTATCTTTAGTCTAGAGACAGTATAACACCAATCGTGGTCCGCATTTGCAAAATATTAGTGCGTTTTGAAACCTATAAAAAAGAAAGTGTCGCAACCGATGTGTCCATGACTGTACAATAGATATTATATTTAAAAAATATATATATATATTTTTTTATTAATTTAATACAAATATATTACGCGATATAACGCAATAAAAATTTTTCATTAATATGTATGTATGTACTACATACAATATACTCACAATACATATTGCATTTTTGTAATAAGTTCAGAGAGGTGGCTACACGATGTCCATTTGTCTGTTATTAATCTTCGATTAACAGGGATTTGCACTGCACTTTCAACAACAGATTTTTCCGCGCGTAGCAACAATACATCGATAAGTTCAGACTCTGTTGTAAGATTCAAGAAGTTCAGTTTTCTCATACGGACGCCAGATGGCGTATCAAATAAGCGCATCAGCTGGCTATACTTCCAGAATTCAGCTGGCACGTCACTCAGGATTGTTTTAGATACATATATAGATTTTTTTATTTTAATTCAGTATTAACCGGTAATGCGTTGTATGCGAAACAACCGGTTCACGACGCTCGAATGCGAACTGACCGACGACGATGATGTTGGTTCTATGCAAATCGCCGAGACTTTCTCTCTTCTGACAGACTGAGATATACGAACGGTATGTTTTATAACATATGCTATAAAAACAATTACTGGAGTTTACTGATTACGTCTGAGCGTGACACGCACATTTCGTCAGGTAGATCGTAGAAAGAGAAGACTCCTCCTAGGTACGTAGAATGGTTTGTCTATAAACAAAACGGGGTTGTGTCAAATAAAACGCAAGAATATCACGTGCGTGTAATTTGTATAAATGGTAAATTAAGAATACAAAAATAAAAGTAATGTTTGATACTTATCTGTAATTCTGCGATACCTGTTATCTACTGATACAGTTATCATCTGAATTGTTTTTTGATTTTGTCTGATAAATCATAAAGTGCTCCATTAAGGATGGTTTATTATAATCTTGTGTATGATTTTTTACTTAAATACTTTTATATTGAAACAAAAAGCAAGTTTTAATATCCTTATTCATATTTATTTTTTTGAATTATTTTCTTTAATAGAGAAAAGGAGGATTTAGTCCATTTTATTCAAGTTGTTATGTAACAAATCAATTACAGTGTGTTTTATCTTTTTTTTTTGCAGTAAATCGATAAGCTGACACATCCAAATTGTTAAGCATCTCTCACTTTCCTCCTTTGAGAAAGAAATTAAGAAAACCGAAATGGATCTTCCACTTATGAACGATTATTTGGAAACATACTCCGGCAGAGACAAGATGTTACGAACCCTGTCTTATGCGGCAAAATTACTTACTGTATGCACTTCGTCCAAGAGTACCGAGAAGAAGCTCAAGACCTTTGGAAGCCAGATGAGCGAGTGCAGAGTGATGTTGCGCTTGCTAGATGATCTTCCTACGCTTCACTTCGTGATGACATATGGATGGGGCAAGCAGGTAGCTCTATTAATTTAACACGAATTAATCGCATTAAAAATTAAGATTGAAACGTTATCACACAGCTGAGACTTCTAATCAGCTACCTGCAGAACACTATATAACAGAAATGTATTACATTATTTTTCTAGAGCCATTTAAATTTCATATGTAATCTAATAATAGGAACCTGACCGGTTGATTAGATGGTGCCAAGTGATACAGAATGTAGTAGACATTGTTTATTCTCCCATAGAGCACATTGCTTGGGCTGGCCAGCATAATATTGTGTCGATTAATAACGACAAGTGGGATCTTACTACAACTTGGTTTTGGATAGTTTCTTTACACCTGTCCTTACTGAAGTAAGCAAAAATTATTGAAAAATGCGCTATTTTGTGTCAAAACGATTTCAATAATTATTCTATTGCAAACACACATTAAACATATAAAACGTAAAATATTTAATTATCATTGTTTCAGATCGTTGAGACTATTGCAGAAGCTTCAAAGATTTAAAGTAGGATTGAAGAGAACTAACTCTGGTACACAGTAAGTATCCCATTATCACATTTATCATAATATAAAGTTTTAAATGTGATCTTATCTCAGCAATATTACATTTAATAAAACAGGCGAAAATAAATTAAGTCACGTATTTGTTTTTTTTTTTTCGAACAGAACCATGTTAAAGGACCTCAATGAGCAACGGCAAAGTGCACTATTGGCATGCATACGCAATATGCTGGATATTTCTTATGCGATTAGCTATTTACCACCGGGAGTACTTTGGGGAGGCCGTTTAAAAACGTGGCACGTTGGAGCACTTGGTACAGTATCGTCACTAATTGGACTTTATCAAGCTCTCAGCCGCCAAATGAAAAGTTGAAAATATTTCTAATCGTCGTTGGGGAGAAGTTTTATCGGTTACAAAAAGTGTGGGTGAATGTGTTGTATATATTATAGGTGGTTGTGTTGTACATATTGATATTAAATAAAAAAATATTACGGATAAAATTATATGGAAATATATATTTTTTTTTTTATAGCTTTTACGATCTTTCGAGACAATAATATTTCATTATGCAAGTTGGATAGTGCTTTGCACTTTTACAATATCGATTGTGTTCCGAAAAAAAAAAGAAGTATATTTTAATCTTTCCGTTCGCGACTGTATATTGATTATTAAATATTTTATATACATATGCATGCTGTAAAAAAGTTTTATTATTTCCAGTAACGCATACATAACAGAAATTCAGAGGGGAGGGAACAAGAAAAAGATTTCATTATCGTACTTATCTAATAATACATTACTCTATTTTTGCTAAAAACCATTTGTATAAATAAAAGCCACTTTAAAATTTTTTTTGAAGCCTTACTATTTCTAAGGCTCTTCTAAGCTCTTATTAAATAACACTGCAAGGTGTGCACAACTCTCACTGACAAATCATATTATATGAAAAAGTTAAACCTAAACTTTGTAATTAATACTTAAAACAATGATTAATTGATTTTAAATTCATTTAAATTTTCTGCATTGTAAATATCATACATACAATGATATCATGAAACATTCAGAGTTAAATATGAATGACGAATGAGGTTTAAATTTATAATATAAATATCTTATACATATATATTCAGATGAAGCTTTGTTAACTGTTTTTGAATTATCATTTTTTTGGTTTACGTATAGTATCGTGTCATAAAATTTATTATTTTATTATTGTTGCATACACAACCGTTGTATCATTAACTCGTGAATTATTAATAAAAGCTAAAAGATAGGAGAGGCACTTTTCATCTGAATTTAAACTGAAGTAAGTACTTTGGACTTATTCACGATGCGATTTATCAATTACATCGTGGCTTACAACTAATTGGGACTCGGTTACACCAATATTGATCGGATTTCTCTATCTCGATCTTATTTAGTTTATTCAAAAAGAATATCTCTTTACTAAATATTTAATTAAATAAACTATATATGTAACTATATATTCCAATCCGACCAATGAGGCATAACACTTGGCCTAATTCCATTAAAAGCTTAACATTATGCACACACACTGTAAGTTATTACATATAGCTTAAAAAATAATTTATCTTGGCATGTAAACAAATCTGAGGATCACGTTAAAAGGCACGACTTATTGAAACCTTGTCAAACAGCACGTAGATAATTAAAATTTCTCTCCGATAAAAATCTCCTTATTGAAACTGGAATACTGCTGTTGTATAGAGTAATTTATAGATTAAATGTCTTTGAAATATATATCCGAAGCGCTTTGATCGAGTATACATATATATATAATATTTGTATCGATGTGAAGTGTATTTGTATTTTGTAAAGCACTTATTTTCTTCAATAATTGCTTATATATGTAGCAACCATGTTTTATCATTTGTGAATCATATACAGTGATACATATTTTAACGGGATATATAATGAATGTTTCTCGTTCAAATATTTTTCAGAGAATATTAGCTTTATATCTAACTGCCTCATGCAAATTCATTATCACTCAAGTTGACAGTTTTAGATTTCCTTCAATAATGCATTGTTACATATCGTGCTACTTTTGCTGCAGACTGAATATTATCGCCCTTATTTTTTTATCGATATTATTTTTCTTAACATCTTCGTATTATCGTCATTCATCGCTAAAATGAATATGCGCGTGCATATATAATAATAAAACTCTAAACATTCTAACGTAATAAAAATAAACAAATTAAGAACGTGAAATTGGATAAAAAGAGGATGTGCCGTAAAATTGTTTCAATCTTGCAATGAACATTTTTGTTGGTTTGATATTAAAAAGATTAAAATAAGGACATATTTACTTAGGCTGATTCCTTTTCAAATCGCTTATGAGATCAAATTAAGTTTTACTATCAGTTAAAATGGTTTGTAAAAGATGAAGAAATAAAATATATATGCAATTTTAAGAACGCGCATTCAACACTGTCTCAGTAACACTTATCGCCGACGAAGGCTGAAAGAATTATTAGTAACAAATAACGAAAGTGGAATGGTAAATAAAAAAAAATAAAAACAGGCATCGGATATCTGCAAAAATCTGGTTGTTTTTTAATTCAACAAAATTGTATCAAAACGGGAGAAACGCGAGTGAAGGATAAACCTTATTCAAAGAAGTTGTGCAACACAATTGTACATAGTAAGAAAAAAAAAGGAGAAAAAAATAAAAACGACTCAATTACCCTACAATCCGCGCCAGAATCGTAGACCATGTACTTCTCCATATTCGTCAACCGTTAAACAGTCCATGTGAGCGAAATATCTGTGACAGCTAGCCGCTCGCTTCGGCCAATAATAGAAAAAAATCCAGTCGATCAGTGGTCAATAACGCAACACACGTACGTTTACGTTACACCGCCAATCGAATGTAGAAGATACATTGTAATATAACGTAAAATTAACAATGTTTAACGTCATTGACAAGTATCGCATAATGGAAGAACGACTAGCGAGTTATATATGGTACATCCGGTAAGCCTCCCGTTATATCACATTTACTATCGGATCACGCGCGCGCAGTGTAATAGTGACAAATAATTATCGTATAATTATTATCTCGCCACATCTCAGATGAATAATCTCTTCTAGCATTATCGTAAGGATACATAATTAAGCGTATAATACTTTTAAACACGATAAACGCATGATGGTGGACGATGCTATTATAGATTTCCTGAGAAACGTGTTTTTTCATTGAGCCCAGCTCAAAAAATCGCCATAACGGAGCCCTTACAGTCTCGCGTAAAAAATTATTGTCACTGTGAAAGTCACAATTACAACTTTCACGACTCATAACGAAAAAAACTGTGTATACACGTGTATGTGTACATGTGCGTATTCCTAATGCACGAATAATCGCGGCCACCATAATCCCTAGCACCTACTACTTTGGCACGATAATATTATTTAGCGGTAAAAAAAAATCGATAAGAGAACCTGTCTCTCTAAGTGAACGTACTAAATAAAAATATATCGTTTTTTTTTTCTCGAACGTAGTAAAAACTGCGTTCGCAAATAGGAACTTCTTTTGGAACAAATACGATTTTCAACATTACATCTTGTCCTTTCGCACGCACGGTAACGATAATGAACCAATCGTTGCGCGTTCGCAAGCTCAAAAGCTCGGCGGCCTGTGAATCGGCGTGTCCCCGTATCGTCGGACTAATCCCTAAGCTGTCCGCGGCTACGCGATAAAAAAAACTAAGTCTGCACCCTGTTACCCGATGTTCTAGATCGAGCGGCGCAACGTCGGTTTAACCGGTAGAGTCAAAAAGGAACAAAAAGGAGGAGGAAGACGACGGGCGCGCGAACAAAAAGCTTTTTTTTTTTAACGGTCGCGCGTACGTGTACATGATCTTCTTCGCGCGTCGCCTCCCTTTTAGATCATCGTCGTATTTGACATACGGGGACAGTTGTTCATTCCGAAATTCGGATTCAATCCTATAACTTGATTCGTCTTCGAGTTTCGCGTCAGAGGTGTATGATGCGACATCGAGTCCACGGAGTGCTGCCATTGCCAGCAGCTGCGGCAGAAGTATCGGAAGCATGCCTGTAAACAAACGCGTGTAGAATTTAATATATGTATTTAATATATGCAAATTAAGCTTTATTATTTTAATAAAGGAACACGCGAATTGCGTAAGAAAAAAAATTGCAAAATTGTTACGGGCATAAAAAAAACATCCCAAAAGTGAAGCCATTTGTGCGAGTGAAAAATTAGAATTTGGACATTGCATGAAATAAGGAAATAAAAATTAAATTTGTTTTCGTACCACATCGCGGCAGAAATAATGTCCTTGTTGCACAACGCATACGGAGCATATCGATTCTTCGATGTACGGATCCACTTGTACCTGCAATAGAAAAATATATGAGTGTTACGTTAAGTCGATAGTTTTTTAATCATACATAATTTTATCCAGCTTACCTTCTTTGTGAATTTGTCAGTCTTAATTTCTATGAATGAAGCGGTGATCGCTTTAAAATAGGATTGTTTCGTACTGAATGTAACACGGCCGGACCCTATTGGATATTTATATTTGTCCGTGTCGATACCTGAGATATTATTTTTATTAATTTTTAAAATGCAAAAGAGAAAATATATTTATAAGATAATATGAAATAAAATATGTAAAATTATAAAAGAGAAAGTAAAATGTTTAATGATCGTGAAACGAATGATTACAGTAATTACAGTAATTACCTGCGTAAATAACTCCATGGAAAAGATCGTCCATGACTTTCGCTAATCCTGCGGCCGTTAACATTCCGTGTAGCGCGCCAACAAATACCGTTTTGTGTGCATCGAGTCTCTGTGACGACGATTTGATGTAATTGCTGTTCTCGAGAATCCATGGAATCACTTGTACCTAAAATAATGAAATATAGCAGGAGATTTTAGCCTTGACGATACCATTCCGGATATATGCATAACGTTATGAATTAACGTACATCTTTCGGCTTTGAACGCTTGGATATAATTTTGTAATACCATCTCTTTCCATTGGTAATATCATGGGTGCAGCAGGACAACATTGCCCTAACCTGAAAGTAATTTATATAATCATATTAATCCGTTTTTATAAAAAATATCTATCAAATCACTACTCAGTATACGAATGTTAATTAATGCACACCTGTTTCTCTGATTCGAATATGATATAAGCGTATCCTTTTGGCTGTGCGGACGGAGCCTTTGCAGGCCACTCCACGCGAACCGGCCCGAATTGCTTAAATGTTGAAATTAAGATAGCTTCCGTAACGTCCCACGGTACACCTCCCAAAAATACCTTGGGAGAGTATGCGACTGGCTCCTCGGTGCTTTGAGGCAGAAAACCGCTCCATGTACATGTTGGATAACAATGTGCTGAAATAAATAGATCAATGTGTTGCAATATAAATTATTATTCAACGTGTTCGGAAATAATTAAGTCTTAAATATTGTACAAAATGAAATTCTCGAAGATTTAGCAGTCTTAAGGCTTTGCCCGTGAAAAGCTTATTGTCCTCAGGTTAAAACGGAAGGCTATTGCGATATTTTTATCAAAGAAAAATCTCCAAATTCGTCGGACAATTCGTCTCATTAGTGGGCAAAATATGAATGCAAATTTGTAGCAATTTTATATAAATTTGGATAATGTGTTGTATGGTATGGTTATATATAAACAATAATAATAATATAAAATTGTGATAATTATATATATATATATATATATATATATATATGTTGATACACACCAGCGGCACTTCGGTGGGACCTCGCTACCCGATCGAGCGACACTGGTTGGGCCAATCTGCGCGCAGCATTTCCAAGACCGGTGCAGCAATTTTTCTCGTGATTCAAGAGAGAATTAAGAAAATTGCTGCGATTTTGCCCGAGTCCGTGATGATGCTGGTAATAATGCGAGCTCGTTGAGTTCTGTTGTAACGATGACAAGTATTTTTTTACAGCTAGACGCTCGAACGCCGTTCTGTTGCTCGGGCATGTATTCGTTTTCGATATTATGGAGTCCAGAGACGGCGGGAAGCAAGAATTCGACGAGGAATTCAGAGACAAACAATTCTGCAAACAAGCATTTTCGACAGCAATGTTTAGGGGACGACGCAATAATTCAGACGATGAAACATTCTAGTGGGGAAGAAAAACTCTCACCATTATTATGTCGGATATGGAGCCATCCGCGCTACCAATGCCGCTTGTCTCCGAGTCTGCCGGTGAGTTGGAACGCGAGCCGTTACATCCCAGAAGATGAGAGAATTCCAATGTTGGGCTGCCACATTCACTAGTACAAATAAATTAGCATTTATGGGATACACGAAGTATATAAGAATTCGCGACAATCGTCAAAATTTAACAGTATTTTACACACATGTAATTAATTCAATTATACATAAATTTTTAACTTAATAGACTAAAATATACATATGTCAATCTGAAGTAGCAAATATTAAAGTTCAAAATTTAATTAATATTAAAATTAATATTAATAAAATTTATTAAATATTTGAAAAAATGCTACTTTAAATAAATTGTATTTTGTATGGCGTTACTTTATTGTTAGACCTGATACGCTTTTGCGACGCTTTATTCTCAATTGCCCGATTCTCCAGTTACCTGTATGGTGTAGAGCAGCCTCGTATAGGACGGCCGAAGTACGAGTCGGTAGGCGAAGACGAAGAGCCCGGATATTGGAACGACGGTCGGCTGGTTGGCGAGGACGGCGTGTTCGTGCTGTTGCTGGCAGTGGACGAGTAACTGTAAGGATCCGAGGTGAAGCTACCGGGTGTGCTCGGACTGCCGGGAGTGGTCATCGAATTCGGTGAGCTCGGAATATCCAGGCCAGAGGTATTCGAGCAGAAGCCGTGACTCCGATGACACTGCGCGCACAATTGATAACGTTAATTACGCGTCGAGGTCGAGTCGTGATATCGACAGGATGCGGAATCGCCGTCGAAGCTCCTTATTCATATCCTGCATTTGTCGCAGACAAATCGTACTTTTCGCGACCATCGAGAGATGAAAAGTCGATGTAATCAGAGATCTCGACGTCGCGGGAATACAAGAGAGACTAATATGCTATACGTTGGCGTGTAACAAGTGGCGATACGAATATAAGTATAGAGAAATTTAATGAACTCGTCGAGTTTAGGATTTCGTATCCTGATTAAGTAGCATACCGGACTTCGAAGAGATAGCAGGAAGAGACGGGGAATGTTCTTCGCGCACATGTGTTTCGGAATACTTGGAGCATGTCCAAATTGAAACGCAATATTACGCGACAGTGCGAGAGCTCGAGAAAGAGAGGGAAAGAGGAGAGTGCGATCTTTTGAAATGGCAGCAACTTTGCGTCGGCTCGGATTAAAGGAAGGCGAGACGACGTGCGTTCTAATAGAGTCGTTTGGCTCGGAGCAGCGGATTCTCCGACCGTCGAGATTGTCTTAGCGCGCCATACATTTTATTTAGGTCATTACACTTGACTCAAATTCTTTATTGAAGATCCGTTATGAATGAAAACCCAATTTGTTGTTCTTCGATATTTGAAATACATCAAAAGTTCGAGTACTTAAATGATAAAATCAAATGACAAAATTTCTACGAGGAAAAAAAAATTCGGCTGTAGATTTGCCACGAAATAAATCGCTGAAAGAAAACACGGTAGTTTTGCGATATCCATATGATATACATAATACGGTATAATACAAGCATCGACAGTTAGATCCTAGAATCGGCGAAAAGGAATGGGATAAGGTAGTTGGAGTTATTCCAATGGGGATGTTCATTGTTCGGGTTATTGCACCCGCCGAGTAAATGCCTCTAGCAGTATGTTTTATGTTGCGTTTGTCATCTTTATCGCCATTTTCCACGTACAATTTGCAATTCACCGAAGTTATCACCGTAGTCGCATTCTTTTTTTTTGTTTATCAAATCGAATTTGTCGGATTCTTATTTCATAGTGCAAAGCAATCTCGGCTACTCCTTGCGCCAGAATAATATAAGTATAATCTTTCGTGAGACATTATCAATACAACATAAAATGCGATGAAATAATATTATAAAATTAAGTGAATATATAATCTTTTTTCTCATACGATAAAATTTCTGCTTGCAATGAATAAAGCTTCACTTGAGAAATAAATAAAATTATTATATATATAAAATATATATAAAAAAATTTAGGAAACATGCAGAAAATTTTTATCTCATTAATTAATAAAAAATCTTGTAGTTTATTTTTGCCGATATAATTAAATTGTGTCATCGTTTGTCGGTTACAAGATTACATCATCTCGGCTTGGGATCATCTCGTGGAGTTTTCATACCACGTTGTTTTGTATCTCAATGATAATGAGTTTTATCACGATGTGCGCCAATCGTATTGACTCCTACTGATCCACCTACTCCAACACTATTATCCGGTTGTAATAAAAACCGCGTTAAATATCTTTATCGTGTACAGTTTGCTGCGTCCTCAATTCGAGTATCACTCCAAAAAAAGAGCCAAAAAAACGTACTCGTTGCAATAAACTCCTCGTTTTTACAATTTCGTTAAGAATTCTAAGCTCTTACATTGAAACAAATATCAGAGGCATAAGTCCGCGTGCACAATTTTACCTCATGTTGTTGTGAAATAGATCCCTGCATTTGATCGTAACTGCCATACTGATAATTACGATAGCTCGACGAGCCGATCGTCGATTGGTTTCCCATCAGGGATCCTCGAGGCAAGCCCAGCCCGAACATATCCGAGATTGCGCTGTCACCTGTGTGGGAAAAAGAAAATCATTAACGCCTTAAGAACGTAATCATTAACACCTTTCAACCACATAGAAAAAAAAAATAGTGGAAACAAACAGATAATGTAACACAAAAAAGCAATAAATTATGCAGAATCAGGAAGTCTCAAAAAAATTCTTTCGAAGTCAAGATCAGAGCCGAGACCGCCCCCCCAAAAAAATAGATTTCCCAATTTCTAATGCTGGATACACAGAGGACGCGACAACGCTTGCAGCGGAAGTTGTAGCCAACATCAGTTTACCGATTTTCTTTTGTTCTTATAGAAAAGTGGCAAATTGATTGGCGACAACGCCAACTTCCGCCGCGCGGCAATGCATCGCCGCGTCCTGTGTGCATTCAGCACAGGAGAATCTTCGAAGTCTCTAATTGTCTTCGCCCTCGAGAAATCGTTATAGCCCTCCCGCTGACCCGGATTCAAGTGGGAACCGGCGAGAGCGGGACGCCGCGCCGTCTTACCGTCAGTACTGACGTTCTTGTCCGACTGGGAGGAGGAGGTGTCCTGCGAGAAATTCGGGAGGTGCGACGGCGACGGCGGCGTGGGCAGGTCGAGCAGCAGATTGTTGATCGACTGCAACTGGTGCAGCCTCTCGCGCTCCTGGTCGCGCTCCTTGCCGCGCTCCCGCTCGCGGGTCTGGCTCAGCTTACGCAGCAGCAGCTTGTTACGCTCCCGGCTCTGCGTCGCATCCTGGTGGTGCAGCGAATCCTGATGATGCATCAGTGCGTCCTGATCGAATCCGACGTCCGTCTCGTCGCCCTCGTCGCTCAACAGCGTGATGTCCGACTGCAAAATCGACGGTTTACTAAATCATCGCGATCGCTGATCCCGAATGATATCTCGAATCCGGAGAAGATATTTCTCGAAACGTTCTAAAAAAAAGTATCTCGAAGCATTTTGACGGAGAGAGCCTTCGATCGAGGGTTTCGTGCGATCGAATCTAGGAAAGCGGAATCGGGGGACATTGAGCCACTTAATTCCTTCTCCTCTCACTGTTCAAGTAGTAAAAGTGACACGTGCTGTAAGCCGAGAGTACGTGAATGGAAATCGGATATACGCGTAAGGCTGATTTCTCCGCGAAAGTAATTTCGTCGTGGCACGCGCGATATATATCGTGTTCCCTTCCTAGGAAAGCGAAATTCCACGGTGCTTCGCACGGTCGAAAGCTGAATTCCCAGAAAAGCGTTTTTCAAAGTCCTTCACTCGCCCTTGCCCGGCTTCGAGCCGGGCCGCTCTCTGTTTAGAGAACTCAAAAACTATACCGATTCCCCATAAATTCCTCACGTTTTTCGGATTCCCGCTTTCAGCACGGTAGAGCAGATATCAACCGAATTACATACACGTTCGATTGACGCACACATACAAGCGATACGACATATGTCGGTCTAGTTTATAAACAGAAGATTCGCGTGTCTCGAATGTATGTTTATGTTGTCGCCTGGGTGTTCTCTGTTTCGGTCGCGCTCGCCTGTGATCTTCCGAGATCCTCCCGTAATCGTTAACGGACGAGGGAATTAGAAGCCGGGCCTCGCTTTACCTCGGAAATCGTGATCACTTCGGTCGGTCCTCGCGAAATCTCCCACCGTCTATCGCACACGAACCGTACGACCGACGCCGACGGACTGCGGTGCGGTCGACGGCGGCCGCGATTAGCCGCGAGCGGAATCGAAAACACTTAACACAGCGGCCTCTTGAAGGACGCCGGCGCGACGCGGCGCGGTATGCTTGTGGAATTCGCGAAAAAAAGCAAAAATTCTTTCGGAAGCGGGGGTCGCCGGGAAACACATTCCGTCATGGCTTTTCCCCGGAATTTCACGACCTCCGAAACGTCGGCCGATCAATTCCTCGTCGCGTCTAGGTTGGAACCGCGGAATCGCGAGCTAGCCGTCTCTCCGTCCGACGAATATTTAATTCCCCCGTCCTGTATGATTCTAACGAGGACTTTCGCAATCGTCAGTCAAGATTATCAGCGCGAGGCGGAAATGCGTCATTTTATATTAGTCGAAAAAGAGAGAGAGAGAGAGATAAATATATAAATATCAGAAATTGTTTCACAATTAATTATAATACCCTATAATAGGAGTATATTAGTTTCTGGTTCTCGGAAACCGCGATCCGACCGTTTTAAATCATTCGCTGCGGAATTCTCCATCTCTGCCCAAGTAATTAACGAAGCACAGACACCGACGGTATCGTGATGAAACCGAGCATTACGTGGCTGCAGCTCATCGCGCGGGTCTCCGGGACACGCAATCTCCTCTTCTCGAAACGATATAAAGACTCGCAAGCGGCGAGGCTAGCTGCTTCAATTCCGCGCAGGCCAACGGTACGTAACGCGATATGTACGCGGAGATTTACGCGACGTTCAAACAATTCGCCCCATTCCCGGCGATCGGAATTTCGCGGAATTCGACCGAGGTGGTGTACCGTAATGCGGGGCACGTGTTTACCATTAGAAGCCCCGCGATTACGGAGGGGAGGGGAGGGGGGTCCCCACCCCCTCCGCGGGGAGTGATCGACCGACCCGGATTCCCGTCGGCGCGGCCCTCCCGCGAGATCTCACCCTCCCGCGCGCGCGTGATCGTGGCGAGGATCTCACCCTCGGAGAGGAGTCTCAGATGGCGCGTTATACGGTTACGTTCGGTCAGGAATTCTCGCGTACTTACGCGTGTACATATACCACTCGTACACGGCACGTCGTCGGCCCATCGGCCGTGTTTATTTACGTTTCGCGCGGCACAGGACATTCCTTTGCGTTCGGTACTCACATCGGCGTAGCGCGCGGCGAATTAACGAACCGGAACCGGAGCATTCCTGTACGGCGCATTTAAGAGTCCCGGGTTCGGCGAGGCGACCGATCCAGGATCGCCCACCCACCCCCCCGCGGGGGAGGGAAGGACGGAAAGAAATAGCGATTCCGGGACCACCGAGCGCCGAGTCCGCGAAGGCTCCTCTTCCGCTTCCAATTTCGAAAATGCGTCGCGCGACTTTGTCAATTCTTTCCGCTTCTCCTCTCCATCTTTAGGTGTAATATACTTTCTAGTACACATGCAGCTGTATGTACATAATGTATTCGTATACTACTTTCACGCGCGATATATAAAGGACAAACGGATCTATAGCCGGAGTGTCACGAGCTGCCAGCGTGAATCTCCCCTCGTGTCCGGGCGATGCCGAATTCTCGGAGCCGCCGACGTTAAATGTTAATTAGCGATCGCCCTCCCCCCTCCCACCCTTCCCTGCGATAATCGCGCGGACGAGACGACGAGAAGACTTACCGGTTGCATCAGCGTGGGCATGGCCGCGGAGAAGCGTGCCGTTCGAGCGAGCTAGGAAGGAGCCTCGAGGATACGAGCGATGGAAGGAGTCTTCACCTCGACGCGGGGGGCTCGCTCCCGCACGGTCTCGAGGGACACGAGCGAGTGGGAGCCGTCGGCCGACTCGATCCCGTCCGCCACTAAAAACGAGTAACAACAACGCGCGATCAAGTGATAGACTTCACGCGCTGCGCGCTCCACGAGAAGTTACGCGCGAGTGACGACGGCGACGACGGCGACCGACGGCGGCAGCGGCAGCGGCGGCGGCGGCGGCGGCGGCGGGCCACGGCGAGGGGTGGTTTCTCAGAATTGAAGGGATCGGCGGTGGGAGATCTTAACGGCTCGCGCGAATACTCGCCTACTCGGAACGCGTGACATCCGCCGCCGCGCTACCCGCCCGCTCGCCCGTTTCCCTCGGATAAATGAGGATCGTCCTCTGGCCCCGTTCACCGACTTATTGCCGACGACACGACACAGCGAAAACACGGAACGCCCACTCTCCCCCACATGCTCTGGTACCACCTACCCCCCGCCGCGGGGATTCAACTAAAGATCTCTGTGCTCGCTTTTTCCCCCTTCTTCTCCCCCCCCCCTTTCGGTATATATTGCTTCTTATCATTTTCCAATTCTGTTTTACCACTTGATCTAATTTTCTTTTCTTTCACATATTTTCTCCGACTTTTTGTTCATTTATTTATTTTTTTCTTTGTTTCCAGTTTGCCCTGTAATATTAATATTGAACGTTTTATTCATTTTTCCCTTTCTTTCTTTTTCTTCCGCGTGCACGCTCTTTCGAGAACTGCACGCTTTCTCATCTCTTTCAAAAAAAAAGACAGTAGAGATAAAAAAACAAAGGCTTTCCTTTTGAGATATAAAATGAAATACGCGAGAACAGCACCTTTTCCAGGAGCTAGCGCAGCTGATTCTTAAAACGACTAGACTCGTCTTCACATACTTTTTATTTTTCAAGCTAACAAATTTATTATAGACTGATACAATACCAACGTAGTATCTTGTCGCGAGAAATCCGTGACTTTATAAGGCGTATCAAAATTAGAGTATATATAAAAAGGAAAGTATATACACGCTATTTACAATCATTCTGCTACACTGAATGTCTCTGAGATTGAATGTATCTTAAATGAAGCTCTACCGTTCTATTTAATATGAAAAAAAAAATCACTATTACTTTTTATTGCGACAAAAAGAAGTTTGCGGATTTAATTATACTCTATGTGCGCGGTCGAGGAATCTAACATTTCAACTTCGGAGCTATCGCCGTTCGAGTAATTAACGACCAACGTTTGTTGCTCCAGTTTAACGGGCGTGCTGGCTTCCCCTTTACCGGAATTCTCGCCCCAGCTTCCAGAGAACAGATTTACTCTTAATTTATCGATATTTTGACCACTCGTGCTGCTGCTGCTGCCCACATTACTGGGGTTTTCCACGGACAGTTTAGCTTCATTGTCCTCAGATAAGACAGATGAATACGGTCTGTTTTCGTTCTCCTCGGATTTGTATTTCGGTATCTCCGTAGGCGCGTCTGATAAATTAAAGAAGTTCCATAATTTTAAGCATGAAGTAAAAAAAAATATGATATATGAAAGTTAAATCGATCGGAAGGGAGTTAAATGGTTTTGCAAAGATTCAGGAGCATTAATTAATCCTTCGCGATAAAAAATGTAGCATCAAATTTGAAAATAAATTTTCTATGCAACTAACAGTTTTTAATTTCATTTATGTATGCAATTATTTTAAGATCCTTTTAACATTATTATTTTTGTGCTATCGATTCAATTGTATACGTACCAGGATACGGGGGCGCCTCATCAATCAGCTGCTCCATGACGTAACCCAACATAGTCGCGGTAAATGTATCGTCTCTCCTAAGGCCGAGCGCTCTGTGGAAAGCATCCACCGCCTCTTGGATATTGCCCATTAGCGCGTGAATGAATCCGATCGACGAGTAAGTCGACGGGTTCAGGGGATCTAGGACTAGCGCCTGTTGATGATATTCCAGCGCCTCGTCGTACTTTTTCATTTTTCTACAAGTGTGGCCCAGATTATTCAGTAGCGCCTCCCACTTACTGGGCAGAATCACGTTCCTTATGTCGCCTTGAATGCTTTTCATAGCTTCCTTAAATAATCGTTCTGCATTTTTGTAACTGTATTTAACAAGAATAATCCTCGTGATAATTTATTGGTAAATTAATTAAGCACAGAGATTTGTGTAATGTTAATTTTTTCAACGTAAGTAAATGCAAAGAGACAGAGGAAAACGAAATACAATTTTAATACCTACTCTAAATTGTAAAAGCATATAACGCCCATTTCGTGTATTACGAACGGATCGTTCGGCGCTATTCCTTGTGCTTGTTGAAAGAACTTGTCCGCCAGTTTTAGATTGTTCGTCAAGCCGCATTCTAATCCGATGTATAAAAGCGGAAGATGGCAGCCCTTCATCAGTTGCGACGCTTTAAAATAAGCGGCCATGGCCTGATCGTGTTCATTTTCAACCGCGAAGGAATGCCCGTATGCCAACCAAGCAGGACCAAACAGTCTGTCCAGTGCGGTGGCCTTTGCCAGGTATCTCCTTGCTTGGTCGCTTTTGCCTGCGGCAAATAAAATATCGAACAACTTCAAACGTTTTTCTGTTAGCAAATCTATATCTCACAAAATCTTCAATCATACGTGAATTTAATGTTTTTCTGTTACATCTAATTTTGTTTAAAAAAATACTGAATAATAATATTAAATGGTAATCACCTATGGTGTAATAATAGCATCCAACTGCAAACCATGCCAAGGCCATTTCCGGGTACAAATCAACCAATTTATGCGCCAGATAAAACAGAGCTAAGGAATAAAGTTTCGCTGTTAACGAGCTCTAGCTACGTTCATTTAATCCGACAGAATTTCAACTTACTGTTAGTCTTCTTAAGCTCAACCAAACAGGCAATGTGCACCGGAAGACAGGAATTGTGGTATGGATCTTTTTTCAAGATTCTGCGAGCATTAAAAATATCACGTTACATTTTGTTGCGAGACATAAGTATAGGATCTTGAGAGACGTAAGAGACGTTACTTACTTTCCCGTAAGCGAGAAACATTGATGATAGTCACAATTGTAATACAATCTCTCGGCTTTCGCGACCTCCATGTCCAAATTGTCCGACAATCTGTGTGTGACGGAAACTCCCATTACGTTGCACGTAATTAACGACTGCTTTGTGTTCGGCTCTTGATATTTCTTCAGTTTACTATCGTACAACAGTCGCAGGAGTTCCGCTTCGCCCTTCGTACACTGTTCCGCGAATGGTAAGGATTCCAACAGTTCCCGTTCTAAATTAACAGTTACACATATACAATTCATTCAAGAAAATCACATCGCATCCGACGAAAACCGATATTACCTTCGGAAGCTGAGAGCATCTGATTTTGCACCAAGGCTTCGAACGCCTCGTACGAGTAAACATCGCACTGTAAGGCTTGCTTGTAGCACTCCGTCGCCACCACTCTGTTGTCCATAGCTTCGTACACTCTGCCTTTCACATATACTATTGAACTCTGAACCTGTAAAAAGGAAGAGGATATTTATTATCTTAAATTCTAATGTGGCAGCATAACTTTATGGCAATTGAAATGACAAAATGTAAATTAATATACTATTGCAAATATAAATCTGCACACACGTGTAAGATGTGAATGTACTCATACATTTTTGAGAGCATCCTGGAAAATGTCCGTACGATCGGCGAAGCTGACACCACCTTGCGTTATGTTGGTGTATAATTCAGATTCGTCGATAACTTTAAGCGCGTCGCTGTACTCCTTCGCTTCCAGCAGACACCTCACGGTTAAGTAATGGCACATTAAATCACTCTGCAGCAACGGATTATTACTTGTTGGTGTATTGCGGATTATTTAAACTGATAGTGTGACTGATATTGTAAAACTATATGACTATGTTGTTAAACGAGACAAAGTACTGCATCCCCAGGAGAAATCAATGGTTTAATTAAGATTACCTTCTCCAATCCGTATCTCTTTATAAGATGCGCAGCACGATGATACTGTTTCATGAGGTACATGCACTGCGCCAGAGTGCACACATCTTTTGGATCCTCGTTGCTCAACGATACCACTTTGTCAGCCCAAAACAAGGCGGCACTGTACAGGTGCTGAAAAGTAAATACAGCAGGTTTTAACGCAACAGCCGCGCACGGGGTAGGGCAGATTTGACGACGCTTACCAAATCGATGTACGACTTGACCAATTTTCTACAATTTTCCAGATCGACGCTCTTCTCGTCCAACAAGTTGTTCATACTGTTGTTATCACTATCGCGATGTGATGACATGTTTATAACTCCAATTTTGTACGTAGGTTAAAATAGGTTAGGTTAGGATTAATCTTCGGGGCGACCCGAGCGAGTAACAAGGATAGACCGACCACACGAGGCATCTCCCGCGCTAAAGGCCTTCACACATGAAATCTCGTAAGGCCGTAAGACGTAAGCGTAAGAAAATCGACCAATCCCAATTGAGTATTAGGT
>NW_012026889.1:804713-823431 GCF_000956235.1 Wasmannia auropunctata
AGTATTAGGTTGTCCGTAACCCCTCCACTCAATTGGGATTGGTCGATTTTCTTATGCTTACGTCTTACGGCTTTACGGGATTTTATGTGTGAAGGCCTTAACAGCCTTTCGTAAACAAAGAGAGAAGGTAATGGCAGTAGCTTTTTTCATCTGCGGCTGCGCAGTAACATTCAGTATTTAGTACACAAGCATGGGCGAATATTCAATCTGAAAGTCAGATTTTAAGTTTTATTTCAGAAGTTACTAAATTTGGAAAGTTGTGAATTTTTTTTAATTACTCTAAAAATTGAATTGTATCTCGTGTTTGAAATGTTTGTTAAGTTTATTGTAACAATTATATTACTTAATATTTTATTTAAATTCCTTCGCCTTTTATTTGTTTAAAAATAGTCTTGTTAATAAATAAAAGAAATCATACAGATAAATCTGTGAAAAATATTCGGTATTTACACACTCAATGAATTGTTCCTACTATAAATAATTGAGAGAAGAGTTCGAAATTCAATAAAACGCCAGAATTTGTACCATTTATATTTGCAATATATTAAATAATTATTAATTAGATACAATCATGTGTGCGATAGTAATTTAAAGTCATATTCATTTCTATATACATTTTTTTTTCTTTTCCTCGCTGCATTACTTTCTCCATTTTTCATAATATTTTAACAATCTTTTTCTTCATCTCGTGAGAATCTTAATTATTATGACACGTGTTGCATACACCAGATATACACATAAAACATCGGGTTCCCCTATTGCAGCTCCTTTTATCGCAGCTCCTCTCCGATATCGCATTTTAATTGTCATACAAAAGTGGGCGTCTTATATCGCGTTAAATAATTAGTCGATTATATCAACTCCCTTCATTCATCGGTACCTCGATATAGAGACGTGTAACATTGGTGTGACGAATCCTCAAGGTCTACAAATAGCGAGTACGTTACAGGTGCAAATTACCGAAAACGAATCGCAAGACGTAGCAACGATGGGTACAAGTTCGCAACTTAAAACGTGTTGAAGGAATGAAAGTACGCCGGAAGTTCGAGAGTTACACAGTCCACTGTGTATCATTTGCATATATAATAGCGCAAGACCTCCTCCTTTGTTCCTTCGACGAACTTTTTTCGCTTAAACCTCATCGTGATGATCAATTATCGAAGTTACATCATCTTTATTCTCATTCAAATCACCTTGTTCGCATACATATTCAAAAGGAATACAGGTGGACGATAAATCTCAACCGTCCGGCGCACTCGAGTCGGCAAAGAAAATCGATTTGGCGAGAAGGGAAGGATCGCGAACATTTAATGAGGTATAATACTGTTGAGTCGATTAACTTTAAACTACCTACCCTCAGTTCCAAAGCTTAACACACACGCACGCGCGCGCGCGCACTCGCGTATTACAGTACAATTAGCACTCGGTTACTCCGCGGTTGATTAATCGTCTTCCCCGTTTCGCGAGCCCGTTACTACGAGAGACTTTGGTACCCGTCCTGACGACTTTCGTCGTTGACGCGCACGGGCGGCTTTGATCCGTCGTTAACACATTACGATGCGAGGGAGGCACACGCAAAAGTAGCTATATAAAATCGCACATGTACATTCACACTTGATGATCGAGACGGTCGAACGGCCAAATTATGGTTTTCCATATTTCTCGCACTTCACACCAAGAAGTAGATGAAAAAGAAGAACGTCAAACAAAAACGCGACTGTTAAGAGCGGAGAAAAATACATGATAATTATGTGCGTATATATACATCACATGGAGACTTTAAACCAATCGATACAATAAATAGTTGGGATAAATACAAAAAGGATAATGCTGATTATGAATAGCTAACGTAATAAACGTAGTAAACGATAATAATAACGTAGTAAACGATAATCAATATCGGTAATATGCCCTTTTGTAGGTAACCTAAGGGTAGGAGGAACTTATAAATATTACGTCCAAGTATCGTGTTAACTTATTTAAACGTGACTAAGCTTCCTCGCGATACAGCAACGCGTATTATGTGTTTCGTATAAAATTCGAAGAGTGTCTTCAACAAGTTCGCACAAGTTTTATTTTGCCGAAATAAAATCTTACGAACGCTCTGCGTATGAAACTATATATAGAATCTGCACATGGTGTTCGGAAATACGTTTTACGGAAACGCTACAGCGGAGGACCCCGCGGAAAACTAAGTTACGCAATTGCGAACGGTCTCCTCTCGAACGTTTTTTTCGCTGCGACGCACGTTAAAGGCACGTTTTTCCGAATACCTCGTGCGTGGGAAAAACAGAAAAAAAATCCCAGTCAAGGGATTCCGCATCCTACACACATGTCTTCATCGCATTGATACCAAATTTACGTCACTATACATACCGTGTTCTAACTCAATATTAATAAATTATTACAAATCAGTTAGTAAATATATATAAATATATATATATATATATATTTTTGTACGGCCTGGGCCATACCGTGATTATGCCGCGAAAAATTTAGCTCAGCGTGATTAGAAATAGAAATTAGCGTAGTTGGCAATGGCAGTACTTGGAAGAATAGAGATACGAATTTTCGGAGACTTCTACCGACTATCACAATGCTTTACAAATACTAATATCATAATAGCCCACGATAAAGTTCGTAATTCATCAAACATCGAGCGACCGGTGCAAGAAGACTCGTCGAATATACCACCCGCTTGCGTTTCCTTGCAGAGGTCTCGTTACACATTCAACGGATAAATGATTCGAGTACTTATTGGATACGAGTAACACAGATCGGACACAACGTTTTTATAACATATATCCAAGGTTACACGTATACACTTAAAGTTCATAATAATCGAAAAGCAATCAAAAGATTTAAAAAGCAGCATTGTTTGAAACTCTCTGTGTGTTTCACTTCATGATCGTATTAGCAGGATAAACATCGCATAGAACCAAAGACACGGCGTCTAACAATACCTTGGAAATATGAGATATATGAAAAGTAATTATTTCATACACAATTACGTACAAAATTAATTCGTATTTAAATCGCGTATCATCTAGAATGTATAACGTGTCTAAATTTTTCTTCACGTTCCGCCTCGGTTACGGTTTCTTTTTAAAATTATTATCAGATTGTAGTATCCGTTAAAGAGATAAAATTTACATAATCATTGTGTGTTAATTAAGATTTTTTTTATATCTAGATTTTAAAATGTCTTCAAACGTTTGATGCTTGCAGGTATATACGATTTTCAATCGTTACGATTTTCATAATGAAGCGTATATGTATAAATATATATATATATATTGTGTGTATAATTATATGTATATACATATACATATGTGTTTGTAGACATATATGTATATGCATACATATAATTATCAGATGAACTCGAAGTTTACTCGACTAAAGTAAAGGCTTAATTTAATTTTTAAAGCCTTGCACTCGCGTTAGGCTTCGTCATTTTTGTCGCGTCGGAAATTATTTAACTAATTTAATTTCTACAATATGATCCCTGATTATTAATCCCTGTAAAACGGAATTTTCCCCGCGCGATTGTTGTATATAACCAAATTTTACGTACATTTAAAAATTTCGATTCTCTAAATTTGTGCAGCAGATAATCTTTGGTTGCCCAAAAACATCTATCAATATGTTGGTTACTTCTAAAATAATCTACATTTCCGTAAGGCAGAAGCCGTTTTATATCGTATGTTATAATACTTCTAAATCTCAAAATCTTAAATAATTGTGGCTATATCATGGCCACTGTTAAACCACATTTGTAATAATTTGTGAACTATATATAATGTATATAATCACATTTATATTTTTTCATATATTTTCAAAATTATATATATATATCTATATATCGGTTCCTTCTCTTTTAGTAAGATCGACAATTCAACTCTCTCAAATCATTTATAATTTCATACATTTCCGTAAGACAGTTGCAGAAATAAAAAATTATAATTCATTGATTAAGATATAACGAATTAGGTAGCTACAATAAATTAAAACGTTTAGAAATTACATTTTATTTCGTAATATCTTATATCTTAAAGAATTTAAATCGTAAATTTAAGTTTGAGAGAGTTAAAATAGGATCCACATAAAAATGTTTGTGCCAGATTTTTATACTAGTAAAATATCTATCTTTGATCAGTGCTTTTCTGATGCACCTTTACGTAGAATTTGCCAGAACACGAAGAACAGGAATATGAAATATTCCTTATTCGCTTATTTGACATTGGAGAGAAAAAAAAGACCAATCCGGCTTCATAGGAAATTTAAGACTGACGTAATAGCGAGAAGATCAATCGTTACATCGATGGATACGATAGCAAAAAATAACTTTCAGTCGTTTAAGGTAGAAATAGGCTATTTTAAGGATAGTGTGTGTATATATATTTTATATACATATACACGCATACTCGGGAAGAACATCAATCCGGTACATGATAGCAGAACTCGTTACTCCCTTAGTCAGAATCCTCTTCGATCGGTGGAGGTAACATGGAGAGATGCTGCGCACTGAGCATCCCTTTGGAAAGCGCGTATTCCGCCAAAGCACGGTGGCAAAAGACGTACTGATCCGGCATTTGAATACTATAGGCCCTCTGTGCTCGAATCTTCTCGACAGTTCCCCGTATGTCTACGGTTCCGGTGTCCTCCAGTCGCGATATGCAAATGTCCAAGGTGCAAAATGTGCCTGGAAACGCCACCAATTTCATGTTATAACTCATATCTAAATTTTTATATATCGCGAGAAAGAATAGCACTTGGCTAAATCACAATTCTGCTCGCAAGAGGCATCTATCTACCTGTTCTTCCGATGCCAGCGCTGCAATGTACAACTATAGGCGGTCCTCGAGGATGTCCGGCCCACGTGTCTCCTCTGCTAGCGAGTAATTTACTCTGCTGCTGCCTGACCAGGGACAAGAACTGTAGTAAAGCTTTAGCCGACTGGGGAACACCGTAATCTGGCCACACTGTGTACAGCATATGGCAAACCTCCCTCGTCTCATCAGTCTGAAGCAAGATAAATGGAACGTGAAGAAATTCTTTTAATTTACACATTTAATAATTACATTCGAGAGAAAAGAAATACATCTAAATATATACCTTATTGTTTGTAAGGAGAAGCATGGATATTGTGTAATCTGGATTTGTGTCGACTTCGAGGGTGGTCACGGTGTAGCCACCCGCTTGTACTTCATCACCCGGTTCCGGGCCCCAATACTGCGCACACTTTGTACGCCCTCTTTCCACAACTCTGAAACAAGGACGGTATATTCACTATAAAGTTACATGTAAAGTTTCTAACGCGAAATATGATATCGTTAAAATTGCACAAAACTTTATATCATGCAAGATGTGGTCCAAGTTTACTAAGAGTTACGCGCAAATAAAGCCAACCTACCTCGTAGTCATGACGACGACTAAAGTTTGCTGTTCCCAAACCATCCTCCAGAAATCACCGCAGGTTTTCGGAAGAGGACCCTGAGTACTGATAAACGCGTTCTTCTGCTTGTAACCGTCGACGAAATTCGCATTTATGTAATCGGACGTCGCGTCTCCGTCTATTTGTGAAAGGCAGACTCTGCTGTGGTCGTAACAAAGCACATCGGTGTAGCGATTCTTTGATTGATTAGACCTTAACCTGAAATGAACCGACACCAACCGTATATTAATTAACTCGAACCCGGGATTAATGTAAAGTATCGCGCAAAATATTGCTTGTATTACGCACTTTGCATTATTAAATGAACCATCCGGCGGCCTCTGTCTAATTTCCGCGTATTCCGCGATGAGACCGGCGCGTCCTCGCGAATGTATATCCGCGATAAATTGCTCCATTGTAACGGCCTGGAGACCAGGATCGCCGTGAAGACTGTCGTCGTCGCTAAAGCCGGAGCTAGCCGAGGACGGAGGCTGAACTGGGGATGGCGCCTCGTCGGTTCCCATCCATGCGTCAGCGTTCGCGGTGGTGATCTCGATGTCACCGATATTCGACACGCCATTTTTCACCTGCTTGTTCTTATCGATTATGGGACTAGTCGAATTACTATGCGTCGTAGTTCCATTCGGATTTTGATGAACCGTGTTATCGTTCGCCGTGGGCGACATTGGGCTACCTACTCTTGGGGTGACCTGAAATACCCATAATATACACGTGAGATTAAAATTATTAATTTACTAATAATAATAAAATTTTTGCTTTTCCACTAATAGTGGAATCTTATTCTTCTAACAATTATCTGAATAAAATATTTCACTTTTACATCAGTAACATTCAAACAAAATAATTTAAACGTCCCAAGATCTTTCCTTTTTAAATCTCTCGAACATTCGCGCATCATATGGGTGAGAGGAACGACATATGGTAAATTTAAAGTTGCAGTTAGATACTGACCTCACACAGTTCACCCCCGCTTCGGTTCGTCATAGATTTAAGACAATGTAGGAGCCATGCTTCATGCTGTACCTCCAACGTGCCGCCTAAACGATGTGGTAATGATTCTCGTGGGATATGCAACGTCAGCTGAGGGATGGATACTGTGAACACTCGGTCCCTCAGTTTTTCACGAACAAATAATCGAAGGATCTTGAACGGCGCTTTGAACCACAACGGCGCCGTCACTATCAAAACCTTTTTTAATTTTGCTGGATATCCACCCTGAAAAATTAATGCAAACAAAACATGAATAACTTATTTATTTTTTTATTATCAGAAATCGAAAAACATATTCCGATAAAAATTCCACTAATATCTTATTCCAATAGCAAATTTAAAAATTGAAATTTTAATATTTATTTAAATAATAAATGTATCCAATTAATTATTATTTTACATATTTGTTTATTTTATGCAATAAAATAAATTTAATAAACAAATAAATAATAAATTAATAAGCAACATTATTTACATACAAGAAATTCCATATTACATAATTTGTTTTACAATTAAACAAATTAAAATAATTATAAATTTATAATTTCAACTAAAATTTAAATCATTATTAAATATTTCCAAATCAATTTTAATTTAAATATTGTCTTTACAAATTTGCCATCATGTAATAAGAGTATAAAACTTTGATTTTTTTATTGCGGTATCTTCCAAATTTTCAATAAATAAATAAAAACGAAATGAAATTGAAGTGCTGGCAGAGAGTAGTATATCGCGTACAAATTCGCGATTCAGCGTGAATAATTTCTGAAAGCACGATTTCGCTTCGACCTTTCAAAGACATTGCAATAATAGAACAGGCCATATATTGCACATTGGCGAATCGGTTGCCAGCTATAGACCACGTAAGCGACGCGCGGAGACGATTTACGTGCGAAACAAACGCGACCGCGTCCCTTTAATCGGATTATCGGAGAATCAGAAAGTGCCTCGAGACGAAGGAAAAAAAAAACAAGGAGAGAGATAACAACATCTTCCTGGCCGCGATTTTAATCGGCGAATAAACCGTGGCGAGCGTTACGCGAGCGAACGCGCGCTTCCCAGATATTTCGTAACGCGCGGATAAAATGCAGGAAGCCGAGGTAACTTAACCCTCGGGATACGGACCGGAGGGCGGAAGTACCGTAACGCCAACGACGTCAGCAGCACTACCACCATCATCACCACCACCACCAACCAACCACCACCGTCGTCAGTGGCACGTAACAGCCGCTACGTATACAACAAACGTCATCGAGGTGCGAGGCGCGTAACGAGGACGGGGCGCACCAGCGCGAGTCTGTGTTCCGGGAAGAAATCGGCGTCTACGTTCCGCGAGGCTTGGCGTTACAATTTTAGGAGCGAGGTGAGCGCGCGAACCACGCACACGGTCGTCTCGAATTAGCCGCGGGAGTCGCGCGCTTATTATTCCGGCCGCGCTCCGTTGGGTTGCCGTCAGCGCGCGCCGCTTCGTCGCCGATTTCGTCGAAATTGCGCGAGGAGACGCGCCGCAAAAATTAGCCTGTCGTCCGTCGTTCGGAGGACGCACGGCCAGTCGGTCGGACGATCGATCTCTCGGCTGACAGAATCCGAAAAATTTACCGTGAGCAGCAGCGGAGGCAGCCGCGACCGGAGCTGGACGACGCAGCTGGAGCAGCGGGCGAAATCGCGCGCATATCAGCCGCTGCAGGCGTGCAGGAGCAGCGGAGGGGGGAGGGGAGGGAGCCGTGACACGACGACGGCCCGCGCCTTCGTCGCCGTCGTCGTCGTCGTCGTCGTCGTCGTCGTCGTCGTCGTCGTCGTCGTCGTCGTCGTCGTCGTCGTCGTCGGGCTCGTCTCAATTGTCTTGCGAGCCGAAAGGAAGAGGCCCCCGGTTACTCGAAATCACTGCCGGCACTCTCGCGGTCGAGTTAATCGATAGCGCGAGATTAGTATAACACCGGCGCGCGGGAGGACACCGCACACGTCTGACAGCGGCGGGATCGTGATGCAGAGCGTCGTCCTCGCCCGTCGTTGACGTCGTCGCCCGTCGAGGTGAACGGGGCGGACGGCGAAACGGACGTAGCCGTGGAAGAGCCGCCTGGCTGGCCTCGCACGCGAACAAGGACGCGATCGAACGAACAGGGGGAGCGAACAGACTCGCGGCGGGAGGGGAGGAGAATCGGGTCGTCCTCGTACCGTATATATCCGAATGCGAACGTGGTGGCCGCAAGGGGGTCACGACGATTACTGACCGTCGTCGGCGTCGTCGGCGACGGTTATCCGGAGCGCCGCGCGCGGAAACGCATGCGCCGAGCCGCGCCGTCGCCCGCTCTCTCACCCCACACGCGACCCCTTCTTTTCACCACCGACATCCCTTACGCGAGAATTTCTCCTTTTTTTTCTCTCCCTCTCCCTTCCCGCCTCTCCCTCTCACACACACTCTCTCTCTCTCTATCTCTCTCGCGTTACCGCCGGCAGCAGAGGTGCAGCAACCGTGTATACGCGGTGACGTATTGCCCGCCAGTGCCTCTCAACCCCGCGCTGCTTCCGGTCGATCGCGCGGAGTTTCCCCGATACCTCAGGGAAATCCGCAGCTTGGAATAGAAGCTGCGTGAAATTTTCGTGCGTAATTGTTGAAGGATTAATTAACGCGAATGTTAATTGCAGTCCGCGGAGACTGAGGGGTCTAAGAATGCTATTTGTAGTTTGAACTTTTGTTTAACACGTTGTCTGTCCAATGAGTTTTATATACCTGTCCATATGCACCATAATAGAATTTTCATTACCACGAGCGTATAATGATTAAATAACGTGTAATATAACCAAAGTAAAAATGTGATCAAGATCACATGGATATATTGAATAGCGCATTTTTTACTTTATTATCTATTTACGTCGTTCGAAATTTTACATTAAATGGCATTTATTTTTCTTTTTTACAGGCGCTTTAAAGCATTTTAATAGCAGCGATCGCCAATGATCATCAGGACAGTCAACGTGTTAAAATAGTTTTAAGTATCTTGAGACGTTACACGCTCGTTTCATTGGCCGGATGGAAACTTAAGATCAATTAACATCTCATTTAAAATCATTTTGCATACAAGATCGGTCTGTAAAAATACCACCCTTTAGAGTCTCGTTCGGGGTTATTCGGTAATCGATATTACGACATGACTGCCGTTAGAAAAAGAAATGTCAACGGACTAACGGAGGAGAGTTCACTGATTCTTGATTTATGAATCGGTCGATTCATAAATGAGAAAACATTTTGCAGTTCCTTTTATCCCAACTCCCTATCTTTCTTATCGGTCGACGCTTCGTTTCGCATCGTCGTAACGCGATGTCATCTCTCTCTCTCTCTTTTTTTTTTTTTCGTCGACGCCCGACACGTGCTTTCCACGGATGGCGATTTTTTTATCTGACGGAGGATAAAACGGCGAGTGTACAGCGAAACGCGGGCATCCGTTCGAGCGCGCGCGAGAATGGACGCAACGCCTACCGAATTCGAGACTATTAATTACGCGGCCTAGGATGCAAATGTCATCGCGCACCTTTGTAGAGGCGCGTAAAAGGCCATTATCAAGCGGGGCACCTTGGAAGTACGGTTCACCGCGCGATTGGGATCCGATTAAATTGCGTGTGGCGCGTGAAGGTCCTTCGCACCTTTACGCTCTCTCGATAACGAGCGACGATAATATCTCGCACGGCGGGAAGAGGAAGAAAAAAAAAAGACCGAGCGTCGTGTGGGCCTCGTCTGTAATCGCCTCGTCGGATTATTCAATATTTTATTTTTTTTTTCCACGGTTACGTCGACGAGATATATACGTGACGTCGTTTACAGGAGAGGAAGTCTACTCCGAGGAAACCTTTGAAAGTCACACCCTACGCACTACTTCGACGCGCCTGGTCGCGTAATCGCGTAATCCACCTTTCGCGAAGCGTGAACGCTCTTAAAAGCGTCTCGCCGCTCTTCGAGCCGCACATCCTCGCGCGCGCGCGTGTGTGTGTGCGAGGAGCTAAACGCGGATTTTGCGAGGCTCGTCAAGAAGTAGAAGTCTAAAAAAAAATATATGTAAAATAAAAAAAATAAAGAAAGAATGAAGGTATGACGTATTATCAATCGAAGCGACGTAACGAGCATCTCAACGAGATGTGACGTACGTCTTGGGGGAAGGATATATTTTTGCAAAGAAGCTTCATATACACAGGACGCCGACAGGACGCTGTGAATACTTTTATCCTTTGAGAACGACGAGGCATTATTAAATCATGCGGGAATGATCGATGACGTGAAAGTCAGGGTAAAGAGACGTCACGTGCATACATCTATAAATATCCTTGTAATGACGTCATTAAAGTGACGCCTGCACTCGGGAGGAGCTCACGTGAATCAGTTACGTCGCCTGTGACACCATTTTTTCTCTCTCTCTTTTTTTTACGTAAGTGGGCCGACCGCATCAAAGCGTTAACGCACGAGACTATTTCGACCGACCGGCGATGACTAATTGGGTTAAACTTCAGCGACGGTAATAACTGTAATGACCGCGCGCGCTACGCCGGACGAAAATTGCACGCAACGTGAATGTTAATCGGGCCACGCACTTAGACGTTTCTGCCAAATGGCACTTTGTGCCCTCGTGTAATTCGCATAATTATTACGCTACTCCTCGGAGAAACTTCTTTTCCTCTCCCAGAAGCGCGGAAGCTCCGCCGTTCTTATTCATCGCGCCGGAATAAAGGCTGTCTCACTGAGGAAATTCAGGCCGCGGGTAGCGACGCCGCGCCACTTTGCAAATTTGTCATTATCATTGAAAGGAGAGCCGCGATATCCTGCGAAGTGAAATTTCTAGCGACTAATAACACACAATATTTGTATGTACATTCATTTAAATATGATAATGCATGTATCTCCTCGTAATTAGGCCTCGCGCTCTTTCTCACGTCACGTGAGAAAATATTTTCGAGTAACCATTTGTATTACGAACTGCGTTACGACGTCACGGTTTACGAAATGTAGAGTGTAATCATTCAATGACATTCGTATAATAGAAATTTGCAAAGTGGCAAAATTATTTCAGCCGCGGCCTCTACACGTCGTGCGTGTTCCGGACTCGAATCTAAACGGATGGCACAACGGCTTTCCTTCGCGCATCCCGACATTCGCGCGTGACAGAGCACCTCTGTCACATCGTGCGGGAATAGAGAAATGAGACCGTGTATCGTCATATACATAATGGCCACTCGCCGCAAGACTCACTCTCCTCTCACTCTCGATCACGATCTTTTCTCGCTTTCTAACTCCGCGCGCGCGCGGCCAGTGGTGCCCCGCCGCTCCGCTCGGGCGAACGCCGAGTCGTTAGGCCCGCTCAATCGTGTCGCGCCGAAAAGTATTACGCATATTTCGAGAGAAAACGGTGCGCAAATCGATGCATAATGCGCGGAGAAAATATCGATGACATTGCCATTTTATATTGCCGTCTAATCCAATTCGGCGCGTCTAAAACGGAGGAGAGAAAAGGGGAGGAAGAAAAAATGAACACGAGAGATTCTGGCACAGAGTCGTTCCCGCGCGGCAATTTTGCAATAGGAAGTCGAGAAATTCTTCACGTATATTATATATCTCCCCGGTGAGAACAAGAGGAAGCGAACTTCGCGCTTCCTGATTATTTAGGTAAGTCACGCGTAGTTGACTGTCCATTCTTTTTTTGTTCGCATAAGTTTCTCAAACAATTTTTCATAGATTGCTTTCATGATAAATTATTTATCTTATCTACGCTCACATTTTCTAATACTTTTGCACGTTTCCATCGTAATTTTTTATTATTTTTAATGAATGCTGAAGCTAAATCAGATTTCACGGCCTGCTTGCGGACAGATCACACACGTGCATTACCCTACACAATGATTTCCTACCAATGTACGAAAAATACATTCGTCGACTTACCTTCAAAAGTGTCAGAATTTTCTGAGACAGGTCGTAATCAAAATTCTGATACTTGCTGTCGGACATGTCATAAATAAAAACTAGTCCATGCTTCTGCGTTTCTGCACTTTCAAGGGCAGCATCCAATTGATATACAACACCCTGCAAAATATGAGAGAGAGAGAGCTGGTTAGTTTATAAATTTTAAAGAAACTTCCTGTTTCTCGAGAGAAAACTAGATATTTGCAGTTATAAAAAATACACTTCACAACTCATTGAAAATTCTTTCTTAATTCAGTCATTAAGAACTTTGTACAACTTACTTGCAGAGTTGTTTGATGCGTAGTATTTTGTGGAAGATGCAAATGCGCTGTGAAAATAGCTATCGCTGCACCTGTTGCGTCTCTTGACGGCTGAAATAATTTATACATTAATTCGCTTCGAGTTGCAACGACAAAACAAAACGCGTCTGCGTTGTAATTGACTTCCTCTTACCAGGACAGTAAATTTTCCTGTGTATAGCTCGCTGAGTAGGGGTTCCTGGGTGGGATGCAGGACTGCTAATCCCTCTCTCCTCCTAGTGGCTTCGTGCTGCTCGTACAGAGCTAGGGCTCGTTGAACCTCAAACTTCCGTGCCGCTAAAAACTTGACCGCCGTGCTCCAGGAAACTGGTCCAGCTCGTCTACCGGCTCTACACCTATTCACAGCTTCTATAAATTCCTTTGTAGCCTGCGGGAAAAGAGAAGTACCATATAAATGCGATATTCTTGATTTTGAGAGGGAAAAATCTTAAGTGATTAATAAAGTGAAAAATAAAGATAAATTGTAATTTTTTTATATACATATATAAAAATAAAATTTTCTTAATATAAATATAAATCGCAATCGTTGTCTGTAATGCTGCAGTTTAATATAACAATCTGAATATTTTTTTCACTTTATACATTACAGCTTTCAAACAAATAAGAAAATTATTTATATACAATATAAATAACAGAAATAAATATTAATAATATAGAGTAACGAGAAAACGATTTAACACATCATAACGATGCTCTGGAATTTAACAAGGCATACGACCACCTCTTTCTATTTTATTCTTATCACTCGCCACAGAAGCGGAGAGCGTAATTATTCTATAAATATGTTATATCGCACGTTGCTGAAATCAGTGCTGGATAATGAAATGTGCATTGGGCAACAGAGAATTCCGGTCGCAATCGCTCAGCATCTTGCGTACGCCGTTGCACAATATCAACCTTGAAAACGGCGCTTCGTGGGCACGACGGCGGGCAGGAAATCGCGAATTGCAATCTTTATCAGCGCGACCCGATCGACGCGAATGCAACACGTGCATATCTCGAGTATTCGTCGAGTCGGCCAGTTCGTCGCACGTGATCTCGTAACGAAAAAAAAAAAAGAGAAAGAAAAAAGGAAAGAAAAAAGAAAGACAGGGATAGACGCTCGCGACTCTCGGAATTTCGAAATATAATACCGCCGATGTCGAATTTCGACGACGTAGGCATGGGAGAACGGTGTCTTCCTCGTCGTGTCTTTTTACGAATGGAAACTCGAGCGTTCTGCGTACGCGTTCTGTCCGCGCTTAATTGCCGACATCGAAGGAAAGGAAAGAAAAAATCGATCGAATAGAGAATTGGAGCTTGTCGAAAGGAATATTCGACCCGAATATCGAAAGCCACGAGCGCTCTCATTCCCTCCCCGCGCGAGCGGAGCTCTCACGATCGCGCGTCCCGATCGCGGCCGGCCCGTCATTCGTATTCGAGATGACGAGATTACAAGACGGCGGGGATCGAGACGAAGCGAGGCGACGGGACGACGTCGATCGCCGATACGCCGGCGCGCAAACGCGGCCCGCCGCCGGCCCGCGTACGTATCGTTTTTACGCTATTAAAACGAGCAATGACCGTGGACGGCGACGCGTGAGTGTGCACGTACGTACACGCGCCGGGTATACTACCGATACAGCTTCCGGTGTCCGGCTACCTCCCCACCGGTCATTTCCGTTATGTGCCAGCCGGCGGGGGATCGGCCACGGTGGTACCCGCGGTACCGGGCCGCCGCGCCATGCCGGGCGCGTGTATTAGAGAGCCGAGGAATTTAATGCCGCGGAGAGAGAGAGAGAGAGAGAGAGCCCTTCACGGGCGCGATAATACGAGAGGAGGGGGGGAGCATCTCCGCAACTTCGCGAATTCGCGCGTGAAAGCGCGAATCGCGTGAACGCGAGACGACCGCGAGCGCGCGGCGTCGACCTCGACGTCTCGCGACATTATTTCTTTCCGCCACGCGTGACGAATGCCTACCGGCGCGCTAAACGAAGGAGGGAGAGAGAGAGAAGTTTGACGACAGAATTAATCGCGTGGCAGAGCTGAACGAGCGAACCTGGAATTACATATACAATAACGCGAGTACGAGAGGAGGGGGGGGAGGGGGGACGGCTCGAAACGCGTGCCCTTCCTCGAAGACGCGATACGAAGACCGGTGTGTGTATAGCAAACGACAAATGTGTACTTGTTACGAAGTTGATTACAACACAGCTGAGATTATTTTATGAGATTATTATGTGAGCGAGAGAGTAAAAGGATATTAATGCATTCCTAAATTCCTCATTTCATGTTGAGACTCATTTAAATTTACCGAGTGTGCAAACGTTAACGTTATATCGCGATTATGTAGACTTTTTTTTTAACGCGATACAATTATGACGGGGAGTGAAGAAAGGGTCGAGAGATCTATTCATGGTTAAGGGTTAATGAAGCTATCGCTCGATTAACCCTTAATCTCCTTAACCGGAGGTGACTGCCTTTGTCAAGACCGGGATTATTATTTCTCTCTGTTTCTATGCAACGGGGGCGCGTGTTCGTTAAAAATATGTACGCGCCAGACGGAAATTGAACACCGCAAATCGATACCCGGGAAAATCTCGTTTACCAAGAAACTCCGCTGAAGCTTCAAATCGAGTTTGCTCGTCGCGTCGAAGGTTAGCAACATGGAATTATTGTCGTATTGACGTCGTCCATTAAGACTCACACTCGGCCAATTGTGCAACTTGAAACCCTTTGTTTTTTTTTTATAACAAAACTTCTAAATTTATCCATGCAATAAATACAATGCGTTCCCGAAATCAATAGTATATTTAAAGACTCTTTAATTGAAATTCCTTATTTAAAACTGGAACGATCGTTATAGTTAGCACAATATATGCATCCAATGCATTTATGTGTATCACTCCAATTGGAAAAATCTATATTCTTATCTAATTATTCGTGGCTTTCAACATCGACCCACTTAATTTTGTTTTACATTTAGAGGAAAGTTTTCTTTCCCGCGAATACGTCGTGACGTTTCTCGGCCCACGAAAGGATGTACTCTAAAAAAATATCATTTCCGTGCGAGACGCTGTCACGCGTCTCTCTCTCTCTTGAATTGTGTGCGTTATACAACTTTATATATATCTCATTAAGCAAACAGGAACTAAGGCTTCTCCGGTCATCAACGATGTAAACGTTTCCTAATCGCGTTCCGAGAAGAATCAATGATTAAGGCTTCTCATAAGTCGTAAACGTCCCGTCAAGCAGGAATCGGAGGAAGCTGCTTTTACGTCGCGAGTGATTTAGCGTCACTCGCGTATTTCGACCGCGCCCTGTACGTAGAATTCAAACGACTCCGCACACACCGCGTGTGCGTGCGCGCGCGTGTGTATGTGTCTGTGTGTGCGCGTTGCAGGCCGGCCGTGAATTTTTAAGCGGCGGAAGCCGGAACGCGCGCGCGAGTGGAGCAACACACGGGTATCGACTCGTGGCCCCCGCACGTATACAGTGTGTGTGCCGCAGTTTCAAAATAGTCGAAATTTCCCGACGCGGCCTAAGCTGAGACGCGCGTGGGCGTACCGCGAAGGAACCGGCCGCCGGAAACGCGGCCCATTATTAACGTCCCGACACGTTCGAAACGTTCGAATTTCCGGCCGCGTGATCAGGTCCGTCCGCGTCCGTCAACGCCGCGACTCTCTTCGTTGCAGAGGCAATAAGGAAGGAAGTACAGCCGCTCTCCAACGTCGGAAGAGACGGCGATTTCCGTGGCGTGTTTACGCGATCGCTATCGCTATACCCGCTGCCGACGCTCGAGCGCGAGATAACGACCGAGCGGAATGCACGCAAATGATGTTTATATTCTCGCGGACGCGCCTGCCGGAGTCGCCGGAACGGCGACGACGACGACGATTCCTCTTTTTTTTGTCTTGAGCGAGAGACTCGACGATAATCCGATTTCCGATCATCACGGATCGTAGCGTTTCCACGGTCGCGAAGAGACGTAGGTTTCATTTTCGCGCGTCGATGAAGGGACACCGGACCGCTTCGACCACTCTCGAGTTCTCGGTTATGAAGCGATGGCCCATTCGCGATTCACGATCGTCCGTCCGGCGATCCTTCCCTCTCGATCTCCCGAGATTCAAGGCGAGGCCCGGCGACGACGGCGATAGCGATGGCGACGACGACGACGACGTTGATGATAGATGATAATGACGATGGTAATGATGATGACGGTGGCGGCGCGCGACCCCGACGTATCGAGCCAAACGTTCGATCGCGGGGAAACGTGAGAGATAAGGAGGCTTGCGGGAGAGAAAGAGAGAATACGCTCAACGTTCTCGGGATGTTACTCACTTGCTCCTGCTCGGCGGTTAACGTGGCTGCCATTTTGGCTCAGCGCGCTGGCATGCCCGAGGAGGAGGCGTGTACCACCAGAAGCGGAGGACGCGCGGCGCGTGGCGTAGCTTTTGTGATTACATCCAGCCCCGGTGTGGTGCGCGTAGTACGTCCGCGGCAGGAACGAGCATTCTGTTGCGTTTTCCACGCGCCGAGAGTGAACGATCTATCCCTCCTTGCCGTGCGAGACGCACTGACCGGATCCTCACAGAGCACGGCTCCCGAGTACGACGACGGCGACGGCGACGGCGGTGAAGGTGGCGGCGATGGCGACGACGACGGAAACAGAGGGAAACGATAAATCACCCCGGCGCGCGACCATTGTCTCCACCGTCTCGCACGCACTCGAACGCGGTTGTGTGACACTCTCCGCTCGGCGGCCCTCGGCTCGGCTCGATCGTCTTCCCCTCGGCGAACGCACCGCCATCTCGAGGCAAGCGCGCGCGCCCGCGCACGCACGAGGCAGCGCAACGCGCGCGATCAGTTTTTTTTTTTTTATTTAATGAATAATCGTTGAATTCACGCATCGATAAGATTATTTTAAAACTACTGCGATAACCGGCACAGTTTTACGTTTGATTTATCTTGCGTCACAGGATTTAGTGACGCTAACGAATGCGAAAAAATAGCGAAAGCGTCACGAGATCTATTGTCACGATTAGTAAAGAATTTTTTAAAAATTGAAAAATATTTAATATTTAATTAAGAGATAAAAATCGCACAGTTTTATAGTCGATAAGTTGTGTACAATTACTGTATGATATAAAACTGTAATGTGAAATTATTACAGTAAACTTAAGTTATATTCGATGTTACCTGTTGAATCGGCATCAATCCTGGCGCGAGAATCCTCCACAGAAGATTCCAACATCAAGACTCATTTTTCATTCGATTATAATATTACTGTATTACAGTAACGCAAAATTAATTTGAATTTTTTTTCCATTTCCATTCAACCGAATAAACAAATCGTTGATAATTGTGATAAAGTAACTGTTTTGTCTAACAAGAAAAACGCAACTATGCCTGCCGACAGTCAAACGTGATAATTGACGTGAAAAACACGAACATTTTTGATAAACGGGAAAACTCAAAATTTTGCTCCAGAAACAATCGTTTGCCGTAATCGAACTGCTTAGAAATGTAGGCGAGTCGAAGCTCATTGAGAATAACAAACAGATAAACTTCTATTTTATCAACTCCAAGTGGACTTCGATTCCACAACACTCAATCTTAACTCTAAATCTTGGAATTTTACTTACGGCTTATGATGCCGTTCAATTCTAAGAATTCGAAAGAATCGCTAAAAATTCGCCCACATTTCTACAGATACGTCGTTCGTAAAATGACTCCCGTTGCATCTCGCAGCTCGAGACCGACGTTTTCGTGGACCCGAAAGGAGGATGGAGAGAGGCGCAATGATCCAGACGCCGGGGCGTTTCGTAATATAAACATTTTTTTTTCTTATTCAAACGTATGGTTCTTACATTTACACAGTACAAAAAATTATACTCAGACCTGCCGGCCCGCGGTTCATAACTGCTATGACTGGGGGCGGCCGGTGGTTGCAGGAGGGGTCGCAGGGGGAGGAAAGGGGTGGGTAGCGCGGAACTCTTTTTTTTTTCTTACTTTTCCTTCCTTTCTCTA
>NW_012026889.1:823451-837129 GCF_000956235.1 Wasmannia auropunctata
GGGGGGGGTTGGATATACACACATCTTGGAGGTCGAAGGTCTCTGTACATCGTGCTTTAGATACCGTCCATTCCACTCCGCCCCCAATACACGGCCCCTCGGGTTCTCTCATTCTCGTCGCATTTTCACTGGATCGCCATCACGCACATGCACACACAGTCAGTACACCTTTTACTCTCTCTCTCTCTCTCTCTTTCTCCTGACATTCACACACACTCTTCCTATCGTTCTTTCTCGCTCACTTTCTCGTTTTGTCTACTCTGCGTTACTCTTCCGATATTCTCTCACACTCTCTCTCTCTCTCGCTTTCTTTTTCCCCCTTTTTTTTAATCATTTACACTCGCGCGCGTTCATGTTTGTCGTTCTCATATTTAGCAACATTTAAATATCGTATTTTCCGTAATAATTAAACGTAATAATGATAATATATAATAATTATAATAATGGTATAATAAACTATCTACCTACGCGTGTAAGGTGTACCTTCTCGTGTTAAAGGTTTGCGTATCCTCCCTATCGTTACGAGTCCTAGACACTCTTTTTCCCGCCTTCGTATTTATATCTGTATACATATACGGATGTATATAAATGTATGTACATATACACGTAGCAAGAGGACAAACAATAGCGTCTTGTTTTGCAGCAATAATACACAGAAACACGTCTTCCTAGAACTTTATACAACACCGCCGTTGTGTGGAGTTAGTACTTTTGCTTGTTTTGTAGCTTATATATATATATATAATTCCCACAATCGTTTACCTATCGACACTAAGATATTTTAAAAATTTACTCGTTAAATATTAATCAAGTCGTTGTATGCTAGACGAATGTTGAGATCAAAGAAATTGCGGATTCCAGGATGCCAGTGATCTTTTCTTCTTTTTAATTCTTCTTCCCCCTCCGTTTCGCTCGTTCCTTCCTTCCCTCTTTCACAACGTGTCAAGATCATTCGTCGGTTAATTAGCTGACGATCGGCCGACGCAAGAATGGCGCGTAACGACGTTATTGTTCGATTCGAGAGCTGCTGCGCGATGTCGCACGTTTGTTAAGAATGAATAATATGGATCTCGTGGAAAGTTTCTCATATACGTATTCACGCGCTTGTGCAACGTCCGTCAAAAGTGATATTTCAGCGAAAAGGGGAGAAAAAAGAAACGGGAGCGACAGCAGTTTTCGAATCGTCAGTGACAGTGCGATTAAAACGCGGAACCTCGTCATTCGCGCGAACTGTCGTGAAATGATAGGAACTCGGCCCTGTCATCTCTGCGAATTCTGCGTGACTTAATTAGTTCTCTTTCCCTCCTTTCTTTCTTACCTTCTCTTTTATTTTTTTTTTTTACTTACGCATACACGAATACAATACAACGCGCATACTCAAACGTCCCACGTGATTCAACATTGGCACTTCGAAAGTCGTCACATCCTTTTTCTTTCCTTCTTTTTATTCCTCAAATGTTACTGCAAATAATTTTTATAATCATTTAGCGTCTCAGCATCTCGTTTACGCAATTACATTATCGCTGTCTTTTCGTTTTATCGTCCGACATAGACGGTTTGTATACGCTTTGACAAAAATAACATATTCATCTTATTAGTATTTTTCCCGTCCGTTACACGCCGGGTAGTCATTAGGTTACGACAACAATGAAACGTTCAATTCAAACGGTGTTGTTCAACGGAGTGTCTCACCGTTACATCACGGAAAGTTGTAATATCGGACAAGTTGATTTTTTTTTCTCTTACTTTTTTTTTCTTTGTTCTGATGCCTTACACACTCGCAGTGACATACAAAATTTGCAGCACACCCCGTCGCTTACATAACCGATACATACGTCGCCACAGTAACACAATGCATCTTTGCGAGAACGTCGTTCTACGAACAATACGAAATGTCTACTTAAACATATACATAAAAAAAAGAAGAAGAAATGCGAGAAAGGTTTGTTTCTTCCATTGTCGTCGAACCGATTTAATTAGGCAGTGTTTTATATTCTTTACGCCCTTGTCGCGTGAAACATAGAAGACATGAACGCGAATACGTATCGGCTATCTCTAGCCGGGGTTTTGATCGAAATACCGAAAAGCACCAGATCATCAGAGCAGACGATTAAACGGATCCGCAGTTATCGCTGATCCAGGCTATAATAATTTATAGTCACACCTAATTGCACAAAGGTACTTCTAGAATAAACCTCGCCCCCCCTTTTCGCTCCCTTTTCCTCTCTGGTAGTTGCTAGCAAAAATTATTACATAATATTTCAATTATCTACATTTATATAATATAGACAAGTGTACATGTGTGTATGTGTACGTGTGTTTGAATGAGTGTAATGTATTGGATACAGGCACGATATAATTAATTACAAATAATGTATACGATCCAAAGTTCTTCTGGTATCACAATAGTAATGGACGCGGCGTTTTTTTTTTTACCTATGCGCGATCCGAGCTACAATTTTCTTTTCACTCGTAGTATAGAGCTCATCGGACTTCATCGTCCGCGGGCACCTTCTTTTCTCGGGGAAAAAACGGGAGAGCAGAAAAGAATTGTATATAAGGAAATTCGAATGAAACAACATATAAACTAATGTTCATTGGCTCAGCCAACATTGCAAAGCAAATCCTCCGATTAAAATCATTAAACTCTTCACAAATATCACAACAAATTCACGCACCTCCGCAACGCTCTTCCTGCGGCGAGGGCGATCTTCTTCTGCAGATTCCTTCGGTTACGCCAGCCTCGCTGTGTTCCGGGAGCGCTGGAACTGCGATCACTCTCGTACGGACGACGAGATCCAATCAAGGATTATCAATCGGTCTTACGACCGCGCGGGGAAGACCTAGGGCTAAGTCTCCTCTTTTATTTTCGTCTCATTGTTAACCTTGGCGAGTTTGGCGAGAGTCTCCTCCTTAACATTGGTTAGAACAGTCAGAGAGTCCTTCACGGCGTGGTAAATGATGTTCTTGATCTGTAGCTTGTCCTCGTGATTGGTGTGGGTGTCGGATAGTGCACGGAACTCCTGGGTCAGGTGGAAGCAATGTGAAACGTTCTCCGGCGATACGAAATCCTCGGCCACCTTTATACAATTTTGGAGATTGCGGACCTGATGTGGCGCGCCAGCTGGCACGAATACCGCGTCGCCTAGACACTGGACGATAGCGTATCTGCGATAAGATGTTAAAATATTATTTTAATAAAATTCTGCTGCAAGCGACGCGTTCTCTCTTCCAACGAAGAAGTTCTTTGAGAAACTTTTTTTTCAATTTGAGAGCATGTAATTTTTTAAAAGGCAACTCACCCTTCGACACCATATTCTCGATACAATCGTTCGCGCAATGGTCCATCCAAGTAACAACTCTGATCGTGTATGGGATCGTGATGTGGTTCCAAACGAGCTCCGCGTTCTAAGGCAACGGCATTCAGAAGATCTCGAATTTTGTCCGCGTCACGCGCCGCGTAAATGTGCCACAGAGCACCGGGCTTCTCCTTCTCATCGCGAGCGCGTCGACGCGTCAGAATATCACAGCCTGCTTCGTCTATCGCTCTCATCGTCTCTGCCCTAGCTGTAAATGCGTAAACGTTACAGTTCGATTAATTATCGAAGAATCAATTATTATGTCGACAAGAACATTAGTGACGCAAATGAATAATACAATTCCGCGTCAAGATCAAAATCACATGAATACGTACCTTTGAGACTTTCGTCGTTATTAACATCCTTTGGCATTCCTACGTACACCATAACGTTCACGGCGTCCGAGATATCAAGATGAAGATTAGTCGTGCCTTTGTTGGAATGAAGAGCAGAACCGTAGGCGTTGTACATCTTCGGGCCCAGATCTGGTCTCACGAAGCAATTAGGCAGTCGACTCGCCAAATTTAATCTGCCGTTTCTATGCGTGTACTCGGACAATGGAAGAACCTTCATCAGATCCGTGTATCTCGACGGTAGCAACTCGGCGAAGTCTTCGCCGGGCGGCCAATCCTTCAGTTTCAGCAGCATGGGATTTCCCCGCTCGTCCTTGAGCCGCTTGGAATAGTACTCGAAGCCCTCCCAGAACTTGCGCATCGGCTGATTCGGCACCAGATTGCCGGTCATGCAGTTAACAAGATCGTTCTTCTCATCGCCGAAATCGCGGGCGAACGAATCGGGATGCCAGAGATTCATGTCCAGCGCCTTGGCGACGTCCGACACGATCACCGGCTGCCCCCGCTTCCACTGGTCCTGGAATATTCTGTAGTTGTTCGGATTATTCGGGTCGATTAATCTCAGCAGCTTGCCGTCGCAGAGCCAGGAGTGCGGTACGTCCGGATAAAGACTCTGGCTCTCCGTCCCCGTCATAATTCTGATTGGTAGCGGCTCGCGACCGCGCTGCATCCACTTGTACCGTCGCACGAAGTGCTTCAATTCCCGCGGCTTTTCGTCGTCCAGGCCGCTGTCCTTCTCCTTCTTCACGCTGTGCTCGATCACGCTGGATATTACCTCGTCGAGCGTGTCCATCTTCGACTTCTTGCCGGACTTGGCGACGTTGTTCTGCGCGGCGTTGTTCACGGCGCCGCCCGAATTGTTCGTGGGCGAATTCGATCTGGATCCGCCGCTACCGTTCGACTTGTGCGACGGCCTTATGAGCAATTCCCGCAACGTGGAGTAATTACCCTCGCGATCGTCGTCCGAATCCGAGCTCGAGCCGCTCTCGTTCTTGTCCTGATTCTGCAGCGCCACATCCGCCAGCCAGTTTAGAGGCGAGTTTTTGTCCTCGCCGTTGGTCTTGCTCTCCGACGCGCCGTTAGATTCGTTTACCTTCTTCTCCTCTTTTATCTCCTGCTTCACATTTCCATTGAGAACCGGCACGGAGTCGCCCTTGATCAGATTTCGAAGAATCTCGTTTGGCTGCGACACGGCTACGAGGGAACACGCGCAGTGCTGCGGGATTCCCCATTCCGTACGGCACTCGTGCAGACGCTGACCCAGTCGCAGAAGACCGTCGCCGGCGATGATCTGCGTGAGCATGAGTCGCTCCGGTTCGTGCACTTGCCTGTTCGTGCAAAGAAGCCACGAAAAGTCGTCCCTGTCCTTTCCGCTCTCGCCCCAGATTTTCACCGTTCCATTTTTACGTCCCTAAATATTAATACGCGACTATTTAATAAACTATCTCGTTTAAAAGAGGAAGAAACAATGACAAACTATATTAATGTCAGTGTTAAAAAGCTCAAAATGTTAAAATAATATATCATGTGATATCAATTAAATTTTTGTCATCATGTAATTCCTAGCGTTTAAATGAAAAAAATATATATATAAAAAGAAATATATATACATATATATTTAACTTACCTTGTAACAATCAATGCACACGACAAAGCCGCATTTGCCACAGGCCCAATGATAATTGAACAGAGTAGTCTCGCACACGTCGCACATTTCTCGAACACCCTGGATCACTCGTTTCCACGCTACTGTTCCGTCTACAACCCCCGAACTCGCTGTCAAAAGGTAATCATAATCGACGCGCAAAGCGTTAAAACATGCGAACAAAAGAAATTATGCAAGCGAAATCATGCAGCCTGATATTTAAACGAGTTGTAATTTTGCAAAATAATAAATTGAATTAAATACAAGAAAAATCAGTGCAAATAATACATAAAAAATAGGTGTATTGAAGATAATTTAACATTGATGATAATATTAATTTTAACATAAGTTAATACATGCATCACATTTATTTTAATGATATTTGTGTATTTTAATTACATGTGTGCGTTGATTGATACGAACAATAATGGTGGATCAGTTTGAAAAAAATATATTGTAAAAAAAGAACAAAATGTTACCTTCGGCCATATGTTCTTGGAGGGCGTCCTTCTCTTGATGTAAAAGATCACAGAATTGATCGCCAACTTGCCGAAGCAACCGATGAGCCGTTTCTAAGTCTAGGTCCTCTCGGTCTCCTTTGTCCTTTTCATTTTTCTCCGATTTGTCATCCTTTCCTGTTGTCTCTTGATTATCTTTTCCTGGTAACCATAATCGAAGGTCATCCTGTAACATTGTAACGATAGTTCTCGCGTGAGAGCATGCATCTCGAATCAAAAATTGTAAGACTCTATTCGTCTCATTTTTAACTGTGTCTCAATTTAACTGTAATCGCTACTGCAACGTGCAACAAGTGAAATGGCATCGATCATCTCGATCTTCGTAAAATTTACCTCGGACGCGTCCTTGTGTGGGTCACTGAATCCCGCTATGGCCAATTGTCCGTTTTTGGTATAACGCAGTCTGCGAAACGCGTAGAATCTGCAGAAGATATTCTGAGGAAGGTTCTTGGATCGCTGATGCGGCGTCCATCGGCACTCGCGGCACTTGGCCAACTTCGGAGCCACCTCGAAACAGGCGCCGTCCTGCAGCCAGCTCTCGCCAGTTTTCTTCAGTTGCGATATCGGCGGCTTACGAAAGGGATCGCCCCGTCCGCCGCTCCCGCCTGGGCCGTTGTTACCACCACTCGTACTGTCGTCCCTGCGTTCCTTCTTCTGACGGGGTTGTTGATCCTCGCCTCCCACTTCATTGCTCTTCGTAGTCTTTGGTCTCCTACCACGTTTCCTAGGTTCCTTGTTGTTTCCTGCATAACAGATCATGTACCTCGCTTCATCAAGAAGTCTGTTGTCGCACTAATTTTTGTGCATAATTTTAATGTTAGATCCATTCAGTGTTAAAAAGCTCATAATAATAACGTATCACAGTATTATCAACTTATTTTATATTCATATGTCATCATTTATATGATATCTTAAAAGTATAATGTATGTGCAACTCAGTGTAATGACATAATCAGGGAACAGGGTAAGTGCGTGAGATCGAATTAATGAAATTTGAAAGAAGGTAGCGAACTCGAAAAAAACATCCAAGTAACCACGGGTCTCTAAAAGTCTTTCCTTTTCCTTCTTTCAGAAAATGGAATTCCGCGAGAATTGTAAATGGCGATTGAATCTGCTTTGTCAATCACTTTTTGATTCTCTCGAGTTCTCGTACAATCTCTTAAGCGAGGGAATAAAGTCGTACGATCATGGAACACGGACCACTTACCCTGCAAGTGAATAGTTAGTTCACCTGATGGCAAGTCCATTTACAAGAAGCTACGTCAACTAACCGTTTCCCGAGGAATTGTTGGAATTGGCCGTGGTGTGTCGAACCCTCGACGCAGGCTGAATAGAGCTCAACTGTTCGCTGGTGTCGCTGGCTGAGCCCGCCTCGCTCTCGTTGCTGGACTCGCTGCCCGCGCCGCCGCCCTGCTTATCCTCCTTCCTCCTCCGCTGATCTTCCGCGGCCGTTTGTTGCCTCCGTGCGGCGCCCTTCTTTCGTTTTACCTACCACAGGGCACAGATTATTAAGTAGTCAGGAAGTTCATGCTCTTGCCGCATCTACCAGCCGAAGCTACTAAAAAAACTGCCCACACTACTGCTTCAGCGCTACCATTTGGCACATCAAGGTTTAAAAAGGTCTATCTAAACCTAAGCAAAGTCAAGAATTACGTCACGCATAATAATATCTAGACAGTTCTATCACATACACACACCCACACTATTGCATTCACGCTACCTCTTACTTTATTCGCACGAATTGATTCGCACTTTCCCCTCAATTTTGATTCTCGAACGTTTATGGGGTTTTTACAGCGTCTTTAGATTGAATAATAAATAAAAGAGCAATCTTTTCGCCCAAATTCCTTTACTACTCCAAAATCTAGCAGAGAATAATCAGTTCCAACGAACGTCCGAAGTCGCCGCGTACCAAGCGCAATACAATTACAACATTTCTCGGAGCATGATGCAACATTCCGTTCGAGGTCGTCAATAGCGGTCTACCGTTTCGATTTGAGCTCGATTCAATCGCGGAATCTCCGGTAAAATCAAAACTACTGTACGAGCAATCTCCGATCATCTCGCGCAATTGGAGGTTAGGTCGCGATTATGACGGAAATTCCTGGCAACGGTGATATTTACCCCTTTGCGAGTTTCGTCCATGGCGAGAATCCTGTCACTCATCACCGATGTGCAAAAGCTCGTCGCGAAATTCCGCTCGGTGACCGGTCAATTAATTGCTAACAAAGGTACGTGACGAAACACTTGTTACTCGTGCGACATCCGCTACCCGTGATTCATGTTGCACGGCGCACGCCTCTACGTAGGAAAATGGCGTCATTTGCGCGACATTTAAAACTCAGCTTACTGAACGGTAACCCAGAAACGTCCGTTGAGGAGGAGAGATAAGCAACGTTTCGACTTCGAAATAGTCTGTTTTCTCAGAAATCAAACGCGTAGAATTCAAACGTACTATGTTCATACAATTCAAAATAAATATTTATGCAGAACGAATTTATACTTTCGGCGGTTTAATTTTTAAAAACAATACCCAGGCTTTTCTCCCGAAATCGCATTGATATATTAATTGATAGATAATGTTAAAAATTTTATCGTATGTATATTTCTATTAGTTAAATATTTAATTAATAGATTGTAAATAATATTAATTTTAACATCAAAATAAAAAGGGCATATCCGGTGCAAAGATAAGATTTTAATCGCAAATTTAATCGCGATAATATTACGATAATAACGATAGTAATGTAAGAAAAAAGATGAGTACTCGAACTCAATTACTGTTTTTTTTTTCAGAATATAAAATATATATTTTTTTAATTAAATATTCTCAGTCATGAGTTTTTCTTTCTATGACAGTTGCAAATTAAGAACTACGGCATAGCAAACAAAACTACTGCATATTCATGCTTTTGAGTTCTACAGATTACGAAATTTATTGCCTGAAGGCACGATACCAATAACGAACTTCATCACTTCCAGTGACTATACATATAATTAAACGAGTGACTAATGCTAGAGTTTTTAGTAAACTTAATGCTCGCGATTTATTCAAATAGTCGTTTATGAATAATTTATTCACTGACCATAAGATATAAAAATGATATCAAAACAACGAATGTCAATATGTTTAAAATATATTATTTATGATTATCAAAAGAATATAAAACAATTCGATAATTAACGTCATAAAAATTGTTTTATAACATATTAAAAAAATACAAATTTAGATTAACTTTGCATCCAACGTACAATTGCAGATATTTTTGCAATTTTATTTCAAGAATTTCAATCAATCGATCGTAAGATCTAGTATTATTTTTCATGCCTATTATTATTAAATACTCTTGTATAAAATTATATTATTCAATAAAGAAAACCAGTCTTTAGGAAGAAACTAGATAGTACAAGCGAGTACTAAACTACCAGCACAACATACGCACTCCAAATTGCAAACAGTACCTTCCAGCGAAAACAAGGCTACCGTAAGCGATCTGTATAGATAGATACCTTGGGTGGCTTCCGTTTTGGCGGCGACTTCCTCTCCGGGTCGCTGCTAGACGAGTCCTCCTGCGGGGTTTTGCTGGTATCGGTGGCGTGACCGTTGAGCGACTCCTTGTTCGCCGGTTTCCGGCCGCTCTTGCCGGTAACTTTGCTCTTGTTGATGCTGTTCACTGCCATGCTGCCGATATTGTGGATCGAATTGACCGCGCTGGGCAAACAGGTGGTCGGCGCGTTGCTGTTGTTCGCGTTCGACGACGCGTTGCTGCTGTCGCGGTCCTTGCTGTTCGAGGACGGTGTCTCGCGGGGGATGTTGAGAGGTAACGTGACGCTGCTGGCCATGCTGGTGGTGTTCTCGGTGCCGTCTTCGCAACGCGAGTGTCTCTGCAGCCACTTCTTCTTCAATTTGTGCACTGGATAGCTGGTGCTGCTTGGTGGTCTCGGTGCCGGACTGTTGCACTCGCTGTCCGCGTTGCTGGGGTTCGTCTTAGCGGGCGTACTTGGCGCACTGGGCGCCGGACTGGGTGCCGTGGACGGCGCCGGGCTGGGGATGGGCGCCGGACTTGGTGCCGCGCTCAACGGCGCCGGATTCAGGGAGCATACGCTGCCGGTGCTGGCGGGTCGTACGGAGCTGTCGCCGCTGGCGATCCCCGGTGCCGGACTAACCACCGTCACCGTGCGCTGCTCCTGCGTCACCTGACTGTTCGGCTGCGCCAGCAATGCCGCAGTGTTGACAACTGTCGTGATGGACGTGGCGGCCGAGGCGATAAGCGGGCTTGGCTCGCTTACCCTGGAGAGAACGGGCGGGCCGACGGATTGCAAGGATAACGGCTGCGGTTCCTCGGTCCTTCGCTTCTTACAAACCTCTAAGGACACCGGCTGACCGCTGGCATTGTCACACAACAACGGCGTCGGTGCTTTCCTCTTGGGCGAGCCCGACCTCTCCACCCCGAGATCGAGCGGTTGCGTCTGGAAGGCCGTGGTGATATGGGACTGCGCGTGCTGCAACGTCTGGCCGGGTTGCTGGTGCGGGCTGGTATTGAGATGCGCGGGATGAGCTGGATGAGCGGGATGAGCGATCGGCCTGGAGAGCGGCGCCGAGGCGGCCGTAGGCGGCGAGCCGTGCAACGTCGGCGGCGGCAGTTTCGCGCCCGGCAACGAGCCGGCGAAGCCGCGGCTGTCGTAGACGGACCGGCTGTGCGCGGGCGGCGGCAACGGCGGCGGCGGCGCCCCGTGATGATGAGGCACTTGCTGGTAAGGCGAGCTACCGGTCTTCGAGGTCAGTGGCATCGGCGCGGTGACAGGCGTTTCGGAGGCACGGCAGACCGGCGTGCCGGTTATAATGCCGCAGTTAGGCTTACCGTACATGTGCGGCGGCGCCGGGCTGCTGACTTTCGGCTTGGAGCCGGCCGGCGGCGGCGCGGCGTAGTGCGACGACGTCGTCGGCGAGGCCGTGGGCGGATGCGGATGCGTGTACGGATGCGTGTACGTGGACTTGCCCGTGTACGGCAGACCCGCGGAGTCCGGCCTGCTGAGATAGCGCGTTTCAGGCGGCGATGGATGTGGCGGTGGCGGCGGCTGGTGCGGATGCTGCGGCGGGGCATGCGGGGATTGGCGGGGGTTGTGCGAGTGCAGGCGCGGTTCGGGCTGCGCCTGCGGCGGTGGCGGTGGATGGCCGTGCGGACTCGGCAGTTGCGTCGTCGTCGTTGTCGGCGCGCCACCACCGCCACCGCTGCCGCCGCCGCCGCCGCCACCACCGCCGCCGCCGCCGCCACGGTGGTGACTCGCGGACGTCGCGATGCTCTTTGCCTGCAGACTGTCTAGATGCGCGGGATGCAGGTGATGCGGGCTCTGCGTCGGGCTTCTGTATTCGTACGCCGACGACTTGTGCTGCGGCGGCACCGACTGGACGTTCATGTAAGGCATTATCTTCGGGCTGGACGAGTGCTGTTGCGGCACCGGCGTCTTCGGCAGCTCCCTGCCCTCGTTTTTCACGATCACCGAGCTCTTGTGATCCGACATCAGGGACGGCGGATTCTGCAGCACCTCTCTGCCATGATGGTCCCTCTCGAGGCCGCCGGCCAACCCGCTCTTGCTCGATAGCGACTTGTGCGGCCCCATCTCGTTCTTTAGCTTGAGCTCGTGCAGATACGACGTGCAGGATGGCTGCGGGTTATACGTCGCCGAGTAATTCACGCCGAACAGATTCACGTTCGGCTCGGCTTTCGGTAGCGAGCTGTGCGTCGGTACCACCGACGGTTTCTCGTGCAGACCGACCTGTAACGACGATTTCGACGTTCGCGAGTGTGCCGGTGGCGGGTACTCGACTTTCCCGGGCATGTTCAAAGGTCGAACCTGAAACAACGTGTTACGTGTCATAAAACGATTCGCCGGGTCGTAAATCGTTCGTCGCAAATTAATGTGTTCAATTTTAACTTTCCATTTCTACTAAAATAATAATTAATGAAGGGCTCGAGATACACGAGTGATATATAAATACACGATCTTCCTGTATTTCTCGCCCATTCAAGCGATACTCATCGTCGCCCTGATTTAGACAATTCCAATGTTTTTCTCGGCTATCTCGCGCGGAGATCGCCGAGGAATACTGCGTACCTGTTGAGCCGGCGGCGCCGCTGCTGCGTAGTAGGCCCTCTGCGCGGCGTGATCCCTGGCCTCGACCTGCCGTTGGTGCAGCCTCTCAGCCGCCACCATATGCTCCCGCTCACGGAAGTCCCGCTCCCGCTCCCGCTCCCGTTCCCGCTCGCGTTCCCGAACCTCCCGTTCCTGCTCGCGTTGCTGCTGCTGCGCGACGGTGGGATGCGCGGCGGCGGCGGCAGCGGCGGCGGCGGCGGCGGCGGCTGTGGCGGACCCGCCCGGTGGACCGCTGGGATGACCGTGGTGGCTGGCGGCGGGGTGACCCGTCAACGCCCCGTGCGTCCTCGGCGGCGGTACCTGCGGCATGAAGGCGCTCCAACCAGCCATCGAGGCCGACTGCATGTTCCTCTGCGGGACATAAGACACCTACTTCAATCAATACTGCCAATCACTTTCGTCGCTTATCGCTTAACGATTCATCGGAGATACGTTCGCGCGCGACGAGCGCTATTTTATCTCTCGCGTTTTATCTCAACGATACGGTCTCTACGAAATTCGCTCTCCGAAAATTGGAAAGGTATTGCGCAAAAAGTTTGATCAAGATTGATAGCGTTAATCCTCTTTTTTTTTTTTAAATAAAAATGTCAGTTTATTGGAGATTCTACAGGCACAGATTAAAAGATCACGATTTTACGATTACAACTTCTCTCTATATACGAATGCATACATATTTATAATGCTATTAGATTCGCAATTTATTTTTGAGGCGGATTGGAACGCGCGGAATTAGCACAGCTGCGATCTTCGGGTAAGAATTTAACTTAAAATACGATGATTCACAGTGTTTACAAAAAGAAGCTCGGAATATAAATTTTACGTTTATGCATTTCGCGCGTCCTCCGCACGCGTTCCAAAGTCAATGTTTATCGCTACATTCTGTTGTTATGCAGATACCGCAGTCCAGACGGCGCGTCATTCAATTGTCGGGCAAATAACGAGCAAACACAGATGGTGCGCAGCGGTGTCACGCGCGTGTGCAATAATTATTGTCCATTACGTTCCTGCCGAGGTAGAAGCACGCGGCGCGATTAAAAGAAAAAAAACACCCGTCACGAATACGATTTTAGCGTCGTCCCGACGACGTACGTGATCGCCGATCCCGATCGCGATTCGCGGTAACTCGTGCCACCTGACAAGGTGACATCCGATGGAAAATCACTCATTTGCGCGCGATCTCCCCGAGATAACACGTGCCGTTCGCGTGATAATGCTCCCAATTCGCCAACGAGAGTTCTCGCTGGTGCGCGCGGAGACGCTCGCGCAACTTGCCCGGGGATTTTCCGCGTGTATCATCGGGTCACTCGATTCCCGTGCGAGTAAAAACTTTTTCTCGCCTCAATGTCGCGTGTCGTAACGTCCCGCACGTGGATCAGAATCGCGGAGTTTCACGCTATACCGTTTAAGTAGTGCCGCGACATAAGGGAGCAACCGCAGCTCGAAAGGGCGTAACGATGAAAAATTCAATTTTTTTACGTTTCTAACTCGACATGCAACCTCGACATCTCCATGTGGCGAGCACGGAATTAATTCATTCGTGAAATTCGAATGCCGTTTCGTGACAGGAAATCCGAGATGCGTGTGAGAGAGAGAGAGAGAGAGAGAGAGAGAGAGAGAGAGAGAGAGAGAGAGGCGTGCGCGCGCGCT
>NW_012026889.1:837149-870869 GCF_000956235.1 Wasmannia auropunctata
GAGAGAGAGAGAGAGAGAGAGAGAGGCCTGTGCGAAAAACACAGATGAGGTCTCTGCAAGAGAAGCCGGAGTCCGAGAAAAGTGAATTGGAGCGACGTCCGAGTACCCTGCAAGAGTAAGAAAAAGAGGCGCGAGAGATTCGTATGATTAACGTCGCGCGAGATTGCGTTCGGACCGACTGACTTCGTTAATGCCACCCCGGCGCCGTAAGAGGCCTCGAAAATAACTCCTCGCGAAGTTACCGGACAAACTTCGACGTATAACTAAGTAATTTCCCCGGGAGAGGATCAAACAAACAGCTTCCGCTCGTTGCCGACGCTCGTCGATTAAACTCCGTCGAGAAACTCGTTTCTGGAGCGACTGGAAGGTTGTAAATTAATGTAATCAAGTAACCGGCAAGTAACGAAGCAAAGGGGGCGATGGTAAATATTGTTTTCCTGTTTTCCCCGGGATTCGAAATCTCGGGTAAATACGTCAGTCATCACCGAAGTTGCAGGCTGCAACACCTCCCTGAAACTCGCGCGTTACGGGCGCGTTGAAATTTCTCCCCGGAGAGTTGATGATTTGCCAAACCTATCCAAGCTTTTGCCTCTCTGCGATCGTAAATAAAGCGATTATTTCAAACGCGCCAATTCACTCTCGAATAAAATATAGGCGAAGTTATTAAAATTCACTTACAAAAGGAATGAAGAAACTTATATTCTATCCTTCGATTACGAAATGAATAATAAAGAGATAGGTTAATCCTTAAAAAGTTTCTCCAATTCCAAAGGAGATTTTCACGTTGATTTGCAAATACTTTTATAATTTTCGCTATCGACCTAGTTTCATAAAAAAATGTTCAACATGATAGGTAAAATTTTTCCTTCAAAATAGAGCACACGCTACGTATTTTTTGTTCTCAAGTCGAGGCGAGATCAAGGCCATGTGTCGAGAAAAGAAAGGCCTTTCGTCGTAAAAAAGAAAGACGTCGCCGTCCTTGCGGGATGACAGAATTTTTTACGAGACCGGGAGCGGGAGCTCTCCGCTAAACCGCGAATCAAATTATAGACTTGTGAGAAGAAGGTTTGCTATGCTAATGGAGAGACGCGAAGTAAATGTCAACCCACATTCTGTTTACCTCGATGCTCGCGTCATCGACTCGCGCGCACGTTTTATGCGCGACGCGTCGCGTCCTTACAAAAAGAAGATGTAACGAGGGCGACGTCGTGCACAAAAGCCGGCAAGGTCCTCGTTTAAAAGTGCTCGGCAAACGTAACGTAGCGCGCCAACATCACGCCGGTATATACATCTAATCGCGCGGATACCAAACCGTCGCATTGCATCACACGCGTCGCTTATCTGTAAGCCGACTTTATACAGGCGCTTATCTACGGAAAGGTAGGAGAGAAAGAGATAGAGAGAGGGAGGGGGGGGGGGAGAGAGAAAAAAAGAGGCACACGCACGGGAGCTTTGCACCCGGGCATAATAGGAAGCCTGTTTACATTCCTTGTCACCGGCGCGCGAGTTCGCGCGCGCGGATGAATTATAATCACGCAACTTTCATGCGAAACGTTACGTCTTCTTGCGACACTCTATAAATATTCCTGTATATATCCCCCGTCCCTCCCCCTCCCCCCCTCGCCATTCACCGAGGCACGGACTTCGCGCGCGTTCATCGAATGACAATATCCCGGCCGGTTTGGCGAACGACAGGGATATAACAATTTCACTTGTCTCGTATTATCCGGTGCTTCAAATACTCGCGAGTAAACCGCGCGACGTGCGGTGCCTCGGTATTATACTTGAGCACGCCACGCCGCCGGGGGGTATGCGGGTCGCGCGGCGATGTAGGACGACGACTGCGAGCGGCGAGCCGACGACGGCGGCGAGCGAGCGAGCGAGCGAGCGGGAGGAACGGAGAGACGGATTATGACCGATTGCACGTAATAAAAGCGACGTGCCATTCAGAGTCAATCAAGTGCCGCTCGCCATTGGTTCGTTGACTTTCTCTCCTGCTTGAACTCCCAACCCGCGCGCCCGATTAACTTCTCACGCGAGACGCGCGCTTTTTCGCCGTCTCCTTCGCACCCGTTCGAGTGGGTATACACACCCGGCTATTTACTGCCTACGAAGAGATTTTTTTTCGCTGCTCCTCTCATCACTAGGGGAAATATATCGCCAGGGAGAGAGAGGGGGGGGGGGAGACCGGAGGTTTAGCAATCGCCGAGCGCGGATCACGAAGTCACGTTCATGGTGCGAATGGTAATGTAATCCGGAATAGAAATTGCCACGCAATTCGTAGTTGATTCTATTAGACACTCGCCGTACGCTAATATACTACTGAAAACTTTCTAATCATGCATTTATGTCCACGTAAATCGCTCTTACATTGTACTTAAATAAATCTAGATATTTAAATCAGAGATAAGAGAAAGGTTTTATTTTACGAAAAATCATGTAACAATGTCTAAATGTCATCACTCCAATATATCACGTATTTATAATCTTATAATGAGTGTCGATACGAGATTTTCGTTATCACGATATGTAAATACGTGAGTCATCGACATATGGATGAATTGTACAAAATGGAATAATAAGATAATTAATATATCGCTGAAGAGGAATAACGAGAAAATTTCAACGTGCCGATCCACTTGTAAAGAGCGCGACGCTATAAATTTCATCCTACCTTCCTTCATGCCATCATCGCTCCGATTACCTCGCTTATCGCGCGCGCCTTCATTGCGTGTGTTATTACAGAGAGGAAATGATTTGCGCAGATATAGCGCAAGCTGAGTCATATCCAAGGAAAGTTTAGGTCGTCTCGTAACACGATCGACACAACAACAATCGCGTGTATCGGGAGCGGCGCGACGACGGGCCCCCCCCGACACGCGGATCGCGCGCGGAGGGTGTCGCGTGTATCGGAAATATCGCGCGCGTAGATACGTGATCGTACTTCTCGAACACGTTCCCGAAGTAATTACGGGTCGCCGAGCCCGAAGTACAGTTTTCTCCCGTCAAGGACATCCGTCAAACGGTACGGGATTAACGATTATAACGGCACTGCGCCTCGGCAGTGATTATCCCATTTTTTTTTCTTTACGAGCGCTTGTCCTTGAAGCGATCGCAAACACGTTGATATTAGTAGATTAGGAATCTTAAGTCGCTCGTTACGTGAGCAGTTTTTTTAAGCGAAATCGAGTCGCAGGATGCGAAATTGGACGCTACAATTTTTATCCCGAGTGCGTTATGTACTTGCGAAGTACGAGCTTTTCGAAATGACTTGCGTTTAGCATAAAACTCTTTTCTTCTGCCTCCATTTCTCGCGACGTTAAACTGAGGGACGGAATATTCAAAGGAATCGAAAGGCATAATTGAGAAGAATCGCTTTGTAAGAAACGCTTGAAATATCCGATGCACAAAGGCGGTCGTAACTCTTCTCTCCTTTCTCCCCCTTCTGCCTTCTTCCTAACGCGATATTATATCGTGTCTATCTCCGTCATTTATTACGCAATGTAGCATGAGGTACTGTAAATAACTCGTAAAATAATATAGATCTATTATCGACCTATCATCGATCACGCGGAACACAATCCTAGAATTTTTCCGAAGAAACAATAGCAAGAAACGAATCTTCCTTCTAAGAAAACTACATAACTACCTTCCTGTCAATTTCAATTTCCTTTCCTATAAATTTCTTTACGCATAAACGAAAGAAACATCGATGACGCTCGTTGCGCAAACTGCCTTTTTACTTGATTTATTTCTTACTTAAAATTCTGCGCATTTATTTATATCAAAGGCAAGATAAGAATCGCGTCATTAAACAGACAGCTAAGAACAACTTTCATCGATCGCTAATCAGTCATCGAACGAGCCGCCGCGAGCAATAGTCGAAGGCACGATAAGCATTCGCGCACTTTATCGATCGCACAAATGACCGGGCGTTATTATCGCCCATTGATTTGTAACCGCTATACGACTGTCAGATCGATACGCGGATAAACCTGTTCCCTCGTGGGAATGTGCGAGCCGTTTCTGAAACAATTCAAAGTAATTGCTTTCGTTTCGCCCAGAGTAAACACTGGCGCGAGAATCCTGCACCGCAGCGATCCAGCGCGCGCGCACGTCGCTCGCGGGGCTTTCGCGACACGTGAGAACTTCATTTAAAGTTATACGCCGATAGCTCGTTATCTCGGTATCGTGACCCCTGACCACTCTCTGGATACTTGTGTGTGACGATTGTGCAACAGGCGGAGAAAAAAGAGAAACAGGCGGAAGCGAGCGGAGGGCGTGCGTTTCGTCACGCAACGTTCATTTATACTAATTTAAGCTAATTCGAAATTCTGCTATTAAAAATTCTCTGATATCGTAATGTATGCGAGAGGTGGTAGTAAATCAAGGCGCGAGCGTGCGCGCGTGTCGGGAGATGAAATAACGTACATTATAAATAATGCTGCACACACCGGCTGTGCGCTGCACGCGGCTTGAGAAAGAGCACCGCGCGATCGAGATCTCGCTTTCCTTGAACGGGTGTTGTAGAGTATACGTATAACGCAGTCGCCCCGCGTAAAGAACCTCCCGACGACGAGAGCCGAGCGAATTATTCCGATCGCTATATTTCCACGCAAATGCGGGGAGACGATAGCGCCGACTTCCCGGCGCGGCTGGAACGCAATACCACGTCGGTGATAATACCGAGAAATCCTACGGGCGGAGACTCGACCTTCGCGAGCACACTCGGCGAAAAACGAGGCCGGTATACGCGATTTCGATTCGCGGTGTCGTATTATATTTTGCAAGGGCCGCGCGAAATCGCGCGGTCGTCGCGTAAAAGGAGGCGGTTGCGCGCTCGTCAGCAAGCGAAATCGGAAGCGTCACGGCACCGAAATTCGCGACGCGAGTTTCGCCTAGGGGCGATATCTTATCGCGCTTGCGCGCTATAGACAGCGCGAGAATATTACGCCGCCATTCGCAAACAGATAACGGTAAGATAACTATTGATAAGGCGAAACGAAGAACATTCGGTATTTACTTTTACGACCACGCAGACGCACTCGAAACGACAAAGGAAGAAAAAAAACAGCGGGAGGAAAGAAAAACACGTGCCTTTCACCTGTACGCTCGCCCTCGGTCGAACGAAAAGGATCGCTCGAGGATGAAGTTACGACTCGAGTACCATCGAACGATCAGTCCGTGAGATCCGGCCGGATAATTACACGTTTTAACGACGCGACGGCTGTTAAAAAAAAAAGACGAGGTCTTAAAAATCCTTCTCATCTCGCGTATCGGCGACGAATGTATATTTTTACTGTCATGAATATTCCCGAGACACTCTTATTATAGAAGGAAAGAAAAAATATCTCTCCCAGACGTGAAAATAAAAAATATATATATTAAAAAGTTCTCGGGCATCGATTAGGCACAATTTAAAAATTTCTACGATTTCTACTATTTAATATTTTCAAAATCTCGTAGCATACGAGAACGCAAAGATTTCGTGTTAAATATATAAAATTTTTATTTTTAACTTTCGCAAGAGTTAAAAGTATGATAATCGGTTGTCCTTAATTCCATATATTTTTGCTCCGTGTACCTTTCACTCTTAAATAAATATCGCGAAATTTTCGATCATCGGACGAAATCTTATACCTAATATTAATTTTTTTTAATGTTATACCTTTCACTTTTATTTATACGTCTGAATCACATACCGATTACTTACTCGGTTTTCGTACGCAATTTTACTTCAAAACTAGAAATGTATCGCGTTATTATTAATCGATATTTATTTCTCCTGTATTGAAAATGTAACGCGAATTTACCAATCTCTTTCTTCAACATATGCAACTACGCCGAACTCGAAAGGAGCTGCGCCAAGCACTTCGTAAGAGGCTAAATTCGCTGACGACACTGTCGAGGAAGCCTGACTGCTTCTTATGCGATTGGATATGCAACACGAGGAACGTCGACTGTGCACCGCACACCTCGACCGTTGTATCGTCGTCGCGCTATCGTCTCCACTAACACACGTAGACGGTGCTTCGTAAGCTTTCCGTTAAAGTTTCGAGCGTATCCCGCGACAAATCTAAAAAGGCCACGTCGTTCAGCAAAAAAATCTGATACTACCGCCGATCGTCTTTCCTAAATCAAATATTTAATTTCTTCGTCGGGGAAGAAGACGGAAATTAAGTATTTAAAGCCGTCCGTCTTCCGTGTAACAAGAAAGATCAATGCTTTTGTCGCACGAAGTAATTTGTATTTTACTCACGGACACGATAGGGGATATTTCACGTGTTATTCCCGTGCGCAGCCTTTCCGCTGAGAAAGTTGCAAGAGTACGGGATACAAGATGATGACCGTCCAGTAAATAAACGATGAACCAGTACGCGATAACCAGCCGTCGAGGTGTCGTGCACACACACATCGGGCATACGCGGTGCCTATCTATTCAATGCCGGATGCCTAACGGGATCTTTGAATTTCTATTGTGCGTCGCGCTATTCAGCCCCGGCACAATGGCACACACAGAGCGATTATTGTACTTGAGCCTTTGCGCACGGTTGCGGGGTGTATACGGCGCGGCGCGTGAAAAGAAAACGCATCTTGCGTACCTGACCTCGCGCGGCGGTCTACGCACGACGCGTATATCGCGCAATTACGGCGACGTTAACTGCCACAGCCGGCTGACTTGTCGTACGTATCGCGAGAAATTAGCGAGGGAGACCGCGGCAGCTTTGTGCACGCTAATGAATACGTCTCTCTAAATTTCCCACCGCGGCATGTTTCATCATTACAAGACACAAGAGCGTACCTGTGTCCCTTTTACACTTGCGCGTACAAAGGATTACGTTGTAATTCCAGCCAAAACATTTGCAGTTGCGTTATGTAAAAGAGATTTATATACTTCCGCGAAAGATTTGTGAAATTACCGGCTGGCTGAAATGTGCGTATAGGTTTATGTCATCGTGCAGAGAGGAACGATCGTGCAGATCATCGTGCGGAGGGATTCGCGCGGTCGCAAGATGCCGGACATTAATAACGATGATTGAAGTGTCGATCTACCGAACGATAGGTGTCCCGTCCTTTTCTGCGACGGGGAACCCGTCCCAAGGTCCGCCGCGTGGCAGCGGTGTAATTATAAAGCGCCGGACTTTGTTCGCCGAAACCGATCGTGTAATTAATTTTCAGCCGGCATGGCACTCCGCGAGCCGGCCCGAAAACCTTGACTCACCCGCGGGGAAAAAAAGCGAAAAGAAAATATCCGGAGGGAGAAAGAGAGAGAGAGAGAGAGAGAGAGAGAGAGAGAGAGAGAGAGAGATCGTTGCGCAACCCGATGAAATGCGCGAGAGCGCAGTGGCGTAATCAAGGTTTAATACGGCCTGCTCTCGTGCACTGGCTCAAGGAGCCCTTCACTCTTCAATCTAGACACAAGTCGATTTCGATTTATTACGCCTTTCATCTCCTCGAGAGATCTCCGAGAAGATAATCAGGATCAGGTAATAATACGCGATAATGCAAGCACGTGCGTTATTACGGCAACGCCGAGATAAAGTAAAGTACAAACGTAATCGACGTGCGAGGACGACAGACGCACGATTGTGACGTAGTGTCGTTCGATCGGCAAAGTTCAGTTTCGAATGTTATCTGATGATTTTTCTTTTTTTTTGGCTTGCCCTTTTCGTTTCTGCCCTTCCTGCTTTTCCATTTTTTTTTCTTTTTATCCCTCTTCGCCGTTAACTTTTAGTGAAAAAGACTCCAGCTGCAAAAGTGAAAATCTTCTACCTGTGTCCGAACATTTGTATTCTTTCATGAACTTTAATGTTTAAGATCGACCCTTCTCTTCTTCTCGCGGCATTACTTTGTAAATTATATGCTTTATGTTGGGAGTCTGTATTTTAGGTATTATATTATACATTTTACTTGAAAAGAATTTGCCGTTCGAGCGTACAATATTTCACATGGATTCTTTCTTTATTCCGTCGTTTACTTCAACGTTGTCGAGCGCGTGTGAATCGCGGCGGTCAAAGGTATCGGCCTCGACGACCTCCGCGGCGCGCGGCGCGACCTTCGCCGCGATCGCTGCCGCGCGGAGGACGGTGTCGCCGACCGCCGGAGAAAACACGCCGGCGAGCGGATATATCTAACGGGTCGCCCAATTTACGCCCGATCCCCGAGGCCGTGACGCGCGGGGGAGGAGGGGGAGAGATAGAGAGAGAGAGAGAGAGAGAGAGAGAGAGAGAGAGAGATCGCGCGCGCGTTCCCTTCCATGGTATAACACGCGATCAAACGAGATTAGAGCCCACACATCGCATGCGCGCGTGTGTATCCGTGCGTGAGCTCGTACGCGGCCGTAACTCGGACTAATCCGCCTAACGCCGTCCGTTACGGACTCTCGGGCTCCACCACGCGGTATGTGCTCGCCGCGTATTACGCCATCGTGTGTGCCATGCCTCTCTTCCTCTCCCTCCCCCTCGCGCGAGCACATGCATATATGTATTAAGCCGCGGTGCATATGGTACATGGCACCGGTACACATACCGTGTACATATGTACCACGGATGGCGTGTGTGACCCGCTTACGCGAGAGAACGCGCGCGACTTGCTTTCGCGTATATTACGGATAACTGTACTGCACAGAGAAAAAGAGAGAAAGAGAGGTAGAGAGAGAGAGAGAGACTGGTCGGGTCGCATGCATGTGTGCGTGACACACGTGAACGGGCGAATGCACACACGCGCGCGCAAGCGCGAGCGTGTAAGAAAGAGAAAGAGACGAGCGCGATATTTATGCGCGCGTACGACGCGTCGGGGAGGAAGAGACCGAGTGTTTCTCAGACACGTATATACAACGCGGATACGGTACGTGGACGACGCGGTAATTAACTCCGCGCCGCGGGATTAGAAGGCGTGGGTAACGCCGACGAGCGAATTCACGGCGAGCGAGCGCTAACGGCGAGGAGGCGAGGAAACGTGACGAAATTCCGAGCGCAACCCGGAATGCAGCCGTCGTTCCTAGAGGAAGACGGATCGCGGATGCGTTGCGTTGCGTTGCATTGCGTTGCGTTGCGATGCGATGCGATGCGATGCGATGCGATGCGTTAACACATCAGCTTAGAGCTCGCGCTTACGTTGCACGCCGCGAGTTTGCGATACCGCTCATTTCTCGGCTCCGGAGTGTGTCGATTATTACTTTGCGTGGGTAACGAATTCTCGGAATGCGGAGAAGAGATGGAAATATCGGAGATGAGACATGTGTACATCGAGATTCTTATTTTTAAAAAACACGATAACACTTTGAATATACGGCGATCTATAAAATGTAGGTATTATTACTGAAATTTGCGCGTAAAATTTTCTATTCCCAGGGCGTTTAACTTCGCGCGCGAGACGAGTTTATTTTGAGTAGCCTGCCAAGCTACTAAAAATATCATGACTATTTCTCATTTCCCTGTGATATAAAATTACCTTATAATTAAGAAATTATATTTAAATATATGCACGCCCACAAATTAATTAATATATTATAATATTACGCGAGCGAGATAGACATCAGCATGACTTTAATACCTTACATGACTTCAATTACTTAGAAATATCCGCTACGGTGTATATTTGCATCTCGTAATTCTGTGGGAATGCTCGCATCGAACTCTTTGTGCTCCTCACTCGGCAAAACTTTATTGCATTCCTGTGACCCGCGGGGGAGAAGGAGACGCGCTAAACATCGCAAGTAACGACAACGGCAATCCCGCAACTCGGCGTTTCCCTCGATCCGGTCTGAGAAACCGATAAACGGCCCATTGTTCAAATTCCTCGGAGAAGCGAGTCCGCGAGCGCGGGGGGCATCATCCGTCGCGAAAATATAGCGAGGAAAATCTAGCCGGGCCGATGATCGTGCACGCCGGAGTGCGCGCCCCGGCGACTCTATTGTTGCGCACCGCCGTCGCGCGGAGTGCATAATTAATGACCTTCGTGCCGGCGAGTTTTGCATTGCAAATGCCACTCGCGGAACGTTCGCACGCACGTACGTACGTAACGTATGTATGTATGCGCGCACGCGTATCCGTGCCGGGAATGGAGAAGAATACGGGGGGTGGGGGAGGGGGGGGAGACGGGAACGCGCGCGGACCGTTTTGCGCCCGGACAAGAGCGGCGTGAAAGTTTCGGGTTCGCCGATGATGACGACCGGCACGATCGTGACTTCGCGCGTAGCCTCCTCGTGTATCACTATCGACGGTGACCTCCTTCCCTCGCCCCCACCCCGATCCACCGGATTTGTCATTCACCGACGAAAGCGTATTTCCGCGCTGCATAATCAATTGCGCTGCTAACAATAATCGCGGAATTGCGCGAGGCTTACCCACTGACCTCAAAGCTATTCGAAAGACGCGCTTATATACGGAATATGCACAAAGGGTATAATTTTGCAAAATAGTTCGGCAAAATTAAAGGAGAGAGAGAAATCGAAAAATAGAACTGTATATATAATTAAAATAGGTCGTATCGCCAGAGTATAATTACGCCATTGTAATTATACGGTGAACCGTATAATTAATATCAGTCGGTCGGTTAATAGCGTCGGCCTTTCTCGAGTTATTTGCGGAATGGAAAACCGCCCAAGTGGCTAAATTCTAGTGTGTACAATACGTAACGCTGTCTGCAGGCAATTAATAAACATAAACGTCACTTCTCGAGTATAAAAAAAAACTTTCTTATCTGTACTATCGCTTAATACAAAAGCTAACGATAAATTGTTTGCAATCTTGATGATATAAGAGGCAGCAGTTTTTGCGCGGCGGATGTAATTAATTACATCATATCCAGAAATTATTTTAGCGTTACTAATTTATTGTCGACATTTCTGAGAACATTTGTCATACAAAAATGTTTAAATGATTTCAAAAACATTTCCGTTTAAGTATACAATGACCCTATCAGCTTGTTGTCGAGTCATTTATCTTAACGGTGCAATAGAAGTTTTTCTCAATTGTGAATATCCAACTTTAGTTTAGAATGTTCACAAACAAAAACCTAATGGAATTATTTCATCTGCGATCTTTCTGACTATAAGGAAAGGTCAGGGGTACTATTTATCTTGTCCGTATAAATCGATATTTGTTAATTCGTGTTGGAAATTTACTTTTTCGAAATAATGAAAAATTCACAAATATAAATCTCTAATTTGAAATTCTATCTAATATTTCTACTTCTCCATTCTAAATCTACCCAAGAAAAAAATCCTAACGAACAAAGAGAAACATTGAGAATGCGAGCGATCAAACCAAATTCTTTCACTTTCCAGGCAAATGCTCTTATCATTAATTATCCACGTATTATTCTGCGATTTTAATTTAAAATTGACGATGTACCGCATTTGCAGGATTATTTATATTATCTTTCATCATCCCGTTCTTTTTTCATGCGTTTTCAGTGAGTGCTTACGCAAAATTTATTTTAATCTATTTAGAAATACAAAGATAAATATCCGTTAGAGACTAGCAAAAATTACTTAAGATTTATATACAAAATTTATTTAAAACCTTCATCGGTGTACCAAGTGGAAAAGCGAATCTTTAAAATATCCGTATCGATTTCACCATTTTCACCTCAACGATGGAAGATAATCGGTAATGTGCAACAGCCAACGAGAAGCTATTAAACGCGGATGCGTCATGCATCGAAATTTCACGCTCGCGTTCGTGCCACGCGGATTTTTCAGCGAAATCATTAGCCAATCTCGGATGTGTTGAACGCGTGTCACGGTTCGCCGGCGCGGCGGTTGGCTTGGCGGGATGCCAAGGTCGACGAGCGACGGGGCCGCGCGCGGCGCGAAATGAACCCGCGCTATTGTGCTCGGAAACGCGTTAATCGCGCTTATCGGACAACGCCACCGATGCGCCGAAGCATTGCAAACCTGTCCGCTGACCCTGATGCGAATGTCCTGATATCGCGAACACGTGAACTGCGATTCGAGAGAACGGGCACTGAAGCGAAATCGTCTCGCCGCCCGCTTAAAGTAAAAAGGAATTAAATTCTTTAATTCGCTAATTTTCTACGAGATAGCGCGTCTACGATAATCTCGATGTAAATCGACGAGCGTGTGATGATGAATGTACGGTACACAGCTAAATTATTGATAATGACTTTACCTCATGTCGCATAACATGTTCAGCCATTGAATAAAATGGTTCGGTGCAAGGACTTCCTGAGTTGCCTAGACTACACAGATTTTCCACCATCTGCATCAAATCATACTGATTATTGTGAACTGGTAGCATTGTGGTTATTCTTGATTCACTACACTCTTACTTCACGGCGAAAGTCGTTTTCATCAAATTCACTGAGTTAATATTGTATTGTATATATTAATCTGCAGTTTCGGACATTAAAAATGCATTAACTATATAAACAATGAGTTTAGTTCACGAACGGTGGTTACAAATAAATTTTATATTTCGAAATAACGTAAAAAATAATTTTAGGAGACGTCTGCTTCTTTCGAACCGTACACATCCAGAGATCACTAAAGACTGAAAATTGAACTGGCGCGGACGGATGCAAGTGAGGGTAGAAGAGTCATTGAATTGAAACTTATACCTGAATCCTGAAAAGTTCCTTATCTTTTCAACCCAATTAGTCACAGTTGTATTTGCTTAGGATTATCTGCTTGTCCATGAATTATTATTTGAGAAATCTCAATCACACACACACACACACACATAATTTGTGAAATAATTTTTTTTTACAATTCACATCGCGTGCTTATTCAGAAGTTTCTTTGAAGATTGAAAAAAAATATACTGTATAAATATTCTTTCGCGGAATAATAATCAAATGCTTTAGTAACTAAAATATCACTTTTCACGATACGAAAATAAATTAATAGCAAATGTTTGTTTTAAATAAATTAATTTCATTAAAAAAGAAGAAAGAAAATAAATATAAGGTATTGATTATTGCTTTCGAATGGTTTTATGTGAAAATAACAAATACTTGACAATCGGCTTTTCTTCAATATTTTCTTCTAAGAATTTCTCTCAAAGAAGAAAATTTAAGAAGTAAGCAGAACCAAATATTCCTTTTAACTTTCTTAGAATTTTCTGCTCAGCATCAACAAATTCCATGCCGATTCTTTGCAAATTCTTCATAAATTTTTATCCAAATAAAATTTCTCCGCAACGATTCACATATTTCCGTTTATGTAGATCGCGAAATAATGACTTTATATCGTGAGGCAAAAAACACGCCCTCCTCGAGGGAAACTAGAGCTTCCTCGTTATCAACTCGTTAGGCTCGTTGAGTGGAATGGAATACAAAGGATGCTGCCTTTACGACCCGAAAATGGGGGAAAATAATGGACGCAAGTAATTAGTTGACGAGGATTAGATAGTCCGAATGCTTCCGGATACATTCGTCAAAATTCCGTATAATGTATGTTTAAAAGTCTCTGTAACACATTGGATCTGTGCAAGAATGCAGTCATCTGCTACATATACTATCGAAAGATCGCTTCTACATAAGACAACTATTTTTTATTTAGTAAAAGTTCAGTGAGTATTATATCTGTGCCTTTTACGATCGAAGCTATTTTTTCTCCTTCCTGCCACCCTAACTAATAAAAGCCTCTCATTTATAGCCCGAATAATTTATGTCCTTCTAAAGCGATTCTCATCGGAGAAGAAAATCCAGAAAAATACGAGATCGAAAACAGATAAAACTAACGCATTGCGGAAAATATAAAAAAAACGCGGTTAAAATAAAATAAGCAATAAAGCGTGACATACCCTTTGTTGCGCCAGCTTAAGTGACTCCTCGAAATGTTTATGAACTGCCTGCTCGGCCCTCTGCTTCTCGAGTCTCTCCCGTTCCATCTTGGCCTTTTCCAGCTCGCGCACTTCCGCTTCACGGCGTTCCCTGTAACAGGCAAAGAAAACGGAAATTCAGTCTCCCGCGCGATTATGCGAATCGGTGTGTATAAATTAGCCCGCGGCTTACGAGGTCATTGGCAATTAGGAGCGGACTTAACAATTAAGAGAGCGAATGCACCGTCGTCGAATAGATTTGCATTAGCCCAAATAGTTTTAACGGCACGTAATCTCAGCCTGCAATAACTGCACGTCAATAAAAGTACACAGCTTGTAATTGCTATAACTTGTAATCAGGCTTTATATAAACAAACGTTACCACATGTTGGATAATTAAATTCTTCTCTATCTTTCCATTATCTATACGAGAAGAAATTTGAAATTAGTCATTTCAGTTAGTTAATCATCCCATTAGTATTTTCATTTTGAGGTCTTCGTTCGCGAGGCGCGAACGTCTTTATGCAGTGCGTTCCGCAACGACGCTTAAAACGATACAACATAATTTATAAGCGCGTAATTTATATGGTCGTAAAGGAAACTCCTCCACGGTCGCTCTCATGGCTCCCCTCTCCCCCCGCGCGCACACATTCGCGTTCTTTATCGATTTATCTCTGCCCTCCGGTTCGCAAAGCTCGGCGGAAATCGCAAATGGCGTAACGCGAGGGAGAGAGAGAGAGAGAGAGAGAGAGAGAGAGAGAGAGAGAAATGCGGGGGCTGCGATTCCCCGTCTCCCTAGGGGCAACGAGCTCTGTCAGCTGTTACCGTTACTCGACGCGACCGAAATCAATTGTCGGATCTCCGCAATTCTCCCCGGTTGCAAGTTCGCGCGTTCTTTTTCTTGCACTCTGCGAGACATGGATTTTTCGCAGTTTTTCTACCGAGACGTATCGTTTCCACGAACCTTGAGGTACGCAGTGAGAAAAATTTGTAAGAGTTACTCACGCGAAATACAATCAATTTACACGCATTTATGCAGATTTTGTAGGCTCACGCAGAGAGAAGAGAAGGCACGGCTTTATTGCCATCGAGATAATTATGCGCAAAAATTGATATTAAACACGCCTATTGTTATCGTCTCATATCGTCCGACGGCGGATTTATTTATGTTATTCCGCGTACGGTCTTTCGGAGAAACTCGCTCTAGGGTATGCGTAACTTTTATCTCTCTGCCTTCTCCGCGCACGGCAAGAAATTCGCTCATCCCGCATAAACGCAACGCGCATCGACGGAGATAATAAAACGCAGCGTCTGGCTGGTATATCTATCTCGCGCTTCTCAAGGGGAAAACGGGGGAGAGGCGGCAGGGAAGAGCGGGGCTAAGATAAGAGCATTCATTAACGCTTGCGCAAGTTATTTATACTGTTACGTGCGCAACGCGCGTGTTTATCTGCACGCTCGGTCGGCGGACCTTACAATGCACGCGCGCGATAAATACGTCCGCGCGTATCTTCACTCCTCCCTATCCTTTTCTCCCTCGCTCTCCTCCGTCCTCGCCGCTCTTTCTCACACACGTCCCTTTTATCTCGGCGCGCACCGTGCGGTGCACTCTGGCACGCAGTCCTGAAAAAGCAGACCGTTATTGACGCACGCAGGTATGAATCTTCAGACGAGAAACAGAATAGCCGTCACGACTGGACGACGAATCGTCCGAAACTATTTGCCAGACGCTCCGAAACTAAACTCGGAAATATTTTGGTCGGTATTATATCAGTCGGTTATCCCGGCAGGTAGCAACTAGTGCTAGTAAAAAGAGCAATACTTTAAAGAAAGCCAGATCTGAAGAAAACAAAACAGTTTTCCAAAGAGAAACAGAAATTCCACGAGGAATCTCCAAAGTTATTGACCTTAATTGAAAGAAATCTCATCCCGAGCATTTCTAATTCTCTTGTCGATACAGGGATACGATAATAGTCACGTAATGCTTTAATCTTTTTGTACATCACACAAAAAAATATAATATAATAAGAAACTTAGCAGCTATAAATTTTAAAGAATCATATTTCTTCATTTCCTTTATTCATTCATCTCCAAAGAATGCGTCACAGACGGTAACACGCGCGGCTGACTTCGCATTTGCACTTCGACATTTGCGACATCGCTTGTTAAAATGCGTTTAAAAGCGCATATTATCGCAGTTGTGTAAACGTAGACTTATCTACTCGCCTTTTGCTGACTGCATCGTGTTTAGTATCGCGGCGCCGAAACGCAATTACGCGCAATCGCGTTATTAATCCTGCACTTCTCGCTCGTAAAGTATAACTTCGTTATCTCGCGAAATTTTTTTCGAGGTCGTGGATATCTGCAAATAACATTTGTTGGTTTTTTTTTAAGTGACTTGAGGTAATTGAGTCACATCACCTTGGTGTTTAACGGATCGTAAGATAGCGCGACACGGTTTCGTTTATAGAAATATATATGTATAATTTTAATAACGCCTGTAAATTTTAAGATTAAACTAACAATTTGAAAAAAAAAACTATGTGTCGTAAAATAAAGTTCTTATCGTCACGCGAAAATACACTTCAACACGACACAATCATCGAACAAATATGTGGCATATTTATAAACAGTGAATCAACCTTCTAGAACATACTTTTCACTTTTTCTTTCTCTCGGCAAATTTGAAATTTTCTATCTCATAAAACTTTCAACCAGCATCTATTTGCATATTATTTCATATTGAAGAACAAAGGCCTAAGCAATTGAAAATGTATAATTAAAAACTAAAATGTTATCGCTCAATTCAATTTCAATTGCAAAAAACTGGCTTCATTTAGATAATCAGCATCGGATTAATATTAAAAGTTGAAGATTAATATCGAAAAGATGTTTCGGCAAAAAGCACCTTTTTGAACATCAATATGTAATCCTTACGAAACCTTCTGCGCGTAAGAGTGTCATCGAAAAGCCAGATCCCGTTGGCATTCGCATTCGTGTGCACGCGTCCGACTCTTCGGAACGCCATTGCACGACGACGGCGACGACGACACGTGCATAATGCGCGCAACATAATGCAACTCAGCAGCGAGAGTGGCTGTCGGAGCAGAAAGGAATGAGACGAGACGCTTCCAGGAGATCTACTCGTACACCCGAGGAAGCGCACGCATACATTCTTAGAAGATAAAATATGTCATTGCGATACTACTCCAAAGTTAATTACTATATATATATATATATATATATATGACAGATATCACAAGTTATAAAGTTGCGAATTCTTTGGTGAGTCCTAGAATATTTAATAAAAATCTCAGACTAGACGAGTTATAATTTACCGTTATTTTAATATTCGGTTAACCAGTAATTCCGTGCCCTTTTATTATACACGAAGATTTTTTTTTTTTAGAAGACAAACTTCAGTCCAGAATGTATTGACCGTTGAAAATTATCTTTTACTATCTTTCAGGCTTCGTAATTCTTTATTCAAGGAATTTTCTATTTTCAATGAAAATCTGTTTCCCAAGTTTTTCCAAAGATCGCAAGGAACTATTTATTAACTAACTGTTAAAAAATATGTTTTTCATTTTTACTCAAGCTTAGCTATAAGGCTTATGTAAGCTTCGAGTGAGACAAAATAAATTAAACCAAAGATCGTACATTGAATTTTGGGCATGTACATTTTGGGATCATTGTCCGAGAAAAAGAGAGAGGGGGAAAGATAAGAACTTTTTCTACCTGCTTTTCTGTTCATCTCCATTCTATTTCTACAGACTCTTCTTTCTGAAGGATTCCTTACCTACCAGTCTAGGAAAAGCCACTCAGTCTGGTAGGTCTCATTCACGTTGGGTGGCTAGAGCGAGCTCTGTCGGAGATAACCGAAAAATTTTTTACGTTCGGTATAATTTGTGAGTGAGTAGTACGCGAATGCTCACGTTCGGGTACGATCGGATAGCTCCTCTCCTGATATAAATCACCGTCAGAGAGCACGACAACGGTATCTCCAATACCCAATGGATAATCTCCTTCTTTCGCATCTCTTGATCGCCATGCGCGTCCGACACGTGATGCCTACCACTCTTCGTATCGACGTACCACGAAAGTCCCGTGAGAAGATCGCGAGTGAGTGACGTGAGATAAATAGATTACGGAACGATGAGCTCGCTATTTCGCTGAATAGATTGGGCGATTAAGGGTATCTATCAGCGAGGTGGATCTTCGCATCGCGGGGACGCCACCATAAGGGTGACCATCTTCCCTCGAGACTCCTGCGCTGTGCCATGTGACGATATGTTTGAAGTGTGAATTATATTTGAGAGCTATGAAACGATTATAAGGATTCGATTGTTTCGTGAAGTGATGATTATAGTGATGCGATGAGAAGTGAAAGAGAAGATATCCTATGAATAAAGAATCAATTTATCAATTCTAAAGTTTATAGGACGCAATGAGACGTCCTTTCTCCTGTCCTGGTAAGTGACTACGAATGTTTTACGATTTAAATATCACGGTAAGATTACTTTTAAACTTTTTCAACTTCTAAAAATCTCGTTATAGCTCGAGAAGATCATGGGACACAACGGACGTGGTTAATCTTCAAGGCTGGCTTCGCCTGACTAATATCTCATACACATATATATCCTTCTCTCTGTCTTCGGGAATTAATAATTAATATTGATGATTTGCATAAGCGTCTTAAGTACGCGTAAAATCGAGAAAACAAGCGACCGTTAGCCACGCATACGCGCGCCGCGTGGCGAGCTGTAATATTATTCCTACGCGAAAGTGTTAAGAAATCGTGACCTGAGGTCAACTGGTTTGTATTCCGAGCGATAGCGAAAGTCTCGCGTTACTGAGCGAGCAAATAATAAACGGATTCCGGTGCTTTTCCGCTTGGCTCAGCCAAAACAGATCCGTTTTTGCGTGATGTTTACGTCGTTAGGATTATTCCCTTGTACGTAACGCATGGGGAGTCAGGAATTTCGCCGAAGTTTCGGGGAAGCAATCGTTGATCGGATCGCGCGGAATATTTACGAGCGTGGCGGGACCCCGCTGACTGTGCTATTTACAAGTGCGTAGCGAGACGAGACAACGGCCACGACTTCCCATTGTTATCCGCTCGTTCGCTCGAGGAATCTCAAGGACGACGCACGAAACGGATCGACAGCGAATCACCTTGGCGCGAGAGATCGTAATTTGAATAATAAATACGCGCGGTTGCGTAAATCGCGACGCGTGTCGCGTCGCGCTTTAACGCGCGGCGGCGTACAATTACGGATTAATCGCTGACCCCGCGAGAGATCGATCGACGGAGTAAGGGAGGAGGGGAACGACGAGAGATATAATCGCCGCTTATCGATCACGCCGCGCAACCGGTACCAATATTTCACTCCCTCGAGCGAACGCCGCTCGATTATGCCCGTTCTCGATCGCATCTACCGCGAGGCTCATGAATTTTGCAAGGCGCCCCGAGAATTTCTCGCGTGCCGCCTTGCGCGACCGCCTGAATCTCTGATCCAAATTCTAACGCGGTCAAGAACCAACCGCGCAGTGAAAATCGCAAAGAATTAAGTGTCATTCTCTCAATCGAGCGCAAATGGTCAAAGTCGACACAGTGATTTTATAACGTAATTCCTTCATAGCATGTAATACGTACTTTCGCGTGACTTATCGCTCTGCCTGTTTCACTCAGACGATTATAATTGTGCATTCAGTATTCCCGGCTGCCGTAACGAGATATATGTATGTGTTTCGCATATATATTCGGAAAGAATATACATATTTCCTTCGTTACTCAAGATCCTTCGTCGCGCGCGCGGCATTTTACGACTTCGCGATTCTCGAAACGAGCACAGTTCCGAGGAATGTTTGCCAGTCCCGGTATTCCTTCGACGTATTGCCTCTCCTGTCCTTGTTTGCGCGCCTCTTTGCTCCATCGTGCGAGGTGAACGCATTCGAGAAGGAAGCCAGCGTTAATTTTCCCTCCACGATCACTAAATTGTTTCGTGCCGCGTTTCGCAATACATTTCGGAGCATGACGGATACGTGCGAACTGTACGAACGTGATCTAGAACGATAGGCTGGGCATGCCTAACCCGATTTCGCCGTTGACCGTGATAGTGCTGTTGAATTGAACAAAAAAACCCTCGCTGCTGTGTAACATGTTGCATTCGCAAACGGAATACAGTTATAATACGATAAATCGGAAACGTTCCTTCACACAATTTCAAGGCATCATAAAAGTCTCCCCGAAGGCCTACTGGATTTAACATAAACAAATCGGAGATACTACGGGCAAAGAGACGCGCATATAAGTGGCGTAAACAAAGAGAACGAGCGTGTGCATACGCACGGGCATAAACTTCTGTCTCGCGATGTAAATTTGAGCCGAAGAAACGAGCGACGCGTCTCTCCGCACGCGCGGAGTTGTATGGAGGCGCGAGACAATTTGCAAGGTAAATTCACAACGAGTACGTAAATAGAACCGGCGACCTTCGTCGAGGCGATTTTCAATCCGCCGTCGTCGTCGGTCATTTCGAGACGGAGATACGGGGTGCGACGGAGATACGCCACGAATAAGATAATGATGATAGAGCGAGAGAGAAAAAAAACCACCGTCGATGCGCGAAGACAGACGCGTGACAACGGGAGGATTTCGCGTTGCGCAACGCGAAGGTGAACGATTTTGATTGCCCGCGATACGCGGCGGCCGGATAAAGCGCACGCGCTAGGCGGCATTATTCAATTTTCCACCGCCGGAGATAAATGATTTTTCGCATAGGCCGAGGTCAGCCAGCCGCGGATCCCATGCGCCAAGGTAATGGCGGCGGCAATGAATGTACGGAATCACGAGCGAGCGCGAGCGCGCTCGATCGGCCGCGCATTTAACGATCGCTGCCCGGGAAAATTTTCTTTCGCCGACGGAGTCAATTCCCCGGGGGCGACGTGGCGACCCACTTCGTGCGCCATTAACGAAGACAGGTTGTGGTAAAACCTTCCCGCGGCCACAGGCCGTTACCTGAATTTCGGGAGGATCGTTACGAAGCTGACATTCGAAAGGAACGTAAAAAGGAGAATTGTAAAGTCTCTGATTTAAAATCTTGACGCGGCAGTAAAAATTCTAATATCTTTCTCGGGTCAGCGTGGCTATTCGAAAATTCCTCTCTTAACTTTTCTGTCTTAAAATGGCATACGCTCGACTTTTACGTCCTTATATATATATATATATCCTTGTCTCGGGATTTTCGGCGTTTATTATGGAATCAGCTTCTCTGAAAACGTGTTCGAGGAGTCAGCGACGATACGTTAAAAAACCGCTTGGTGGAACGCCAGGTGTAACTTTCGAGGAAGACGACAGGGGGAGGGGACAGGCGCCCGTCGTTTCCAGGGGGACGTACGTAAACACACTAAACTCGAGATGCACGCACGGAAAAAAAAAAACTCGTTAGTCCTCCGGCAGCTCGTCGCGGCTACGTCCCGTTGCGCCGTATATTGCTTTATACGTATCGCGCGGCAAATTAGCGCTTGCATTCCTACGCTTTCTGCACCCGCCGCGTGATTACCGTGATTTCTACGTGACGTAATTCCACGCAGACGGAAACCGGCGAATGCGAGGGAGGGAAGGAGAGAAAAAAAAGAGAGATACAAACGCGAATGGGAGGAAGGACGGACGGGTGGGGGGAGCGCTGATCGAGACGGAACGAGTTTCGCGCGTGTGCACACGCACGCGTGCACTTTTCCTCATGCGTGTACGTGTGCACGGGGCCAATGCATCATTTAGATAGCCGGGGTATATCACGCCGAGTCAGATACGCCTCGGCGCAACGGCCAACGTCTATCGGGTGACGCAGAAATGGCCACGTAGACACGGCGTCTCGCGCGGCGCGTTCGCGCTCGCGCTCGTGGGAACAATACGATCGCTCGCCGGTGATTTATCACGCATTTGCATTACGTCGACTTGAGAGGATCGTAAATCACAACGGTCGCGCCGTAAAAATAATCGCGGCGGTCGAGAGTTCTCGGGGAAAGCCCCCGGTGATTGAGTAACAAAAAGCGAGCGGCCTTGGCCAAAGATGATCTATCCATTTCTGGATCATTAGCCTCGGTTATGATATACATGGAGAAAGTGTATTTGAGTAATGACGCTCGTGGAAGACACCGCGGTTGATTATATAGCTCCCCACCATTCCCTTTTAGATTAAGATCTGCACTGCAGATACATTAATAGAGTGCATAATTTATTTCAAAAATAACTGAGTGACTTGTCAATTAGTAACATCGAGTATTACAGCTTTAAATTTCTTTCGATAAACGTCTTCGTCATAACAGCAATCGCAAATGGAAACAGAAATTCATTTCGTTCCCCTTTGAACTTTCGTGCTAAAGAGATCGACGTCCGATATACGATTGGAGCAACGGGCAATAAAGCGGGACGAGCGCGGAACTTTCGTTGCCTTATTGGCACGCGTAACCCAGAAATGAGCGACGCGCGCACGAAAGGAAGTATACGACGGTATTTGTACGATTATAATTTCAACCGAAGGCTGACTTCGTCGCGGCGCGCCAACGATGATAGATAAACAAGTTTGCTCAGCTCTGGGCTGTCCCTTCGAGCGAGGGAAAATTGCAAAATTGCAGAGAGATGGAATCGCTGAAAATCAAGAGCAGAATGTAAATGTATGACATAAATGTTTATGGGAGGTAGGTATTTTCTGTTGCACGCAGGTGCAAGCAGAAATAAGAGAAAGGAATCAAAAATTGCCGACTGACCCGTACGTTTAGGGGAGACGGCGGATTCCGTGTTAACGAGAGCGAGACTTTTGTTTCGTCGACCGGTTGCCGCACTGAATGAACTGTGTCAAATGCGCGACGCATTTGCGGAAACTAGTTCCGCGAACTGTCGGCCGCGAGACCACGGCGGCGGCGGCGGCGGTCTATAGTGAGCCGCCCGCGGGCGAAAGCTTGCTCTCTCTCTCTTTCTCTGTCTTTCCCGGTAAATGTCACTAACCTTATAGCTGCTCTCCCTCTTCGCACACGCTCGAAATGTGAGCACCTGCTGGCTACTGCCTCTCGTGCAACTTGCCTCTCGTGTTAATATCCGTCGCGAACAACGTCTCGACATATATTTACGTCGGCTCCGATAAGTGGTTCTATATTTGACTGTCGTTCCGCTACACGAGCGAAAACGCAAAACGCCGAATTGCGATATCTCCGCAGGCGGGACGAGCCATTTCCTCCATCTTAAAGCCAGATATTACGCCACGTTTTACTCTTAACCCTTGGCTATTTACGCGAATTTTTCCCGTCTACCATTCCGCGACTACTCACGCGCGTTACGTCACGTCACCGCCAGTTTCTTGTGAATGCCACTTTTTTTTCCCCTCGGTATGATATATCTCGAATAAATATTGAACATATTCTTAGATATGTTACTTTACCCGATGTCTAAACCTCGATAAGATACGACACCCGGAAATTATACGACCCCTTCGATAGCGAGTACTATTTACATAATGCTCCTTCTTAGTCACTCTCGCGTAATGTGTTTCATCAGAGAGTCGCAGTTAATCGCTTATATTCCCAAGAGCGCATCGCGAATTAACGTCAAATCTATACGTCTTGATGCATATACGACACGAGTGCATCAGTACTTTATATAAGTTTCTAAGAGCTTTTCAGTGTCGAACGCGCGTGTCAGTCGCGAGTCACCAAGCTGGAATCCTCATTCCGCGCGAGACCCAGACGGTGGAAATATATACGGCGCAATCGGCGGTCAAGCTTCGACGCGTTGCTCGACGTCTGCAAAATTGCTCGTGCAGAAAGGCAAGGCCTGCCAAAGCGCGCCAGCCTCTCCGGCCGCGGCCCGACGCGCTCTATTTTCGGCCGGAGCATTCGAACGAGAACGAGACTGCTCGGTGTTGAACATTACGACGACGTGACGTTGTAGCGAAGCGTCGCGTCGACGATCGTAGGCGCGCGCGTTGCAAAATTCGCGGACACAAAGTCGCGGGCGGCCTCGGGCGTCGAATATAGAAGGGAGCAGCTGCTGGCGCATAAAAATCCTTCGCCGTCGATTTAACACCGACGATCTTGAGATTTCCCTGACAGAGGAAGAGACCGCTGCCTCTTTACCGAGAAGCATGTCAACGAAATACTCGAGTGTTTCTGTTCTCTCTATTAGTTCCGCGCTCTGTATTGTAATTCTCGATAATAAATCATAAAGACTGACACATTCAATCATTAATCTTCAATAATTTGCATTGTGAATTTAATGACGTGTGACGATAATATCTGACCTAATTTCAGAATACGTATACTTATACGACTTTATTAGAAATATTTTCGATGGATAAAACACACACATATATATATATATATATATAGGTAATCGTTCTCAGAAATCGTGATAAAGATCCGAGATCTCAATCTCGCTTTTCAAAACTCGTTTCTGAAAAGCGAAACGTGTGTATCTCTCTTATTGTTTACGAGAGTGTGCTGCAGTAAGAAACCGCATGAAATAATGACCACTATCGCGGTGAATGCCCCCTTGTAAATTGCCGCAGCTGACTCGCTCGAAAATTATTTACGCAGAGCCTACCTAGAGTCGTCGGGAGACAGAGACGGGAAAAAGAGAACTTCTCTCTCCGATTCGATTTAATCCGGGTCCGAGGAAGTTTCACGTCGGGAAATAATGTTTTACGATCGTTCGAACGACAGCGGGCGCGCAGAAGAAAGGCCGGGAAATGAACGACAGCGTTTATATTACGCAGCCCCGAGAGGGGTCCGTGTATGTACGGAACACGTCGCATCGCCGGCATCGAAGCGGAAAGCTTCGAGGGGGAAGGAGGGGAGGGGGGCGATCAATAAATCCGTGAGGGGTAACCCAGGCACGAAAGGTCGAATGCTCGCGCGAGGGCGGTTTCCGAGGGGTTGATACGGACGATCGATCCAAGGGTACTTTTCGGGACCAGAATAATGGCACGACGCGCGCGAAGGGGGGAAGGAGGGGGAATTCAAATCGCATAATCGGTGCCGCGTGCCTGCTCTGAGAACTTCTCTGTGTTCCGCATTCGGAGCACTCGTCGATACAGTTCGATTTAGGGAAGAGACCTAGCACACAAATTAATACAGAGGTTCGTAGCCTCCGGTTATTCCAAGAATAAACGGAATCCAATTAACCTGTTACCGTTATTTACGAACAAAAATGCTTAGTAAGTTAAACATTCTCATAATCGTAGAATAGTAAATAAAGTTTTACACTTCGGCTTGTTTTAGAAGAACTTGGCACGTGCCACGACGGTTTATAAATATATATAGATTACCATACCGCATTCCGCGTACTCATCTACGACAACATACCGTTGCTGAAAGCGGTATTCTTCGGAAATGTCCATGACCTAAAGATGAGAAGGCTTTGAGTTTTAATAAGACTGCGAAGCGTAGTGAAACTTTAAATTTGGAACGTCCTTGCGAGGCCGAATTGGATGCTGCGAAGAGAAAATCGATCTTAAACGCTAAAGGGCTAAACACAATGGGGCACCCGCTATTTTTGGACAGCGAGGGTAACGCATGACGAAATGTAGGCTGAAAAAAGAACTCGTATAACAAAGATTTAATTTTTCTGCATCCTACAAATCATTGCGATGTATAATCAAATGCAAATGTTGTATGTAAATCTTGGAAAAAATATTTTTATAAATTGTTTTACAAAGAGGGAATACAATCCTCATCAATTGCAATACTCTTTAATGAAAATCGGAAATAATATAAAACAGAGTTGAGAATAATCGCGTCTGTAATAAAAAGTAGATATTTTTATTTTATAAATTTTATGAAATTGCGATATTCCTGAATAATTCCGATATTCTGGAATGTATAATTGAAAAAGAGATCTTCATAAATCTCAAATAAATCATCTTCATTAACAGTAATCACGTTTTAATTAATAAGCTGAACATAAATAATCCTTAAAACAAGGACATCTTCATTTTATAATAAAACTACAATATTTATATACGAAATTAGCGATGCAAATAGATAATCAAAAATTGTAAATAAACAAGAGTTCATTGTAAACTGTGATCTAAAAATTTTTAGAAGATAATAAACTGATGGAGAATAATCGTTCGAAACAAGTATTTTATAATAATTTTCACGTTTGTAAAATAAAAAAAATATAAAAACTGTAAAAATAAAAATCTGATCATCATAAACAGCAATTCATTCATTATATTTCAGATATTCGGACTCGCGCAAAACGGAGCTAAAAGGTACGTTGGTCTCGCTTTCGAATTTTAAGAAATAAAATCGACGCGCATTATTAAAAACGAAATTTGTTAAGGACGAAGACGAAGACAGATGGATATTCTCTCCCGCGATATACACACATATTCTTCTAGCCGGCTTGAAATATAATTAGCGGTGGGAAGGCAGAGGCGACGGGCGAGGCGGTAAATCACCCGCGGCGCGAGTAAAGATCAAGGGAACGACAAACTGCCGGCCAGGTTACCGAACTCCTTCGGAAATTACATGACGGAAATTACAGGCGAGCTTACTCGCACACCGCTCTGGCAGCCGACGGATAGGCGGAGGCGACACGAGAGGGGACGGGGCTTTAAAAATAGTCGGATCACACTTCTAAGTCAGTCGGCTTTACGAAACCGCGCGGAACGAGCATGGCTTCCGGGAAGCCAATGCCTCCGACGCACTAATAATGCCGGAGTCTAAGTAGAAATCGGTAAATAAAAATCGTTCGTTTCGCCGATGTAACTCCCGGGGAACGAATGCCGTCACACGAGAGATCGAATTTTGCTGAAGACACGTTGCAGACGTCGTTTCTTACGGTTCTCAGACGCTCGCACTTTTAACTTTGAGGAGGAAGTCATCTGTCCATTGACTGTAACTTGAGAATTGCAAGTCACGAAAGTGATGAGGATGACTTATTAACAAGAAAAAATAATATGTCAAAATAGAGAAAGAAGATATTTGCAGGATCTTCAATGTTTTTAAAATGATGGAACAGTTAAACTATACCATCATTTAAAAAATGTCGAAGGTACTATAAATATTCTTTCTTTATTATCGTTATCGAAGTAATATTATTATTAAAAATTTTTTTAATGTGAATATTTATTTCCTAACATTTATCGAAATAGTTACTCACAAGCGGCGCAAATTTATTATATTTGTATTGTAAAATAAATATATATCTGAAATTGAAAATAAATCCTACTTGTTATAACATATGTGAAAGATTAAACAAACAACGCGCGAGCAAGCGTAAATTCATTACGCTTGTTATCGAGCTGTATCGCAACGCGTGGATCATCGTATTTGTGCCGAACGAGAAAAAAAAAGAAAGAGTGCTGCATTCTCGAAATCTAATAATTGTGTTATCCCAGTGGAGCGGCCGGATGTCGTAAGGCCCGATAACCCTAACATGTGCAAAATTTTCGATTATCGTCATCGCGCTCGTTGTCACCATTCGAGAGAAAAAAAGAACGTCAGTGACGTTAACGGACGGATTGAGATTAATCTGAGCGACTCGCGACCGCGCCGAAAGGTCGTCCCCGTCGGAATTTCCCATCTTTCGCGAACGCGTTCCTTCCTTCCTTCCTGCCCCGCGCGCGCCGGCCACGTTCGCTATATCGCGTTTCCATAAACAAATCGCCAATTATAACTCGCGCGGATCCAGATCCGCGCGATTCTTGCCTTTTGTCTCCGGCCCGTCCGGCGCGTCCGCGAATAAACCCACCAAGTCTTTCACTCGCGCGATCCGCCCCGCCTTAACTCGCCCGCCGCCGCCGCCCCGCCGCGAGATTTCCGTAAACATGCACTTGGCGCCGGTCCAGTCGTAGAATGGAACGCATTATGCGAGAAATTGCAACGGTCTGAACGCGGACGGGAGTAACGAGACGGTGAGTTTTTTTCCTTCCCGCGCGGAAAACGCGCGCGCGAGAGAATTAATTGGCTAGTTGGCTGCAGCCGAGCGAGCGAGCGAGCAGCTGAGAGGCGAGGCTCATTGTGTATGAATGTTTATCTCTGCCTGTTATTCTCTTTACCAATGCGGAAAGGAAGCTTACGTTTGAATTGTTTACGATACCAGGAGGAATTTACCGAGAATTTGCAGCGCGTAAATCGAACTGAATCACTGCGCGTTAGAAAAACAACGTCAGCGATAAAGACGCGCGCGGAAAAGCGATTGTGCAAGTGGGACGGGGCACTGTCTCATTCGGCAAAACGGCGTATGGCGCACGAGAGAATTCTCGCGACCGATAGAACTACTTATCGTAATAAGCGAGACTCGCTTCTGTTGTGAAATAATTTTCTTGCCACGCAAACAGGATATTATACATATCGTAGTGTGAAAATAGCTTAGTTTTCATTACTAGTAATTTCATTACTAAGCAAACATTTGCATTTGTATCGCTTTACAGTCACGCGTGCGTGTCAAAGATCAATTATTAAAAAGACTGTATTGTCTGCATTTAGCGCGATAAAATAAATTGATATACACACGCGTATGAATTTCTGATACATTTTTTTGATATAAGTACGAATTTATTTAATTCTTATTAAACGATTAATGCTTATACGGGAAAATTAATGCGCACGAGTTTATAAAATTCTTGACAATACTTTCGGGATCAACTTATAGTTGTGAACATTTTAATATATCAGTCGCGCGGGCTATTTTCAAAATGCCAAAAATGATATCGTTTATGTATGCAAATGAGATACATTTAGCAAGTTAAATGTCCGCAAATTAAGACTCGTCTGCAACGGAGATAACGTGGTAAATTCTTTATTGCTTTGCGGCTGGTCTGGCCGCAAAGATCACTTGCGTAAGAGCCGCACACAAAGGCATACTCGAAATAGAAGAGATCCATGCGGAACAGTCGAACGGAAGGTCACTGGGTTGATGAACGTTCCTTTCAGAATTACCTCGAATCCCCGTAAAAAATTTTAAAAGCTAAGTGAAAAAAAATTTTGTATACCTGTTCAAGGAAAATTTTCAAAAGTTAGTTAAATCTGCCAATATAAAATTAAAAATAAAAAATATTAAATATTTAGAAAACATGTCACAATATTTGGAGAGAGAAAAATTAGGCGTTTTTAGTTGAGAAATTTCGTCAGGTTGTCACAATTGCCGTTTCTTTCGTTATATTTCTGTTGACCGTAGCACGAATACGTCGATGCGTATATCGCACAGTTCTCAAAATAGCCATTATCGCGCACACGTTCCGAAATAAACCGCGTGCAGGACAGAATTTAAAATAAAAATCGATAACTCTCGCGCGCGCTTCACGCTAACGAGGCGTTTCACGCTCCGCGAGGGTAAACGATCTTTCACAACATGAACCCGAGGTCGTTGATAAGCCGAGACGTGGCTTCCTCTCGGCCACGTCAAACCGACGGCGGCGTTTTCACAGAGGCTGTGACCCGAATACGGAGAGTGTCCGTCGAAAATAATTCCACGACGAAAGAATTCACAGGATTCACAGATCGTTTGCATTCAGGGACGTGAGTGATATATTGCGATCTCAAAACGTGCAGTCGATGCACTATAACACGTTTGAATCATACGCGCTGTCAGCTCTTCAAAACACAAGCAATAACAAGCGTTATGAGGAAAAAGATTAGCAAATTAATGAGCGTTTATTGTACATATTAATATTGATTTCATGAATTTTACATCCGTCGAGTGCGTCACGGTTTCGTTTGCGTGCGCAGCTATTTTGGCACGTAAAACGAGATTTCTACGCAAATGAATATCTCCTTCGCACGTACGAATGATTGATAAAAGCAAGAAATTATACGAAACTGTTGTAATAACGTCCAGACGTTACATCGACCTTCGGTGAAATTGCTCGCTGTTCCGAGTTCTTATAGAATTCTTCTCTTAATCGCGTTATTTCAATCGAGAAGTTAAATATTGTAATATATTATACTTTTACTTTATTTTGTAATTCGCTAGATTATTATAATATACATAAAGTATTATGCTAAACTTTATATTAGAATAAGTTTCGTGTAACGAAAACAAATCAAAGATATCTCTAATCTATTGACCATCAGAAGACAAGAGAGAAGACGGGAAACATTTTCCGGATTGCACAAATTTGTTTACATAAAGCACACAGTATGTGCCGAGTTCGATCAAAGTAGGGAGCCCAGGAGGGGGAGGGGGGGGGAGTGGAAATGATTAAGAAGACACACCGTCGGGAACGTATAATAAATGCCCCTTTCTCCCGCTCTCTCGCGCGCGATATCCCGAGTGCGAGATTACTTCGCCCCCGTTTTACACGTCCGGAGCCAGCTGGGACCGGAGCCAACTCTCCGAGAGAGGAGCCGTATCCTCTTCCATCTTCTTCCACGAATTCCGCGCGATCCAACGTTAACTCGGCAGCCGCCGCCGTCGCCGTTTCGGCTGCGTTGCAAATCGCGCCCGCTTCCTTTGTCCGCGGCCGAGGCCGGGAAAACCGCCAAGCTAATCAATACCCGGGAGCGGGGCGAATAATAAACGTAGGGGTAGAGCCGATTTTCTTTAGCCGCGCGTAGCGAGTGTTGCCGCGCGAGCGTTATTGACGAGGCCGCGCGGGCGTTGCGTGTGATGGAAACAATCAACCGAACGCATGATCGTGACGTAATAATCAAAATCTGTGCGAGATTATTCTCGGAAAATACATGACTACGTAACCGTTATTCTAAATAAAACAGAGAAAGGAGAGAATGTCGAACAGCGCGAGAAAAATATCGACTAATATCTGTGTCTTGCGATATCGTCGTGTTATCTTGGAACTGTTGTGAGTTGGATTGGAGAGATACATAAAACATTCAAAAACAGCGGATTCCTCGAGAATGCAAAAATAATGGACTCGTGTCGTCTTTTATCTCCGGTCAATTGACAGAGACAAAGCGAACGTTACGCACAATCGATGAGTCACACGATGTCACGCCACTGGTTTAGACGTCGCGGATATTTATCTCATTTTACGGCGTATAATCACCGTGATCACTCTTAATTGGACGGGGCGATCGATCGATGATCGATGAACAATTGTATCCAAATGCAAACGTCAGCTGACCTGTTAATTCCTTACGTTCTCGAAATTGCTAACATATTTCTCTTCTTTCGTCGATAATACACAATTGTATAAATATGGGGTGTATTAAATTTCTTAATGGACAGAAGTTTTCTAATTGAACGCTTCTCTAGAAACGTGTTGCGATCAGCGCGATTTCTCGCGTGCGGCTGTTTCCGCAATTGCGCGCGTTTGCCGATAGCAGCGGCGTTTGCAGATGCAAAGGGCGGAGGAGATACAGAGAAAGAGAGAGGGGGCGGGAGGGGGAGAGACGCGGAGGGAGTGGTGACAAATGCGCGGTGATAACGATACGGTCGAACTGCCGCCGTTGATAACGTGCGCTGCATGTAACACTGATAAGATAAAGCGGTGGCGAACAGCCCACTTCGTCGTTACCAATTTTTCTGAGAAAGAGTAAATGTGGAATGCGAAACACTCAGAAAAAAAAAGAGAAAAAGAGAGGGAGTGAGAGAGACAGAGACGGAGGATATAGAGCACGTAGTGCTCACTTCACTCGAGATATATGTGTACACCTCATCGCGATACACCGACCTTCGGACTGAAGTCACGCGCTCGATAACAAGAATGAATTCACACGCGCTACGGAAGCGGCGCGTGGAATGTAATTATCGGATCGCGGCGCGATTACAAGGAAATTAAGAACGCGTTAATCGCACGATCGCGCGACATACTTCAATTCCTTGGGTAGCTTGTCCCACGTGACGTAGCGTGACGTACGCACGTAATTGAACAGCGATTAACAGCGAGCGTCTTGTCGAATCGGGACATTTTTGCTCTCGCACATTAACAATCTCGTTCCTGTTATTTACATTAATAAATATCAAACGACTGAGGGAAAAATAAGCACTTGTTGTGCACGCATTTAGCATTAACTTCTAAGCTCGCTTGCGCGAGCGAAGAAGGTTTCGCGTTTCTGAAATGCATTCATTACTGCAGCGACTGCTGGAATCGGTTGAATCATATTGTCTGGCCGTTTTTATCTACCGCAAACAACTTCCTCTGTATCGTGACGGATTTTCGCATATCACGGTGAATCCGTCATTTATTTATATACATCAGTCTTTAACCGCGCGGCCGTAATTGCGCGGCATTTTTTAAAGAATGATCACTGCTCGTTGTACCCTCGCGAAGTTCAAGCACTTTGATCAATCGAGAATAACAATCGCGTATAAACATTCAACGCGTTGTCGAGCACCGCATCATTGATGTGATGCCCGATAGTTCCTAAAATTAACGCGAACAAAATTGAGCACATCATTTTTTTTTATATAAAATATTTTTAAAAAATGTATACATAAGGCGTTTCTATTAAAGAATTTCGCGCGTGCATAAGTAGATTTATTTCACTGCTTAAAATAAATATTTTTACTCGTAGCTTGCATATTTAAGATAATGATAATTTTAGTTTGCTTTCACAGAAATTGTGACATGTGAATTTCTGTGTTTGTTTGGAAGTCGTTAAAATATGTAATTTATTTTTGATATGTTATTTCAAAAGCGACTCGATTTAGCATGCTAATGCATGCTAATTATTTGTAACGCTATGTACATTAAAATTTAAATTATTTCCCTGTGCATAATCTATTTAGGTGACGCACAATTTATGTATGCCCATACATTAATAACTATGATCTCTTCCCTTCTTTTTCAAACAAATGCAAGCGCGGTAGTTAAGACTTAGTAATTATTACTTAGCTCCTTGACATTATTTTCTTACGCCTAGGTGCTGTCCAGCCACATATATTACACGCACAAACATATTGAAGATAATAATCATTATTGATTTCTACAATAAAATAAAAAATATTCGTCAATAAATTAACGTTTCCTTTTGCGTGTGAATAAAAAAGCAATACGATATCGATAATCGCTTAGCGGTACGATTGAATAGATCCAATTATACGCGCGACGCGCGTATGTTTCTCTAACCACTTCATGATACGATACGATTTTAGATGTTACAACAGTCATAATAAATATATCGCGACTGCGCTCAGCACCGCCCAGAAGACACGCGGACGGTCCGTGCAGGCGCAATTCTGCAGTCCGCGATCCCAATACAGAGCGCGCTGAATCGCCACCGCCGCGCCGCCGAGGAGAGAGAAACCCGAGCTCTCTATTGACCTAGATCGTGGCCTCGGCGGAGCGCAGCATCGCCATCGCAAAGTACATGGTGAGGAACTGTATCTCTCCACCTCCGCCGTGGCCGAGCGCGCGAGTTGCACCGTCTCTTTTACCGCTGCTCTCTTTTCTCGACGCGACGGCCGGTCCGTCCTCCGGCTGTTTTTCCTCGCCGCCCGTCTCCGTGGGAGCATCGAAGAGCCGGGAGAGCCGGTGGAGCAAGTTACCGGAGGAGGATATTTGCGGTTGTGATTCAACTGCTGGCTCTCAAGAGAAACGGGAGAAGCAGCAAGAAGAGAAGAGAGAGAGAGAGAGAGAGAGAGAGAGAGAGAGAGAGAGAGAGAGAGAGAGAGAGAGAGAGAGAGAGAGAGAGAGAAAAGCCGAGAGGGAACAGAAGAATACGTCGGAGACAGGGGAATATGAGTAGATAACGAAAAATGTTCGTGCCATCTGCTCGAGCAGACTTCTGCGAGCGAGAGGGACTTGAAAATCACTTTCACGAGGGCCGACTCCGCAAGGCGGGTGGCCGCATTCGGCCTGGAAATTTCATTTTCATAACTTACAAGACGGCAGTTTGTCTCCTGATGTGTCGCGGGGATATACATCCTTTGCTCCTTTCCCGAGCACGATGATAGAGAATGTCGTTGGACGGAGGTAAATTTTTATCGCATTTTCCGGCGGCTCTCGTCGCGATTCGACGCGAA
>NW_012026889.1:870889-871629 GCF_000956235.1 Wasmannia auropunctata
AGAGAGAGAGAGAGAGAGACTTGGTGAGAAGCGAGCTGCAAACCGAGAAGGAAGACCGACCGCAATGACCGTCCAGTATATACAGAGTGTCCGATCTTAACACCAACGATAGATTCAACGATGCATTCTTTGGAAGTTCTCCGGAATTCGGGAGTCTCGCTATTTACTTAGGAATACTTGTAATTTGAAACGATAAATATTAAAAATCACGAATTAAAATATTCTGAAGAGCGTTTTAAACAAATTAGAGTTTCGTCGCAGAGGAACCGTTTTCTGTGTGTGTGTGTGTGTGTGTGTCTTCGATCGTACACCTGGACATTTTGGTTTGGAATGGAAAAATCGAATGTGAAACGTTACAACCTGAAAAGTCCAGGCTTGTGACGAGTAACCATTTGTAAAAACCCAAACCCATTTACTCCCAGAAATAACCTCAGACGGCTTTCACTGGGCAGCACCTCTGTCGGGACCGTCATCATCATTCGGTCTTTGACAGGTGTTTGTTTTGAACAGGTAACGTGAATACGTGCGTGAATATGGCACAGATCGGTCCGGTGAAATATCGACAAATCTTCAGCATCGCTTTTAGCTAGTCAGGTCGAGAATTCTATCCTTTCAATATTTTTCTCGTTTTCGAGCTCGCAAACGCGCACACTAATCGTGTATTGTGACAATATCCGAATGCGCCTGTTCCGCGAAAACGTTTGTGAAAATTAATGCACGGGACTGGGGAAGGTGGGGGG